>NC_056726.1:1953086138-1953288638 GCF_019279795.1 Protopterus annectens
AAAATCTTATTTAAAACCTGTAACAAAAACACACGTTACACACGTCCAACTTAACATAAAAAAACCCCATCAGAAGCTAGGTATGTTATATAGAAATGCTCACTTTCTCTCTCCATCTATACGGCAAACTCTAGCTTCTACTTATTTACTCCCTTCACTATTGTACGGTACTCCACTTCTAACCAATCTTTCTATTACCATCTCCTCAAAACTAGAAAGCTGCTACAATAAAATTGCTAAATTTGCTACTAAATCTAAACACTCCTCCCATCATTGCACCTCTCTCAATATGCTAAAGTGGCTTGAGCTTCCTAACCACCTTGTCTACCTACAGCTTACTACAACCCACAAAATAATCTTTAAACCTACTGCATGCCCCGCTCTTACTAATATCTTACAATTCTACACTCCAAACAGACCCCTTAGATCTGCCCAACAAAATCTTCTTTCTGTATATAAACCAAAACGTCCCCCTGGCCAGTTTCTCCTTTCCTATTCTCTAGCCAAAAAATGGAACTCACTCCCTCCCTTGCTAAGAATCACTTCAAGTTTAGAACTCTTCAAATCCCTGCTCCAATCCCACCTCTCCCAAAACTGGAAATGTAATTGCATTCTTCCTACCTAACTCCTTCTAATATCACTTATACATTTACTCCCTCATGCACTGGCTATTTTTTTCTTTTCTTTTCTTCCCCACAACTTCCACGGTCTGAAATCTAAAGAATGTCCAGACGTAAATATTGTACATAGCTCTCTCTCCTTTCGCTCTGTTACTTTCCTCCCTACTTTTTCTCCCTTTCGTTATGCTCCCCTTCTAATTGGTACAACACCAAATATAATTATACTTTCTTTTCTAAAACATTTTATAATTGTATGCATAATTACATAAATGTATGTTTGTTTTAACTGTATGTAATAAGGAGCTTTTCTCTCCAGACCTTAATGTAAAACTCTATATTTGTTCTAATTGTTTGTAATACGGAGCTTTTCTCCCCGGACCTCCACTGAAAATGGGCCCTCTGGGCCCAGTGGACCTCCCCGGTTATCAAACTGGAAATAAATAAATAAATAAAAGTCATATCTAAGCACACTACTTATTTTAATACCAAACAAATGTAAAATGAAAAAAATCTAACTACAAATTTCAAGTCATATTTACAACTTACCAGGGAAAGCCAGGTTCCTTGCCTGGTTAAAGTTACTTATTCAGATTACACTCCAATGTTAAATCAATAACTACCACAGTAACCTCAAATCCCCCTGAATTGCTCCTGCAGTAACAAGCTTACATAATCCTACCTAACCCTAATTAAGTTACATTATATTAATATACAGTATACCATATCCTATTTCCGTTTCAGATTTAAACTTATGTAATCACTTCTAGGTCTGTCTCTCTTCACCTTATCTATTCCCTCATTACTATTAAATCACTATTAATACAGTTATTAGAATAGCAGACTGTTAGTACAGACAGAGATGCAGTAAATAGCGTGGATTGGAGAGTTTATAAGCATATGCAAGCCAACTTCATATCTTTTGTTCAGAATTCCTCCTTTTATTCTTGGCAATTTAGTATTTCATGCTGTAACTTCATTAATGCTGGCAATTAGAACACTCCAATCCTTCCTTGGCAAGGATATTTTATTTCAAATTATACAGTGACTGGCCATTAACATTCAAAAACATGCACGCTGATTCGGCAGCGTAACCAGATCGCCCCACTGTAAAATCCAGCATATATCAATACAAAAAAAGTCTGGTCACCCAGACTTTCTTCTATTAATATACGTGCTACACTGCAATCCTGTGAATGTCCTCCTTTGGACGAATTACCTAGTAACTATGAGCCTGTTATCAGTTTGCCATCCATTCTCTATTGCAATATTGCTAGCTTATCATTTTTAATGTAACATAGGCAATTTATTCTTCAAGGGCAACAGCCACTTTATTTCTAGATGAAACAATGAAATATAAAGTTGTTTCTTAGGAGCAACCTCTTTATTAGTTAAAGATCCCTTTAATGTGGAATTATCTAGATGACTTACTTCTGCAGAGATTTTGCATATTTACTGATATTGGTGGATTGTAATGACAGAAGTTCAAGTGGCCTTTTATGGTTGAAATTTTCTGAAATGGGTAGTTCTGTCATTGGTTCATACATTTTGTTTCATTGCTTACTAGAAGACTGTTCAAAACTACAGACTAACAACTGGTGCTGTATTATAACTGTGCAATTATATATTTGTCCTGTGTGTCATCAAGAAGGTACTTTGTCAGAAGCAGGTGCAGTGATTCTAACAATGTTCTAAGTTCATGAGAGCAATATTTATAATCTGCTCCTATTTATTTTAGGCTTTGTCCAGATTTCTTGCACTAAGAGGTTGAGGTGTGTGTGAGAGAGAGTGAAATGCCCTAGTTAGAGTTAGCAGGTGGAATTTATTTTCAAGTGCATTTTCAAGGAATTGTGAGCTTCAAGGGAAGAGGTTTACTGCTGCTCATCCTAAGCCTGCTTAAAATGTGCAACTATTTTGTTTAGCAAATGGCATCACTATTGTGGTATAGGATTTTAAAGCAGCACAGCAGGTAGCATACTTGCATATTGATACAGAGGGCTATAGGTTCTACTCCCACAGCATGTAGATTTGTATTTTAAGGGGGTGGAGTGCTGCAGTCCTGAGTATGTCCTCCTTTGGATGAGATGCCTAATAACTATGAACTTGTTTTTCAGCTTGCCACACATTCCCTATTGCAATATACCAGCTTTCCATTTTTTAATATAATGTAGGCAATTTATTCTTCAAGGGCAGCATGCATTGAATTTGTAGATGAAACACTGAAATAAAAAGTTGTTTTCTAGCAACAACCTCTTCATTGGTTTCAGATCTCTTTAATGTGGAATTATTCAGGTGACTTTTACTTCTGCAGAGATTCTGCATATTGATTGGTATTGGTGGTGTGCATGACAGAAGTTTGAGTGGCCCTTTATGGTTGAAATGTTCTGAATTGGACAGGTTGTCATTATTGGTTCATAAGATTTGTCATTGCTTAAAGGAAAAATGTTCAGAACTATAAATTTAAAACACACTCTAAAAAGTGGTGCTGTATTTTACAAGGGATATAATTCAGTTATTATATAGCATAATTAATACAGTCAGGAAGGTGAATCAAAGAACTTTTGCATGGTTCTAAAAATGTGTGCAAGGAGCCTATGATTTGAAAACAGCCCAAAGGTAAACTTACCCTGCCACTGGCCAGAAGCAATTTCTTTGAATGTGGGTTTCAATGTTGTTTCAGTGAATGTGGGCTTCAAATGTAGAGAAGTTTTAATGCTAAGTCTGTTTTCATTGTAAGACTATTGCTTTGTTTAGGTTTAGTAAATGTCTATTAGTGTTTGTGCTATAAAATTTGAAATAAAAGTTGTAAATGAAATCCAAATATCTGTAATCATTGTAGAAGTAAAGCATAAAACAATATGCACACTGAGAGATTTGAACAGTGTCTATGAGAAATGGGGAGAAATAGCCAAGTAATGTGACACTGGAATGACTGTGTGGGTGGGGGGGGCTGCATGGGCAGAGAGGGTGGGGCTGTGTAGGTGGGGCTCTGGGTTTGCACCCCCCTGCAAAAAATTGTGCGTGCTCCCTTGGTTGTAACAGTCAGGTGTCCCCCCCCAATCTTATGTAGAAATGTAGTAACAGTCAGGTGTGCCCCCCAATCCGATGTAGAAATGTAGTAACATGTATGTGTAGGTATAATACCAGTGGAGCACAGATGACCTGAGGGGGCCAAGGGAGCAGGATAGATTGTAACATTTGTACAATATGCAGGTATGTGTGTGTTAGGTTGCTGTGTGTTTCATATTGTGTGAGAGTGGTCAGTATGTATGCATGGTGAGGTTTGACCTGGTGGCCATTGCCCAGTACTGCTGATGACAGGGCCAAGTCCTCACAACTGCAGTGCCAAACACAATGCTCCCCAGTATAACACATTCTAGCAGTAAGCCATTGTAAATGTATGGAGATAATATATGTCACCAGCTGAAAGATGGACATGGCATGACTGTTGGGCCAGATATACAAGCAGTACACAGGGGAAACTACCCCAAACAGACATTGCATAATGTGTAACCGTGAAATGGACACACCCTTGGAATTGTACATACAGGTTTGCATCACATTATCTGGGCTTATAGTAGGGAATACCGATGTTGTCTGGCCAAACACTCGCAGATCACAAAGGTCATAGGAATGATGTATTGAGAAACAGCTGATCTCCCTGCACAAGCCAGCATAAGTGGAATGCCCCATGCATATCTGTGAGTCAGATGCAAGTAGTGTCCATAGCACACATACACTCAGCTTATCCAACCACCACCCACAGGTACCTCTCTGATCTTATCCCTGGTGTTGGGAATGGGTACAATATGACCCCCACCTGTGTATGGCAATAGCGAAAGAATGCAGCATGCAGTGCAGGTGTCCCATGCAGATGTGTCCCTTGCTGTAAGCAGCAGCCTGCCAGCATCCACACCACCTGATCAATACTGACAGAAAGTATTGGCATGAACACCTAGCACACCTACCCTGTCAACCCATGGGAATATACTGTATGGCAGTCTGGTACTGTAGGACTGACAGAATGTAACAGCCTGCTATGGCTGGCCTGCATCACTAACAAATGGCCTACAGTCCTCTGCCAAAGGCCTGCATCTCACCCATACTACCAATGTATGTTATGTCATGGACGCCCAAATAACAACATAACACAGTCCACAGAACCGATATGGAAGGCCATGTGGATAAACCACAGTAACATGTCCACTATATCCCACTGCATGAACTGTGGACCAACTCCAATACACTGCTGTGATGAAGTAATAACTATAGGGAAAGTATCAGAGAATGTTTGCATAATGTATGGAAGAGGATAGAATAATAGAGGGAGGTTGGGAGCATGGGCATCTGTGTGCACATACTATCCCTGGCTGCAAACACAAAAATGGGTGGCTACAAACCTGCCCATACACCACAATAGGGGTAATGTCCTGACTTATGACCCCTGCCTCTGGGTAACCTGTGTGAATCTGTACAGCTGTGAGGTATTGCCACAGCAAGATAAGGCCATGCTGTCATTTCGATGGATGTACAAGTATGGGATCCTCTGCCACCATTGTGCCAAGGTGCTAAACCAGTTACACAGACCCAGCAGCAAATGTCTGTAGCTCCCCCTCCAAAATGGGATTCATTTGCAGGAATATGTAGGCAGTTGACCACAATACTGGACACAGCTGCATTCATCCTGTGTTCCCCAGGACATCACTGTGAGCAAAAATGTCTACCTGACAGTACTTGATGACATAAAACATCACAGAAGGGCATACTGGGCATGCTCCCACACTTAGAGAAATGAAGGCAATGTCAGACAACAAAATACTGAAAGGTCATGCTGAGCATGCTCACACACTTGAAGAAATGAAGCCCATGTCTGGCAACAACAGTGGACCATACATATCTGACAGTTTCAGATGTTAGTGCGTACACTCCTCAGTATGCACCAGTCATGCTTTCCACACACGTTGGATAGGAATACACACATATATCCAAGGATAACACACTATAATATGCCAAAAGTACAAATACATAGATGTGTGTAAGAGAGTTACAGTGACAAAGAGCCTTCCATTATGAGGCCTGTCCCACCCAGAACACAGCCAAATGGCTGCAACCACATTTTGTGTAAATGTCACTCAGCATAAAAATTAGCCAATGGTATCCCTCAGCATTATAAACTCTGTGGTGCTAGTGCTAACTGTGCAACATGAATGTACAAGGCAGTAGTCATCTAGCAGCTGTATACATGTACCTGAGGAATATAAACCTGTGTGTGCCTGAGTGTGGTGGGTCTACCTCTAGATGAATGGGTTATGGCCCATGCACACACACTGCCCTCCCCATAGCTCTACTATGGCAAGCCTGCTAATGTACTGTGAAATACACCTTTGGGGAAGAGCTATCCCAGTAATCTCTGTGGTGTGTCCTATAACTGTGTAATGTTGTAGTGTGATATACTAGTTAGATAGGAATTCTAATCCCAGATTTGGCAACTGTGTCATCATAGGGATCAATGCTTTTTAGGCTAGTCACACTCACTACAATTCAAATCTCCTACTTAGGCAAGCCTGCTGATGTCATTCACTTTGAAATACATCTTTGGGAAAGGAGTAGTCTAGTAATCTGTGGTGTTTCCTATAACTGCATAATGCTGCAGTGTGGTTAACTAGTATGATAGGAGTTCTAATACTAGAGGTGGCAACTGTGTGTGTTTGTCTGTGTAGGGAGCAATGCCTTTTTAGGCTAGTCACCACCCACTACAATTCAAATGCCCTACTTTGGCAAGCCTGCTGATGTCATTCACTTTGAAATACACCTTTGGGGAGGAAATAGCACACTAATCTCTGTGGCACGTCCTATGCCTGTGTAATTCTGTAGTGTGATAAACTAGTTAGGTAGGTGTTATAATCCCAAATATGGCAACTGTTTGTGGGTGTGTGCCTGTCTGTGTAGGGAGCAATGCTTTTCAGGCTAGTCACACTCACTACAATTCAAATGCCCTACTTTGGCAAGCCTGCTGATGTCATTCACTTTGAAATAAACTTTTGGGGAAAGAGTAGCCCAGTACTCTCTGTGGCATGTCTTATAATTGTGTAATGCTATAGTGAGATAAACTAGTTAAGTTGGAGTTCTGATCCCAGATATGGCAAGTGTGGATTGTGTGTTTGTCTATGTATGGAGCAATGCTTTTGAGGCCATTCACAGTCAATACAACCTCCATTGGCCTTCTTTGGAAAGTCTGCCGATGTCATTCCCAGTGAAATACACCTCTGGGGAAGGAGTAATCCAGTAGTCTCTGTGGTGTGTCCTATAAGAGCATAATTCTGTAGTGTGATTTTGTAGGGGTTCTATTCCCAGACATGGCAAATGTGGATGTTTGTTTATCTGTGTAGGGAGCAATGCTTTTGAGGCCATTCACAGTCACTACAACCTCCATTGCCCTTCTTTGGCAAGCCTGCTGATGTCATTCCCAGTGAAATACACCTTTGGGGAGCAAGTCATCCACTAATATCCATGGTGCGTCCTATAACATCATAATGCTGTAGTGTGATATAGTAGTTTGGTAGAGTTCTTTTCCCAGACATGGCAAATGTGGATGTTTGTCTGTGTAGGGAGCAATGCTTTTGAGACCATTCACAGTCAATGCAACCTCAATTGCCCTTCTTTGGCAAGCCTGCTGATGTCATTCTCAGTGAAATACATCTTTGGGGAAGGAATAGTCCAGTATTCTCTGTGGTGCGTCCTATAACAACCTAATTCTGTAGTGTGATATAGTATTTCGGTAGGGGCTCTATCTCCAGAAGTGACAAGTGTGGATGCTTGTTTGTCTGTGTAGGGAGCAATGCTTTTGAGGCCATTCACAGTCACTACAACATCCTATATCACACTTTAGCATTACCCTGTTATAGGACGCACCACAGAGATTATTGGACTCTCCTTTCTAGAAGTATTTCATTCATTGGAATGACACCCTGCTGATGTCATTCCCAGTGAAATACACCTTTGAGGAAGGAGGTGGCATGTCCTTTAGCTGCATAATGCTGTAGTGTGATAAACTAGTTAGGTAGGAGTTCTAATCCCAGACATGGCAACTGTCTGTGTGTGTGCATCTGTGTTTGTCATTTGTATCCTGTGTGGAGGTGGCTGGGAGTGTGTAGCAACTGGATTCATTGTGAAGTGGGTTTTGCAAATTTCTTATATGGTGGGCCTATTATATGTCACAATGTCCACCTTACAAGGATACAAGGAAGCAATGCTTTTGATGCCATTCACAGATGTCAAATAGCTGAGAGGCTGGGGTGCCAATCCATACCCCTGCGTGTGACATCAAGGCCGCGTGAACAAAGTAAGCAATACTTGTATTACCCAGAGAACACTCTCAACCCATGTCTCATGCACAAACACACTTGCCTAGCCAACAACCCACTTTGTTGGTAGTACCCTGCATATTGCCCACAGATAGTAACCATGGTGTGATTGCAGTGGACTACAGAGGGCATGGCACCATGTCCCATCACTAAAATAGGCACATAATTGCAAACAGTGCGCCTTCACTATGTTCCTCACTGGACGCCTGCAACCACTGTGGTGCCATCAAATGTGACCCAGAAAGGACATACCATGCCTTAAACACATGCCCTGTAGGACAGATGCCACTGACACCAGTGAATACCTGTATCATGCTATCAGTGTACGTGCAGGGTCAACCTGGTGTCCCACCACATGAGGCCAGGACTGGCACATCTGATGATAACAATCTGTGTACACAACATGGGCCAGACACCCCAGGTACAGTTACAAATGTCACTGAGCATGCATGTGGGACATATGCACATCCCAGAACCCGGCCATGTCATGGACTAAAGAACACATAAATGGCGTTACTGCCCCAGCACCACACACACACAAATACCCAGGTGACTAGATGGTGAACACAATACCCACCAACTAGCCTTGTACAGCATTCTGGCACAGTCAACCACTACCACACCATGCAATAGACCCACACGCCATCAGTATTGGCACCTGGCCTGTATGTGTGTGTGGGTATGATGCTTCAACCACATTCGCTGTCTAATGTCAGACACCTTCACATACCCTTTACCGATATAACATCTGGATGACCCTTGTGGTGCATGTCATACCTGCACATTACTGTATTGTGGCAAACTAGCTAGTTAGGAAGTCAATTCCTGACCATGACAACTGTGTCAATGTGTGTAAGTCCCTGAGAGAGTGTGGCTGTGTTGACACTGACACCTGCTCATGTGGACGGGAACATGTACTACACCTACCTTATCACTACTATATCACTGTCGCAGATGTCACTCATCATCAGCTATACCTTTGGACAGCTCTCCAGCATGTAAGCTATGTGACACATGCAATAACTGCATAGACATGTCTGTTAAGACAAATATACCTGCAGTACATACATGGCATCCCCTTGTACTAAGAGGTTGGGACTATGGGTGCAGAGGTAGGACTCCACTCCATGTTCTGGACATATGGTAAATATATTCATACATATGTATGCCTACACATTTGTACACTGCATCATATATATGGCCATTTGTAGATCTCTTTGTATATATATATATATATATATATATATATATATATATATATATATATATATGTACATCCTATGTGTACAGATATACCTATTTATGTTGATATATATGTGGATATCCATAACACATGTCTCTATATATCTGTATATATGTATATATTTGAGTGTTTATATGTATATATCTATATATATATATCTATATATATATGTAAATATATATATATATATATATATATATATATATATAGATATATATATATATATATAATATACACATATCTACATATATGGATATATATATGTACACACACACACACACACACACACACACACATATATCTATATATATATATATATAGATATATATATATAGATATATACATATAAACACTCAAATATATACATATACACAGCAGTATATGTCTACACATATACAGATATATAGAGACATATGTTATGGATATTCACATATATATCAACATAAATAGGTATATCTGTACACATAGGATGTACATCTATATATATATATATATATATATATATATATATATATATATATATATATATACAAAGAGATCTACAAATGGCCATATATATGATGCACTATACAGATGTGTAGACATACATATGTATGAATATATATGTGTATGTAACCAACTGTAAATCATTTTTCTCTGTAAAATGTACACTGAATGTAACTAAATTTATCTTGTATTCTCTGTTAACATGTATATTAAATATAACTGGAACTTTTCTCCTCGGGTCTCCACTGAAAATGGGTTTCTAACCCAGCTGGACTAACCCAGTTAACAAATGTCAATAAATAAATAAATAATAAATATATGTACATGTACACATATATCAACATATGTATATGTATATATCCATATTCGTGTCATACGTAAACATCACGGTTGTGTATACCTTCCCAGATGTATCTCACTGTATGTAGCTGATATGTGTATATTTAGATATAACAGCATATGTGATGCAACAATAATATCAATAACAAGTACTGCACAATTGTGGAAGCCAAAGCAATTGTTCAATACTATTCAATATGTGAAGTGACAGATATACTGGAAAAACAACAGCTGTCTTCACACCTGTCATGGCACAGTAGTTAACTGTTGTGAATATAGTGTACAGGGTCCTAGGTTCAATGCCTACAAGGGCTGTTTATTTTGTTCCTGGGAGAACAAGGGCTGCTGGATACAGAGTTCTTAAGGCAGTTTTGAGCAGCTTTAAGCACGTTTGCACTGGTTTGCACAAAGTTAAGGAGTGCTAAACTATTTTTAAACGTACAGGTGCTTACACCATGTAGGCTTTGCTTACCAGTGCGCAAATCTGCTTAGCTGTTAAAATGCAGCAATGCTGACACCTGCTAAGTATAGCTCAGCCCTAGTAAATAGTGCTCACATCTCAGTCTGATAACATATCAGGGTAATGACATCTGTAATAAGCACATGCAATGTCATGTACAATGCATACATCTATGTGCTGTCATTACAGTAGCAAGGGGTGTGAATGTCATGTCTGGGACACACAAGTATATAAGACCTGTACAGCACTGTTATCCATGTGAATGTGTTACATACAAGGATAGTGACTCAGGTTACGTGCTGTCACACTGGCATGTAGTGCATCATGGCGGTACTACTGTGCTTTCCCTGGCAAGAGTAGAGTGCTAAATTTGGTACTGACAACAAGCACACCTGCAGGCATAGCTGAACTCTGAGGCCTCACTGTTGTGTTCCTGGTGTGTGAGCTGTGTCACAGTATATATCCCCTACTGGATAATGGTCTGACATGTGGAATGTAACTGTAGACTACCGTTTGTACAGCACATGTCAGTGAGGGCTTCCAACGTGTAGTAATGGCATACATATTGTTGTCAAATGTCTGTCGACACATTCATCCTACTGCACAGCTACTTGCCAAGCTGATGTCTGTCAGTCCCTGTACAGATGTGCAGATGGCAGGTATCCAGCTTGGATACGTACAGGTAACCTATGCTTGACTGACAGTGACATGTCTGCCCAACTGTGTTATAACTGGCACATATATTAGACAACACCCTGTATGCACCACATGCCATGGGTACCTCCATTACACTACCACAATCGACAGAACATGCTTGGGTACAGGTCTCCATCACAGACACTAACCATGTGTTGTAATACATGTTGCATACATGTCAACTGGATCACCTCAGTGGCCATTTGCAGGAGGCACACAGAGGATTGGCTGATACATGTCACTCTCACCCTGAGGGTCAACACAGTGGTGTCTGTTGATAGATTGCCTGCTGGCACATAACAGGTGGCATGATACTACTGTGCACGCATCTCCTACACAACCCATCTCCCCATGGACAATAGCCAGGTACACACCTATGACCACCTGCAGTGATGCACCCCAATACTGACACATGTGTATGTGTGAATTACTGAGGATAGCAGTGTCTGTGTGTTAGTACACCTGTAGTTGGGAATACCATGAGAACCTTTACAACCTCAGCACCACTCATTGCCATAGTAAGATGTGGCTGCTGCTGTATCGAACATTACATGTACCCTGCTATGCTCCTCTCTGTAATGGCTACATGAGCCTTGCAGTACCAGCACAACAGTGTTGTACAAGTGGGTCTATAGGCATGGGATACCCATTGAGTTCTGGCAAGTGTGTGTATGTATGTGTGCATGTCTGTATATCTGTAGGGTACAGCATTTCGAGGCCACATACTCCTATTACAATAAGCATTGCCACACAGTAGTATGGATAGTTTTGTTGCTGCCCATAGGTGAGGCATAATAATGCAACACCCTACTATGCCTGTGGCATGTGCATTAGATGCATATCCCTGTAGTACCATGGTTGGGATATATAATGGGTTGTATCGCAGTCGTGGGCAATGTGTGATGGTGGGTATGTCAGAGTGTCATCATGGATTCCACTGAGTACACTATCCACTGTGGGGTGTGGGTGCTGTCTACACTGTCATTACACCATGTTACACCTGGTATATGTCCCATGTACCACTGTATGGTGCCCACTGTCACCATCAGCAATACAGGTAACTGATAACAAAATACAGCCCAGTTATGCATGTGCTGTGTGCAGCCTACCTGTAACACATTGGACACACTGACAAATTAGTTAGCACCGATAGGCACAAGTCTTGCGGATGTGTGTCTGCCTATGTGTCTGTTAATGTGTATATGATGACATGTCACACTATGTATTGTCCATATACAACCATTACATCCTCCATTACCATACTGTACATGTCTGGGGATGTTCTGCATGTAACATGTAACCTGGAACACATCTCACCCTAGATGCTGTGTGGTGTGTGCAATGAAAGCCACACACTTCAGTAGCACTACATACCTAGGTAGGGGTCTACTTCCAGTGTTGCCAAGTAAGAGTGTGTGTATGTGGATGGGTCTACATCAGGTTGCTGATTATACATGTTCCAGCAGGTCACTTGTCCATCTGGCACGGCAATAACTATTATGCAAACCTGTGACATGTGTGACGTGTTCAACTGTATCCCGGATATGTCACAGCCATGGTGTCACCACAGTGCCATACCCCTTGTGGAAAATGACTTTAGACCATCCTCCTGCTGACACATGTACACCTATGACACAAATGGATAAGATTATGGAGGCCACAATCATCCAGTGTTACTAACAGCTATAATGCATCATTGCTGAACAGCTACACTACCTGACATGTATGCATTAAACATTGCTACTGACAACATATTACACTGCAGTACATTTGTACACGGTAGTACAGTAACCGTGTGCATTAGAACCATTTTAGCCTGTCCCTGCATCGATGTTATGGATGACAAAGATGTGGCACAGGTATCATCATATGCACATGGTGTGTTGTTGGTTTGCCAGAGACTGAGGGTGGGCCATATGTTTGACACCATGTTTGTGGGTGAGGGCTGTAATTAGTTGAAATGGGCATGGTGATGTGGTGTATGTAGGTATGGGGTTGCCCTAGATGTGTTTGTATAGTGGGTGGGTATGCATGCACACAGTTCTGCCATGTCGTTGCCCTATACAGGTGTTTTTGGACAGCTGCAGACCATACCTGAGAGTGTGTGCAGTTCACCACCTCTGGCCACGGACACGTGGACTATGCCTGTCAGGGGTTCCATGGGCATGTCCAGGTACAGGCCTTGATGTGCTACTCTCCACTGATGATGACAGATGTCTGCTGGAACCAGGTCCCTCCTGGGACTGGCCAGGACCATGTGCACATGGCCTGCTGTGGTGTGGTGTGGACAGCACCCCCCCCTGCAGTGCCGGCGCTGGTACTGTCACTACAGGAGCACCTTGGTGTCCTAGCATGTCCACTTTGACTGCAGCTGTTGGTGTTGCTGGCCTATGCCTATGTGGCCATCACTGCACTCCCAACACACATTCAAACATGAGCAAACCATGGTCTATGAGGCCCACCATCTCACCCAGCCATCTATCCATGACCTCTGTATAATCATGGAGGGCACCAGACAATTCATAGAAGTTGTCGCTTGCAGATGTGACAGCAGCCCTCTGCAGTCTCAGGCCCTGTCTGGTGTACAGTTCCATATGTCCCTGCACCCCCATGACAGTCTGAAACATGCACCTGGTGGTACCAGTTGTGGTGCTTCTGCCAGGGGCATGATGACCAGCAGCCCTACCACAAGCACCCTGGTACATCTGCCTATGTGGTGCCCTGCCAGACATCAGCTATGCCTGCTGTGACCAGACACAGTAGGCATAGATATCACACTCTTCTGTGCACTGCCACCAACCGCCAACTGTCCCTCTGCTATGGCCACTGGTGATGGGGTATGTCTAGGCACTGTAACTGTGTGCAGGGTTGGGGTGACTAAGATGGGGATGTCACATGATGGTGGAGTTTCGGCCCCTGACAACCCCGCTTGTGCCTCAACAGTACTATCATCATCTTCGGTGTCTGTATGGACACCGTCATCAGATTGCATGCAGGAGGGACCCTCACCTACCTCGCCACCTGTGGGGGAAAACAAGAAACGCACTTTAAGACCTGTACAGCATTGCATAACAGTACACACACACGCACGCACATGCACACACACACACACACACACACACACACACACACGTATTACACCTTAATACCTACCTGTCCCTGATTTTACAGACAGTTCCATGTTTATTCACATAAGTTCCCCATCCTGCATCACACTTGGTAACATACACTCATTAATGCCACTCATTAACTTATCATTCCTCTAAATGCCTAGACAAGTGATCACCAACACAAGACCTGTTACTCCATTACCTCCTTGACCTGAGTGGAGTGGGTTTTACATGGCCTCACTGCTGTCATCCAGTATTCACACTGTGTATGTCCGGACATCATGAGCATGACCCCTATATATTAGGGGCAACTACGTTCACTCCATAATGTCACAGACTGGAGTGTTATGTGTAAGTATTGCTCAGTACATGCCAGATCTGCTGCTCAAGCAACCTATCATATGGACAACAGTAATATATGGATGCATTCCCTGGTGTTGTCTAGTAATTCCCCAATGCATCTGTAGTGCTGCATACATGGGTAGTCGTTCATCTCTCTGCTGATTGCAATATTAAGGGTATACCTGATGTCTACCTTCCCTCCAAATGTATGTTCCATGCTACAGACCTTATTATACTACCAGCTGTCCTGTGATTACATATCCGGCAAGTATTCCTGGTGTCTCATGTGTCAGTCCATGTCCATGTACTGCACGATCCCAAAGGGAAATACTGCCATATGAACAACCCCACAATCACACATATGTATACATAGACATCCGCACAAACACACATACATGCACACACACATCCTATATGCATAAACCCCCTCCACTCCACCAGATTGCACTTACAGACAAAATACCCCCCCCACACACACACACACATTACCCATCTGTCAACATGCATAACATATGGTACTCAACAGCATGCAGTGCAGCTATAGTCAATCCATGCTAGCAACAGTATACATGTGTGTGATGCATGGGCTGTGTTAGTAGGTTATGCTCCTTTCCCTGGAAAACACTGCACCCATGTACACAGTATTGCTGTGCACTTGTTCTGTACCCTGCCATGTACTGTGCACCAAACTTCACAGGTGTACAAACCATTGCTGAATGTGTATTACTGTGTTAGTTATGTCTGCTCTAATGCTCATCGCCCCTATGTTTTTCAGCGACACATACCTGGGATGATATGTGGACAGATGTCATTTGTGAATGCCTGATGTCTGGTTTACAAATCTCAACATCAGCGGTGCATGTATGACCAATCCGATACTATTACACTGACAACCGTCAGACCATACCATGGCTATTGGGATTGTAGACACCCTTAATGATATCACACACTCTTCCTTGATCTTCCATGGGACCACATTACCTCATATATTAACAGTACATGAGCCTGATATGTGACATATGTCCTGTACATTCACATGCATTGTCTATGAAATGTGTTAGGTATGCAGATGCTGACCTCGATACATACACTCCGTGGATGCATATGTGTGCATGCCCTTATCATGACATTTTTTTGCACCTATTATATGTACTACAGCAGTCACTATTCCTGGCAGGGGTATACTAGCATGGGCCATCTGCATTTGTCAGTATATGGTCAGTCTGCCCTACACGTATCCCCCAACTCTGCATGATTGTAAGGTCTACACATGTGCACATCCTTTGGTGTTCACACATTGCTGTCACTATTGCTCTCTGGGTAAGGGTATGTCTGCCACAGTTCCTGAACCTGACTGTGTGCAGATACAGCCATTCTTAGCATACTTAGGATCCCTGCTACAGTGCACTGGTGTGTCATGCTGACACACCCTCCCCACCATCAGCCTTTTTGCAGATGCTTGACAAGTATGGCCTACACATGTGTGTCAGTTTGCAGTGTCCCATACACTGAACACCACATGTTACAGCCTAGTCCCAGCTAATAATGTGGACCACAATATTATGTTATGCCATAGTGTAGATCTGTAACAGTTGCCATTGTAATACTGGTATATACACTGTTGTTGCACTGTATAAGGGTGATGTTTCACACATGTCCCTACTGTAGGCCATGTGTCCCACCATTATGTTCACCCCTGTGGACACATTTTGCAATGACAGGATGTTCATTATCTTGCAGGTGTCTGACATACCCTTCAGATACCCCATCATAGTCACCACTGTGATGCAGTGCATTTAACAGCAACAATACTTGAACATGTATGGCATGCATTATGGGTAGGTGTGTTAGATGTGTGCATGGAATATACCATAACCATTACATGCTTTGTGTATTGGCAAGCTTCAACATAAACCATACTCACCAGTTACAGGCTGCTGCCTTGGTGGTATATCAGAGGGACCTACATAAGAGTGTGAGAGATGCGATGTCAGTGGCCACAGCTGTGGCATTGCTACAGGGTGGGTGCAGCATTACAGTACATCAACAGTACAAGTCCACAATACTACCGCTTATGCACATCTGTTTATTACTACTACGCAGCAACAGACTATATATATGACATCTCACATATGCATGATCTACCTGTACAGATGCATACACAACAGTGGTCTACTGATGTGCCCTGTGGTCTTATCTGCATGATCTTCAGCTAGTGGGTGGGTAGCACTCACATCCACAATGGTCTCTGCTAGTTGTTGGGTGTGCGAGCGGCAGGTGCAACAAGGCTGGCGAGGAGCTCCTCAACATGTGCCAGGGGGGATGGATGGCATGACCCCCCCCCTTTTGCAAGGTGATCCCCCCAGACTGCAGCAGCATGCTGGTGGGCATTGCGAAGCAGGTCAGAACAATGATGCCAGACCTGCTCATAACTGCGGTTATGCAGACCGACATCATTGACCCTGTGGACTAGGTTGTTCCACAGGGCGGTCTACTCCTGCTGCTCATGAGCAGCCCTGCCAAACAGAACCAGATAGTGCTGTATTAGGTGGTTCAACACAACCTCATTTTCCACTGCTGAATACGCAGATAGACGGCCATGGAACATCTTGCCTGAAAGACATAAAGATGGAAACAGGTCTGAGCAACTCATACAGCAAGGTTACCATAGTTCTTAATACACATCTGTGTCACCCCCCACCATATCAGCGACAACAAACTCTTCACACAGCTCAGTAGGTATGGCTACAGCTTACCTGCCATTGGGACATATATTGTATTGTACCACACTTTGTGCTATGTGTTTGTAGCCATGTTCCCTGTGGGGATACTATCATTGCTGGCCTGTTGCAGACTATTTCACCTGCATGCCATTGTCAGGGCCACTATGGTTCTATATATATGCATGTGGTATTCTTGCTATGTGATTGCTACACATCTGTCATTCTGTGTTATTGGGGATAGCTATACATGTTGTTGAACATGTTCTGGGATTGTGTGGACTATTACTACCCACATATATTCTATAAGAGTGACACAATAGCATGTTTAGGGAATAGTAGCCAGCACAACCACCTCTACCATCTCATCTGGCCATGTTACCAGGCCACATCATATGTGGGACCCACCCTGGGGCCTCCTCATCTACTGGTCCAGCACTATCTTCAAGTGGAACCACCTCAGTGGATGCTGTCCCCCCCGGGGGCATGCACAGACATGATCCTGTCACCTGAGGTCAGGTCCAGGATCTGTTCCATAGGGGGATCCACAGACACCTGTGGGATGTGCTACAGCACCTTGAGGCACCCAGTACACATTCACATGGTTCACATGCTCCTCCTGCTTAGCCTCCAGGCCAGTCACCTTCAGGCCTGTGGACTACTGTTGTGAGTAGCAATGGGTGGGGGCCTTGTTCCCTTTGTTTCCATATGGAGGTTTATGGGGCTTTCTCATTGCAGACCACACACATCATCCAGGGTGTTTACCTACCATATGTGTCATATACCACCCCTGTAGGCTGTCCTCTATATCTATCAGCCCTAACCACCTCCACTAATATACCTGCTATACTTCCTCATATTCCCATTCCCTACTTCACAGACAAGGGCAATGTGGTCCCAACAAGGTGTTCACATGTGACATACCTATCCATGTTGCACACACTTACAGCTTTATATATCTGTGTGCATTGCTATGTGTGCTGTTCCCTCACACATAACATGCAGGACTGTGGTGGTAATATAGGGGACATGTATTTACATACATATATGTGTGTGTGTGTGTGTGTGTGTGTGTGTGTTTGTATATATGTAGACATACGCATATATATATATATATATATATATATATATATATATATATATGTGTGTGTGTGTGTGTGTGTGTGTGTGTGTGTGTGTGTGTGTGTGTGTGTGTGTGTGTGTGTGTGTGTGTGTGTGTGTGTAGATATATATTATGTTATATGTCTACATATGTGTATCTGTATATCTGTAGACATACATGTAGATATATATATATATATAGATATATATATATACATACATACATACATACATATGTACACATATACATAACTATATATGGGTTACATTCAGACATCAGGTCCACAATTTCTAACTCTTCTTCCTGCACAGCTACACTGTTCTGCCTTCCTACAACACAGAGAGGTGCCACATATGGACACAGTCTAACATTAGGGGGGTACATTTTGGACCAGATTGCACGTAAGCCTATTACACACCAATGGTATTTCAGCATGCTACAATACATGTTAACCTGCGTGTCCTGCAAGTGGTGGGCTCTAGAACCTAACTGTCCATCATTATGGCATTACTTCCACCACCAGCTATTGGCCACAGTAATATACATCCTTTCCATTACACAACACACACTATGTTGTCTTGCATCTTGTCAGTCGGTGCTGCTCTACACAGCTGATGGGTATGGCTCACTACCCACAGGGACAGACTCTAATGTCCATAGCAGTTGTTCAGTTGAACATCATTACAGCAGCAACACCTGATGGCACATATATAACATTCCACATCATCTACCCCAGTATTATGGACCAAGTACTACAGTCAATTAGATCCATATATACTTCACATTACCTGTTGTGGAATGAGGTCTGTTGTGGATGGTGTCCTTGTAGGAGTTTTTTTTCTCCTTGGATATGGCCTTAGCCTGCTTCCTTTGTTTCTGCTTTTGGTTTGGGTGTGGTTCTGGTTTTGGTTGTGAATCTGTTTTCTCTTTCTCTCTCTCTCTCTCTCTCTCTCTCTCACTCTGTCTCTCTTTCTCTCTCTCCAGTAAATGGATTGAGCTGCTTGGAAAAGATTGCAGCATGGCTTTTGTAGGTGATGCACATGATAGGTGATGGCCTCTGCACCAGTCAGTGTACTCCAAGTTCTACCTGCATGCAGCATACTGTGTAGTACTTCCAATTACCACTGTCATGGTAACCCACTACTATAAATCCCTACATCATGTGGGCGTTGTCCCTTTACCTTTCCTGTATGGTGGACATCCTTCCTGTGTGTGGGCATCAGTGTTACAGACAGCAGGTAGCAATACCTCTTACAAAAGAACTTGCACTCTCAGGCCAGCTACATATTTGTATGAGGTTCCAGAACTACAGAGTGTGAGTAGTGTTGTTGTATGCATTGTATAACACCAGTGTTACAGGGTTTGTGTGTACATACTAGTTTAACATGGACTGTAGTCTGTTTGCATAGCTCTCAACTGTGTGTCTATCCACTTGATGGCCAGAGGTGTACCTGTTATGTTTTTCCTGTCCAACACACAGGTCTTGTGTCAGATATATCACACAGTGTGTGTGTTGAATGCTATCAGTACATGGCTACATCCATTTGTGTTTCTGACATCATATTCCTGACTAAGGGTATGTTGCAGACTATCCTGTAACACCAGCAACTTGCTTAGTGTATGACAACACTATTTCTCATATGGGCCTGTGTTCCGGCCTCTATCCTCCAACCTACATACCAATCTTTGTCCATATGACATGCTGTCAGGGGTTGTTATGTAGTGGCCTGTGAGTATGTCATTCTGCCATTCCTGCCATCATTCCACTGCTGTTGTGGCCCCCACACATATTGTAAGGTTGGTTCCATATATGTGTAGGCTTCATCTGCACAATATATGTGTGCCCTTATGCAGTCCAGAGGTCAGTGTATGTAACAGTGGTATATGTCCCTGTATGTCAGTTTATGGGGGGGATGCACCATAACTAACCTAGGCTGTTACAACATGTCAGGGATATCAGGGGTAAGCTGTCTTAAGGTATCTGGATGTACATTACCATACAATTCACCTTGGGTAAATGCAGGCCTATTGCTTCCTGCCATACAGACTGTTCTGTTTGTCAGTGTGATTGTGATGGTTGCAGTTATGCCTTGTTATGTAACAGATACATCCCATTGTGTCAGCTGAAATCTTTACCCCCTCGGGATTGTGCATAGAGTGTAGACAGATGCTGCTGGACTATACATCTGCATTACTTACTGTTGATTGATTGTTACCCTGTGGCCCAGTCTGTCTTTACTGTTGTACTACCTGAAGGCCTTGGACTGGACAACAACATATGTTATGCTTTCCGGAATACTGTATTAATTGATCTGTTTGAGAGTTGCATTAGTCTGTTTATATGTATTTCAGAGTTTAAACAGTTATATAACATGGCATATACAACTGTAATAGTACACAAATAAAGCATTCTCATGTATGCAAACCTGTGTGTGGTGTTATATCCTTTGATCTCTCTGTGGGTATATGTTTCAGGCAACAATTGTCTTTTGTATGGATGACTCATACAGTGTCCAGTTGGTAAGGTGGCAACTGTAGGCATAGTGGCTCTTCTGTATGGTGTGCACCCTCTAAATATGTATCTTCCTATACATATCTCTGTGTGTGTATGTGTAGTTACATATCTCTTTCTCTCTCTCTCTCTCTCTCTCTCTCTATATATATATATATATATATATATATTTATATGTGGGTCTACTGTAAATAATTGAAAACTCACTTTTTCAAAAATGAACAGTAGACCCTCGGTTACACAAAAGTGCACTTAAGCGAAAGTGCACTTTCACGAAGAACGGTTAAATGAACTGTTAAGGAACACAGGTGCCGAAGCACACTACAGTGGGGAAAGGGAATTTATATGTTTTCCCACTGTAGTAAGATGTCAGAGTTGGCATATTTAAGTAGAGGGAACACCCCCCACATCGGGGGGTTTGGGCGGCAAAGCCCCCCACTCAATGTAATGTTAGAAAGGGTTTTCTGTTTTTTTTTTATGTTTTTACTGGTTCATTGAAATGGGTTTCGCGAAAGTACACTTTCGAATAAGTGCACTTTTGTGTAACTTAAAGGTCTACTGCTCTTTTTTGAATAAGTGGTATTAGATTAAAAGCAGACCCATATATATATATATATATATATATATATATATATATATGTGTGTGTGTGTGTGTGTGTGTGTGTGTGTGTGTGTGTGTGTGTGTGTATATTTATATATATATATATATATATATATATATATATATATATATATATATATCTTAGGACTGTATATTGCTTCCACATGGTACATTCCCTATGATAGCCAGACTGTACTGCATGATATGTTATTGATACCAACCCGACATCATACATTGGTATTGTACTGCAGGGCAGACCTGTTTGGCTCCCTCACCCCTATTAATGGTGCCTGTAGTCATATATGTATTTGTTATGTTCTCTTTTATATCTATAGATGTATATCAGTATATACATATGTATATATATATATATATATATATATATATATATATATATATATATATATATATATATATATATATATCACTCTCTCTCTCTCTCTCTATATATATATATATATATATAGGTTCATAGGTTCATAGGATCATACTAGGCTATCTGCTTATAAGCCTAGTCAGAGTGTGTGTGGCTTTCACCACCCCTTAGGATGAGAATACTATACCCATTAGTTTGTCTGTCCAGCAGTGACACAGAGATTCCCGGTAACCCACGATTCCCATCCACTGCCAAGATTTCTCTTGAACAGAGTCAGTGAGGGCTCTGCCTCACATGGACTGGTATTCTTCTCCATAGTGTAGGGAGTCTCTGGGTGATGAATCTGTCCCTCCAGCACCTATTTATATCCGTGTTGAGGTTTAAGTCTCTTGCTCTCATGGCTCTGGTGGATTTGATTTTTTGAGGTGGAGCATGTCCATTAATTCCGGTTGGACATGGCCTTGTATGTCAGGCACAGATCACCTCTCAGCAGACGGTATGCGACTGAATAGATCTGAGTTTCTTCAGTCGATGACATATGTTTGAGCCCTTTATCCTTTGGTGAGGAACTTTTGGGTCTTTCCAACTGCTGCAGGTGTCGGGTAAGGTACATTCGAATGGGAGTTGTACTCAATCATTGGTCTGATAAGTGAAGAGTACAGGGTACAATGACCTCTCCTGATCTGGATGTGAATCCCTTCATGATCAGGTGGGCAATGCAGAAGGTCTTCCTAACCACTTGGCAATGTGGAGTGTCAAACAGAGGTTACTGTCAACTTGGGTCAGGTCCCTGATAACTTCTTCCGGTTTAATGGATTACCACCTATGTGGTAATTAGGGTTACCCTTGTTTTCCCAAAGGGTATGACTATACATTTTTGGCATTTAGCTTAAGGCCATGGCTCTGGCACCAGTTATCCATTTCTATGAGACCTCTCTGGAGGATGTCTGTGTCTGATGGAGTGTCAATTATGGTGCCCAGTTTGCAGTCATCCAATCTCCCTATGTTTGCCTGCACTTCAGAAAATAAATGCCGAACAAGAGGGGCCCAGGACTGAGCCCTGTGGGACACCGGCAGGACGTGCCGGAGTCTGATATATATATATATATATATATATATATATATATATATATATATATATATATATATATATATAAACATATGTATGTAGACACATATATCTATAGATGTATGCATATATATATATATATATATATATATATATATATATATATATATATATACATATATATATATATGTGTGTGTGTATGTAGATATTTATATATATATATAGATATATATATATATATATATATATATATATATATATATATATATATATATATATATATATATATATATATATATATATATATATATATATATATATATATATATATATATATATATATATATATATATATATATATATATATATATATATATATATATATATATATATATAGGTATGTATATATCTATTTAGATATATACATATCTATAGGTATGTATATAGGTATGTATGTATGTATATATCTATTTAGATATAAATATATATACACACACATACATCTATATGTTTAAGTACATTTCCTGTACTGTTGAATGACTGTGCTAGATGAAATGTTAGTTAAAACTGCAGGGTTATGTATATCTGACATGGCTTAGTGGTAAATCACTTTGGCTATGGTGTATAGAGTCCTGGGTTCGAGGCTTGCAAAGGCTGTTTATTTTGTTGCTGGGCAGAACAAGGGTCATTTGATACAGAGTGATTAAGGCACTTTTAAGCAGTTGTAAGCAGGTTTGCGCGGGTTTGCGTGGAGGTAAGCACTGCTAACTTCCAGTTACAGTTTCTTATTCTGATTTAGCTTCTCAGTTGCTTAACCTGTGTAGTCATTGCTTATCCCCACACAAACAGGCTTAAACCCAATTACTGCTGCTTAAAGCTTACTCTCACTTACCCCCATGCTAATTTCTTTAAAAGAAATGAAAAAGGGTTGATAAGAAAGTGGTGAAAAAGGGGCACAAACAGGAAAAGATTGTAGGGGAAAATAGCCAGGGATGTGCAGGAAGGGTGTAGAGAAGGTCCATAGCTGCCCATTTCTTCTACAGCAACAGCCGTGCATATACATTGAATTTGGAGATAGATTTGGACACTCATAACCCTGAGAGAAGGGTGAGGACAACAATATGTTGTTAAGCCAATTAGATCAGAATACATGTGTCCAGTGGACATGTGTGCAAAATGAACAGCTATGTATGGGGTGGGATTTTTTTTTTTGGGAACAGATTGCCCTTTTTTTTCAATTGAGAGTAGGATGTTGGGGAGGGATAGTAGGTATATTTGGGGAGGTAGGTTGGGTAGGTTAACAGACAAGACAAACAAGACACATTACAGGGGTGGTATATGACACGTGAGGGGTAAACACCTTGATGGGGAGGGGTGTTGGGAAATCGGAAGCTTATGAGCACCCTAATAGAAACAGTGGGACTGAGGTCCCCACCCATGGGCAGTCACCACTGCACCTTCACAACCCCAAAGGTGGCTGTGCTGGAGGCTGAGTAGGAGAGCCAGGCCGACCCTCTAGTTACAACACCTGGCCCTCAAGCTGGCGTAGCAGATCTCTGATCTCCCTGCAGAGCCCGCTATGCACCATGACCTGGACCTGGTGATGGGTGACAGGTTCCTGTCCGTGCCCATTCCCGGGGGGCTGAGCCCCATCCCTTGAGGTGATTCCACCCAAAGGTGGTGCATGGCCAAAGGATGAGGATGTCCTGGGTTGGGCCCCGGATGTGCTGGTGCCAGCTGCCACTGCCAGCTGAGGTGGGACAGGTAGGTCCGCTGGGACCCGCCTTCCCATTCATGCTATGGTGTTTAAGTTTTATCAACATATGTGGGTTAGTAATAGTCAACACATTCCAGGATTAGGTATAACAGCATGCATAGATATTCCCATTAACCCAAACACCAGATATGGAACAGTTGCATAGCAAACAGAACACATGCATATATTGACCACAGTGGTCATTACAACAGCATGCAGGTACATTGATGGCAGCAAGCCACCAATGTGGGAGTATTTCAACATAGCACATGCATATAAACAGATTTAAATAATGTGCTGGTGCCAGCTGCCACTGTCAGCTAAGGTGGGACAGGTAGGTCCACCGGGAGTGACCTTCTCATTCATGCTATTGTATTTAAGTTTTATCAACATACCTGGGTTAGTAATAGTCAACACATTCCAGGATTAGGTATAACAGCATGCATAGATATTCCCATTAACCCAAACACCAGACATGGAACAGTTGCATAGCAAACAGAACACATGCATATATTGACCACAGTGCTCATTACAACAGCATGGAGGTACATTGATAGCAGCAAGCCACCAATGTGGGAGTATTTCAACATAGCACATGCATAGAAACAGATTTAAATAATTATCAAACAATAGGACATATGTCCCAATATTAGAGTTAAGTCAGCACATACCAATTGAGTTGTGTATTTAGTTTATTGTTGTAGATATGGCGGTGGTGGAGGAGAAAGATGTCAATTAACAACTAGTATATTCCTGTAGTTCGCATTACTTTCCTAGTCAGTGCTGTAATCTGTACCTTACAAGTATTAGTACACTACCCTATTGCCTTAGTTTAGACAGTGGTATGGCTGTCGACAACTATATACAAGAACTGGTTTTACCTGCAGTATACACCTCTTACCTGGTATACCTGTGGAGGTATTGTTTGTTAACACTACCTAACTGTTTCTACACATACTCCTAGATTCCAGGTTGATGTTATGCATATACCTGTCCATCTCTTTTTGCACACACTCTAGGCATGTCTTCACCACATGCAGGTGAACCAGGACATATTTCCTCTATTGCCCTCTTAAACATTTAGTGACTTGTACAATGACAGGTTTGTTTTATTTGACATTTTCCAAATATGTACAGGTCTGATAGTCAGTTATATGACATGCCGTGCTGCCTACATGTCAGAAATTGGTACACTGATATGGCAGGGGGCAGGGTAACAGCCAGCAGATATGGGCCAAATAACTGGACATTCTGGATATTTATGTACACTTGTGGGGTATGATTCTGCATGTAGCTTACTACCACTCCCAGGATTCAAACCATGGCTGTGTCTGCTAAAAATAATACACTGTCCATCACAGTTGAATGTGCTATATAGGTATTGCTGTGTATCTCCTGTCTGATTTCTATCTATAATTCTCCTGTGGTTTTACATTCTGACCCCCCCCAATTACAACACTCTTATACAGGATTTCCTAGACAGTTGTATTGTGTAGTACAGTGTGGGTGACAGTGATGAGTAATACCTTATTATTCTGAGGAACTGCAACACTAAAAATGCCATACAATACCAGAGTAAACAGTACCAGTATGGGATATCAATCTTTTATTTACAGGCACAGTGTTCGTATCTGACAGACCTGTGGGAGCAATGTTTGTTAGCACTATCTGCATGTTGCCACACAAATTACCAGTTTCCACATTAGTATTATGCACATACGTCTCACTCTGTTACTGTACACACTCTGGTCACAGCTTGACAACATGGGGGTGGAGATGGGACATACTTGGCTAATTACTCTCATAACATTTTGGGGGATTGCTAGAGTGACAGGTTTGTTGTTATAGATGTCTGACAATCAGTTGTATGCCTTGATTGCTGCCTAAACATCTGGGATCATCCCACTTGTTTTGCCTGGGGGACAGGGTGACAGGCAGCAGCTATGGGCCGATTTACTGGACATTCTGGGCATTTCTTGTGGGGTATGGTTCTGCATACAGCCTACTACCACTCCCAGGATTCGAACCATGGCTGTGTGTGCAAAAAATACAACAGTTCACGTTGCAGTTGAGTGTGCTACTTGGATTTTGTTGCCTGTCTTTTCAATGTTTTCTGTTTAAGTCTCTCTCAGTTGTACTATTTGACCTCTTGGGATTACAACAGTCATATACAGACATTCCTACGCAATTTCTTATGTAGCACAGTGTGGGTAACAGTGCTTAGTACAACAGTACTAATAAGTGATTGCAGCTCTACAGTACCATGTGATACCAGAGTGAACACATGCAGTCCAGTAGTTAGACCTTTATTGTCAGGCTATTATGCTTTTATTTACATACAGCCTATATGAGACTCTTCCTGCCCTATTCTCTGGTGTATGCAGTACATGCCTTAAACAATACAGGTTTTTTAGAGGCAATTAACTTAGTATTACTTTTAGATTTATTTCCTATGACAGTACATGCAAGAGTATTATAACCTGCCTCGTGTCACAACAGCTCCAATCTACAGCCTTGGGCCTCCTGGTTCATAGCCTGCTCACTTGCCACTGTGAAAGACATAAGAGGAATATTTTGCCATACCTATCCATAATATACATGAGCTGGCAATTATTAAACAGGTAGTGGACTGATACTTACACATGCCTGGGACTTCCCCTGTCCTCCTAGCCTCTTGGCTCCACTGATCCGAGAGATCCCCTTTCGCTGCTTCAGGTCGGCATAGTGATTCCTAACCTGCTCACCAGTTCGGGGTATGCCAGTGGCACTGGTGAGGTCATGGGCGAGACAGTCCCAGGCTTCCACTTTGTATTGGGAACCCTGGTACTGGCTCAGCAGCAGTATCATGTCATGGTCTTTCACAAGGAGTCCTGCCGTGACTTTAGACTCCTAGATGCCCCAGTGCTGCACCCAAAAGCACACACCCTCTCCCATTCCAGACATAGTGCCTACAAGGGGAAGCTACAACCAGTTATGAGATGTATTCCCACCTGTTGGGTTTAAATAGGGCCAGTTTCCTGCACTTTGCCATGATTCGATGGTTTTGAAAAGGCTAAGCTATGGGCAAACCTGCTTACCTAAGGTTGGCATTGCTTAAAGAGGTATACCAATTGGCAGACTGAGTTAGCTGGCCTACACATTGCTTATGCCTGCTAAGCTGGGCTGTGCAATGCTTAGCATTGCTTAATATTTAAGTTGCATTCTATTTGCATTGTGTCATTGATTTATTATTCATTAAATGTTATATATGTGTTTGGTATCCATGATTCATGTGTATGTACACTGTATGGGGTCCTTGTGTTTATTAGGGTTTTCAACACTTTATTACAATGATACCTCACATCTGGGCTTAATGCAGTACTCCATTTCACATATTTATGTCATGTAGTTGGTTATACACTATAAAACTGTATATAGATTCCTTTCACATTTTCAGTTTGTATTTCCTATGGTGAGAATATGATACCTCAATCTTGTGTACTGCTATGAGGGCTTAGTGGTTGACTACTGTGATTATAGTGTACAGGGTCCTTGGTTCAAGACCTGCAAAGGCTGTTTATTTTGTTTCTGGCCAGAACAGCAGCTGATGCATACAGAGTGATTAAGGCACTTTTAAGCAATTGTAAGCAGGTTTGTGTGGGTTTGCGCGAAGGTAAGCAATGCTAACTGCTGGTTAAGTATGCATACAGCGAGTTAGCTTCAATATTGCTTAACCTGTGTGTGCATTGCTTACCCCCATGCAAACAGGCTTAAACCCACTTACTACTGCTTAAATATGCTTACTCCCACTTACTACTGCATAACTATGCTTACTCTTGCTTAGTAGTGCTTACACCTGCTTACCACTGCACTAATTTAGACAATGATGTCTAATGGTTCTTGGTCAGGTGTTGGATTTGGCAACTGTATTGATTTATCATTCATTACACATTTTACCTTCCATTTGTATCCCTGATTCCTGTGTAAATATACTGTATGGGGCACTTGTGATTATCTGTGGACTTTGCAACATTATGACAATGACACCTCACATCTGCATTTAATGCAGTACTCCATTTCACAAATATATGTTATGTCGTAGGTTATGCAACAAAATAAAATTATCATAAAGTGATTTGACATGGAAAATTGATTGTACTGGAGTGGGACTCGAACTGGGAATGATAGCTTGTAAGGCAAATGCTCTGCCCACTACACTATTGCTAGAATACTTCGTTTGCATATATCTTGCTTTTTATCCTTTTGTGCCATTTAAGGTGCATTAACCATAGTTAAGCGATGGGCAAACTCGTGCACCTATGGTTAATTTTGATCTGTTTCATAAAAAAAAAATCTTTATATTTAAATGTTGTAACTATTGCTCTTGTACACTTGGGGAATGTTGCTGGGGGTATGTGAACACCTATGAATGGTCTCGCTCATTCTTACTCCTACACTGCTGTTCTTGATTTCAGGGGCGTGTATATTTTGAGAACTCTGCTCTCAGACACGCCTCTGCACTCATACACTCTCCAAGTCCGTTTAGGAGCTCAGGCAGTGTGCCTTCATTACTATGCATGGCACGCTGCTGTCCTGCTCCTAAATGGCCACTTCCGCGCAGGACTAAGCTTGTCCTGCATGGAAGGATAGTGAATCCAGGGGATAGTCTTTCATGTTAAGAATGATTTCTACCCTGGTTTACTGATGATTTTAGCCAATAATCCAATCTAAGATACACAGTTCCATTAAAAAAATGCAGCTATTTTAATGTGGGAGATCAGCTTATTGGCTGATATTTCATGCTTTTTCTTTTTTTTCATTTCTTGTTTTCACTTTCCAAACTCCAAGATGGTCAAGGTGATTGGGGAGATACCACCATTTGTTTATAAAAAGCTGCTAACTCAAAACAGATGTTTGAAAGGAATATGGGTCAGAAAGAAATGATTGTATGTAATCAAATAGGAACATTTGCTTGTACTAACTGTAAGAAATGTAGATATGTCACAAACACTAGCAATGTGTATTTTGAACATCTTGAACTTAATATACAAACAAAGAAGGGATATAATTGTCAAAGTAAGTGTAGTATATGTTGCTGAATGCAGCACTGGTCCACAATTTTATATAGGGAAGAGTGTCAACAGCTTAAGGTTATGCATAACAGAACACATTAAGGCTATTAAAGATCATGATTTTTCCATTCTGCTAGCTAAGTACTCCTGCAACTGTTCAGGTTTCCATAAATTAAATTTTTTCATATTTGAGCAGGTTAATGACATTTCTTTTATTAATAGCCGAAACAATTTTTTAGAAGTCAGGAAAATTTTGTTAAGAGCTGATAAGTTTCCCTGGCTTTAACTGAACTTGAAATATCAAAGGTTTATTAAAAATTAAGATTGTTTAATAAGATTTGTTGTGGAAAATTAGTTTCAAGTAAGTTTCTTATTCAAAAAGGAGTAAATACATTTTATAAAGTTAAATTACATTTTTTTGCAATATAATTAGTATGTAACACTTTAAGTTTTTTTAACCAGGTTTTTAAATGAACTGACATCATATCAGTGTTTGAATTTTGTTGGATATTTATGCTGTGATGTATTTACAGAGGGATTTTTAAATCCCTAATGTGCTTACTATCTGTGTTTCTGATGAATTTCCATGAATTATTAAAAAGGAACAAAAGCACTTCAAGACGTGTACCTGTTCTTTTGTTGGTATCTTAATGCCACTGTAGAGTTTAAGTAGTGCAGCTGAGTCTATCAACAAGGTTGTATTTTTATATACATATATATATATATATATATATATATATATATATATATATATATATATATATATATATACTTTTATGGATCTACTTTTCTTTGTCGAAATTTCATTATTTCAAAAACGAAAAGTAGAGGACCACTTACGCGAAAGTGCACTTAAACGAAAGTACATTTTCATGAATATCAGTTCAATGAACCAATAACATCACAAAAAACAGTGTTTTGCAGGGGGGCTCACTCCCTGCACCACCCCATGTGGGGGGGCTGTGCCCCCACACCCCCACTACTTAAATATACTAACTCAGAGATCGCACTACAGTGGGGAAACAGGTAAATTCCCTTTTCCCCACTGTAGTGTGCTTCAGCACCGCAGTGTTTCTTAGCAGTTCGTTTAAGTGCACTTTCTCGTAAGTGGTCCTCTACTTTTCCTTTTTGAAATAATGAAATTTTGACAAAGAAAAGTAGACCAATATATATATATATATATATATATATATATATATATATATATATATATATATATATATATATATATATATATATATATATATATATATATAGATATATATGTGTGTGTGTGTGTGTGTGTATGTATGGGCCAGATTCGATAGCACCTACATGAAGTGTACACTAACTGCATACAATCTGTATTCAAGAACACACCTACCACACTTTTTGCACTTTTTAGTCGCTCATAAAGATTACACTAAGTGCACAAGCAGGCTACACTTAGTGATAACCTTAATGAATCCCCCCAGTATTTAAAGCTACAAAAACATCAGTAGGAAAAGTAAAAGTAGGAGATAATAGGTATGAGTTATGTTTGTGTTGTCTGTTTACTCAGAACAGTGTACACTTAGTGTAGGTGTTAATGACTCCTAGGGTATAGCTTTTCTAGAACTATTGGAATATAGCTGTATGAGATATTTTAAAGCAATATGCAATGCAGACTATATCCTATTAAAAGAAGAATATTACACAAAGATCTACAAAAATAGAGAATGGCTATAATATACTAAGTACCTGACTTATTATATTCAGTTCATTATGCTTCTCATTGGTCTATGTTTTAGGTTATGATAGAAAATGGAGATGTGGTAGTAAAGGTCCAACATTAAAATATGATTCTTTGAATTATGAATTGTCTGTGGGGAAAAGAAAAAAGGATATAAGTAAGAAATGGTGCTATAATTACTGTAAAAAAGATACATTGTTGGAAGGATTTGTAGAAAGAAAAGGCAACAGATAGATGAAGGTGGAACGAAAGAGTTATTCAGAAATGTTACAAATTACCTGCCTAGGAAATATTACTTATAGAGAATTGATAGACCCTGAAGAGTTTCTGTAAACAGATTGGTTGTAGTAATCCACTAAGTGAATTTGTTTAGAGTTTAGCCATTGAGAAGCTCTCTGTCATATTACAGATTAAATATGAAATATTTATTGAACAATTATGTTTGCTAAAGTGGAGTAGAAGAAATCACAGAACATCTCTTTTTTGAATGCAAAGATGTAGTAGACTTTGGGAATGTGGCTTCTAAAAATATAATTCAGACTTTAGGAATATTAACTCCACAAAATATTATGTATGCATGTTATGAAGATACAAGTGAAAAAGTCCATGAACACTACAGATAACTTTATTTTTCACTGTATATGGCTAGTATGGAAAATAGGTTGTAAAATGTTTTATTTAGCAAAGAATGTGATATTAAGTCAGCTTATCAATGTATGTTGCAGTTTCAGAAGTACTAATACTTAAACCACATTATAAAAGAACTAGATTGTATTGAAATTAATGGAAATGAGTTTAAATGGAAATTTTTATTCAGTTATTCAGGAACTATTCTAAGGCTAACTTTCTGCTATTAAGTGAGAACCTAGCAAAGTTTCAAGCCCCCATAAACCCTAAGAACACTTCTGCCTATGCAGAACTGTTTACAGAAACCCTGTACAAGCATGTTAACAGCTGCATAGAGGCAGTTGTACCCACCAGGAAGAAGTACAGAACTAACTCAAAAAACAAGCCACCCTAGAGGAATCACAAAATTAATTGGCTGTATAACAGGAGGAAGAAAATCATGGCAAAAATTAGAAGGTGCAGCACCCTGCAGGATAAAAGCACTCACATCAAACTAAATAAACAACTCAGAGGACAAATAAATGTACCAAAGCCAAATTTGAGGTAAGTTTGGCCTCCCAGGCCAAGAACAACCACAAAGCATTCTTTAGCTATGTCAGCAACCTCAGAGGCAATACACAATTGTGTGCAGAGCTCATTGCAAATGGAGCCACCTATAGTGAGCCAGAAGATAAAGCAAACCTCATGGCTGATAAATTCAGCTCCAACTTTAATCCTCTCTCCCCCTCAACCTTCTCCCAGGAAATATCATCAAAGACAACTCCCCCTACTATCACTAGGGATTAGCTCTTTAATCCTCTCTCTAAGACCAAGAACACTGCATCAGCGGGCCCAGACAATATCCCAGAATGCCTTCTAAATAGCATGAAACATGACCTATCAGGGCCTCTGGAATTACTATTTAATTGCAGCCTCCAAACAGGCTTTGTGCCTCATGAATGGAGAAAGGCAACAGTCATCTCTTTGCGCAAAGGTGGGTCATCTACAGACCCTGGAAACTGCAGACCCAGAAGTCTCACTAGTCTTATATGTAAAGCCATGGAAAGAATTATCATGGAGATGATCAGTAGAGATATAGTAAACCTCCAGACACTGGACCCAACCCAGTTTGGTTTCTTCAAGGGCACATCGTGCCTACTCAACCTGGTGGACTTCTTTGAGATGGTTACCAAAGCAATGGATGAGGGGAAAATTGTTCACACTGCCTACCTTGACCTGACCAAGGCATCTGACACAATACCCCACTCAGACATTGCTGACAAACTCAAGAGGTTAGGTACAAACCCATATGTCACCTGGTGGATAGTGAACTGGCTCACAGACAAGACCCAGGAAGATAGAATTGGATAGTCCACCTCTACAAAAATGCCAGTCACAAGTGGAGTCCCTCAGGGATCAGTCTTTGGACCACTCCTTTTTGGCATTTACTTCTCAGAAGTTAAGGACAATGTCAGTGGTCTCTGGCTGACTACATTTGCAGATGATTGCAAATAAGCAGCTGTCATTGACTCTCATACTGACACAAATGTTCTCCAGGAGGTGCTGACACAGACAAACAACTGGTGTCAGAGCCATAGACTAAAACTAAATGCCAAGAAATGCATAATAATATCCTTTGGGAAGTCATCCATCCCTGGTAGCTATCATATTTACAACACACCCTTAGAGTTAACCCAGTAGTCAGGGACTTAGCTACACACATAGATAGTAATGTAGCCTTTGATCATCACTTGTCTACAGTGGTGAGGAAATCATTCTATGCTGCGCAACTTATAAACAAAGGTATGGGATCTAAGTCCAAAGAAGTCATTGTTTTACTGTATTCATCACTCATCAGACCTATCACTGAGTACAATTCCTCCTTTGGTATGCACATAACCAGGCATATTCAACAACTGGAATGTCCACAGAGGTACATCACTAAAAGAATACAGGGTGTTAGTAATATAGCCTGTGCAGACCACCTCAAGGCCCTGTCCCTGTATTCTGTCTCCTACAAGCTTTTTCGGGGAGATCTACGTCTGGCATACAGAGCATTGTCAGACCCCACTCTGATGGACCTCCTGCATATCCTCAAAATAAACAGTACCACAATTACCTGTTCTAAAGACTTAAACCGTTATTTATTTATTTATAGTTTACTTGCCAGGATAGTCCATTAGGCCACGAGGAGCTCATTTTCAATGAAGTCCTGGGGAGAAAAGCTCCAGAAAATTAAAAATTACAGATTTAACGTAATAGTAAGTTATTAGAGAAATATAATGTGCACAAATGCAGCAAAATTAAACAAATAGAAAAACACATATTAGTACAGTGTAATAAGAGTAATATTTACAAGCAGTCAAAGTTTTTAACAGTTTAACATATTAGCACAATACAATAACAGAAACAGTCTAAATTATTTAACAGTTATGCTAATTTATGCAGTTAATTTCTAGGCTACTGAATTGTACCATTCTAGGAGTCATGCTAATTCCTAGAGTTTATTAGGAGTACAAAACAATGGGAGGCTATTGTGAATTATAGCTTATAGAGAATAGCTATTGTGTAGGGAGATTATGTGGGGTGGGAGCAAGAGCATTCCCATAGTGAAGTTAGGTGTGTGTGAAGTAAGGTTTTGAATGAAGAGAGGCTGTTGGTGGTGCGGATGAGAGATGGGAGGGAATTCCAATGGCGAGCTACAGAGAAGGTCATTAGATGTTTGCCTGGTGGATGGGCAGGTTTATGCAGTTCAATTAGATTTTGGGAATTAGATCTCAAAAGTCTATTTGTCTGGTACATTTTAAAGGTTGTGGCAAGAGAGGGACAGAGAGAGGGGTTGATAATAAGTTTGTGTGCTTGGACAAGTTGAATATAGATGAGGTAATTGGACAGTTCAAGCCAATTCAGTTTGTGTAGGGCAATGCAGTGATGGGAAGTGGATCTATGGCCGGTTGCAAATTTTGTTATTTTATTATAGCAAGAGGAGAGTTTAGTCTTGAGAGAGGATTGCAGGTTAGTAAGGGTAGAGGCACCGTATAGGAGGGATGGGATAAGATAAGTGTTGGCAAAAGTGAGCCTAGTGGAGGGAGAGATGTAATGGTTGTGGCGGTAAAGCATGCCTATTTTTTGTGTGTTTTTTTTAAATTTACTTGTAGATGATTATCAAACTTTAGCTGGTCATGGATCAGGACTCCTGGTAGTTTAGCACTAGAGACTATTTCGAGAGGAGTATTATTTTAACTGGTGACTGAGAATGAGGTTTTATCTAGGGTGGTGATTTTGGAAGCAGTAAATTTCATGAGTTTAGTTTTAGTAGCATTGATTGCTAGATGGTTGTCAATCAGCCATTGCTCAGTGGAGGAGAAGATATCTTGGGTTAATTTAACTAAGGTGGGTATAGAAGAGGCAGAGCAGATTATTGTTGAATCATCGGCATATTGGACAAAGTTGGCATTTGGGATGGCTTGGTAGAAATCACTTATGAATATATTGAATAGAAGAGGAACCTAAAATTGAACCCTGGGGGACACCTGTGGGAGTATTGAGAAAAGGGGAGATGTTTTTTCTCCGTCTGACTGCTTGTTGCCTGTTTGAGAGGTAACTGGTAAACCAGTTAATAGAGGAGTGGGATAGATTTAGTTTGGAGAGTTTAGTGAAAAGAAGATTTTGAGAGATAGTGTTGAATGCCTTAGAGAGGTCAAGGAGGAGAGTGGACATGATGTCGGCAGTGTCACGGGCCTTATTAACTGATTTTTTAGGAAGGAGAGGAGAGCTGTGGTAGTGCTGTGGCCAGGTCTGAAACCATGTTGAGTAGGGGTTAGAAGTTGGTTGTTTATGAGGTAAGATAGAAGTTGTAGATGGATGCATTTTTCGAGAAGTTTAGAAATGGGGGATAAGATGGCGATAGGTCAAAAGTTTGTGATATTATTGTTATTACCAACTGTATGGAGTGGAATAATAAAGGCCTTTTTCCAGAGCTGAGGAACTTGACATTCAGCAATAGATTGATTTATAATAATGCAGATGGGAAGAGTTATGGCTTCTGCTGCAACTTTTAAGAAATGTGAGGGTATATCATCAGGGACATTGAAGCCAGGTTTCAATGTTAGTAAAAGTTTTTTTATGGTGGCTGTAGGGATGGAGTTTTAGGAGAAAGGAGGAGGTTGGGAGCAGGAGATGCTAGGGGAGGGAGGGATAGGTGGAAATAAGGGTGGGGAAGCTGAATGAGAAGTGAAGGATGACATAAGTTTACTTATGGAATCGATAAAGAAAGTGTTAAATTGGGTGGCTAAGTCCAAGTCAGAGGCATCTGGATCAGGGCAGGGGTTTTCTTTTTTGCCAGGGTTGAGAAGGGAGGAGATTCCATGCCCGAATTTTTGAGGGTTGGTGTTATGGTTAGTTTGGAGTGTAGAGAAGTAGGCTTTGCGGGCTGAGATAATAAGTTTTTTTACTTTGTTACAAAGTGCTTTAAATTCATTAAGGTTGGTGATAGTTTTATTTTTGGAGTAGCATTTCCATGCTTTATCCCAGAATTGCATGGCTAGTAAGGTATTTTTGGTTAGCCAAGGTACAGGATTGCTTCTTATGCATTTTGTTTTCAGAGGGGCAAAGGAGTCAAGCAAGTTGAGGAAAGTTGAGTTAAAGTAGGTAACAGCGTTTTCTAAGGGAAGGGTTTTTAGTGGGTTCCAGTTAATTTTTTTAGTGCATTTGAGAATGTGCTAGGATTAAAGAATTTTAGACAGCGAGTGAAGGTGTAGGTATGAATTAGTTGTATGGAGGAGGGAAGATGGTGGGCAAAAGTGGGGAAGTCGTCGCCTAATGTGGCAGAGTGCCACTATCAGAGATGTAATGTGGATGAGAAACTAGAATCCAGTCCAGGGTACTTCCAGTAGGGAAGTTCTTGGAAGGCATAGTTGTTGAGTGAAGTTGTACAAGTTTATATTAAGTGAGTTTGTAGGAGATTGAATTGTTGACCAGTTAATATTAACATTACCTAGGATTATATTTTCATTAGTAATGTTGTTAAAGAACCAGGAGAGAATATCTTCAAGGGTTGAGATATTGTCTCCAGAAGGGATATAAAGGGAGAATATGCATATAAGTTTATGTTTTTTTATATGAATTAGGGCTGGAATTAGTTCTGCCTTGCCAAATTTGGGAATAGGTTTGGTATAGCGGCTAACTAAGTAGGATGATGAGTAGAGGAGAATGACTCCCCCACCTTTCTTTATGTGTTCTATCTTTCCTAATTATGGAGTAGTTGGGTGGTGTTAGTTCAGAGTCTTTTATATGGGGTTTGAGCCAGGTTTCTGAGATGGCCAGAATATCAGGTTGGTTATGGAGAAGCCTGGCATGGAGGTTAGGAATTTTGTTGCATATGCTCTGAGCATTTAGGGCTGAGAAATGGAGGGGTTTACTAGTTGTGGGAGGAAGATGGGATTGGGAGGTTGCGATGTGTGGGGGAGAAGGTCAAGGTTTTGGGTAAATGTCACCGGAGAGAAGGATATAGATGAGATGGCAGAAGAGGTATTTGAGTTGCTTGGTATGTAATCTATGGGGTGTAATCTTTATGGGAATGTGGCTAATATAGATGTGAGCAGAGCTTTTGGGGTTAGGTAAGTGTTTGTAGGTGAAGACCATACTATTATTGAAGGGGTAGAGACTGGGTGATATGCAGGTTGAGGAATATGTGTGCATCATGGAGATTGGGTTAGTTGTATGAAATGGGGGTTGGTAATTTGCACTGAGAGGTTGGGTGAGATAGGTTAGGTAAGATATGGTTATAAGTAGTAGTATTTGAGTTAGAAGTGAAAGAGGTTTGGTAGATGTGATGACTATTCAGGATATAATGGGGAGTAAGTTTGGGAATAAACTTTGCCTGTGATATAAATAGGACCTGCTGGAGAGATAGGTATGCATGCCAGAGACTACCCCATCTATGGAACAGGCTTCACATCCATGTCAAGCAGAGTTCCTCCCTAACCCAATTCAAGTGCAGCATGGACAATTAGATGGGAAACCAGAAATTCATCCCTGGTTTGGCACCTATGTCTGTAATGCAAACAGGTATCCTGTAAATGGTTAAATTCCCAGGCCCATGCTTACACTTATCAAGGGTATCAGAACTTGTCAGAGATTTGGGATGCATGGCTTAGCTTAAAAAGGCCCTTGTGGTCATTAGCCTAGTAAACTCCTATGAACCTATGAACCTTCCTCTTAACTAGATGATTCTAGCACTTGAAAAAATATGAATAGAAGATTAGATAGATTCTAAAAATCCAAGGAGAAGATTTTACAATTTAAAAAATGAAAAGAAAACTGCCTTGATGGAGATTCATTTGAAAAAGAACTTGAAACAATGAAAGCTGACAAGAGTGGGAGTTTAGGTTTGGTGGACACACAGGATTTCTTAAGGTTTAGTGTAGTTTTATTAAGAAAAAAAAGGTGGCCAGGTAAAAGGTGCACTAATGGTGCAAAAACAGAGTGCAGTCTGTGAAATCCAAATTATTTAATAGCTGATAAAATGCGTTCATCCTGTTACTCTCCGAATGTCATCAGAATAAAAAAAAAACTCAACCACAGTTTATATACCAACACTCACCCCTGATGAACAATAAAATAGTTTGCAATTGAAAACCAACCATTTGGTTCTTAAAGAAATAGTACATTAAAAACATGTTCATATGTCGATACCGCCTAGAAAAATAAACTAAAACACATACATATGCATTTAAGAGAAATTCCAATTTAAATAACATGTTGAAGTTTAAAATATGACATAAAAATATTTTAAGGTAACTGGTTGGCTTTTAAATAAGAGAATAAAAAATGCAAATTCAAATATATATATATACTTAAAAGGTGAACAGAAATATCATACAGCAAATAATAACTGGTAAATGCGCTATTAAAGAATTTAAACTTCACAGACTGAACTTTTTTGTACCATTAGTGCACCTTTTGCCTGGCGATCTTTTTTTGTTTTTCTTCATTTTTCTTTGGTGGCTTTGCTAATTTTATTAAAAATGTCCCTTTTTATAGGCAATTACCACTGATGATGTAAATAATACATACAAGTGAACTGACAGTGAACTGTATGAACTACTCTACACCAATAGGATTTCATGAGATTTATATGATGGTTTGACAGTGAAAATTTTGTTTTATCAACCTTTTGGCCAAACTGAAAACACTAATCTTAGAGAGCTGAGCATTTCTTTGTCAGATGTATTCAACTTCCTCCCATCTTGTTTATATGTTTCATTACCAAGATCATTGCTGTTTGAATCTAGAAGGAACCTGGATTACTGAATGTGTAACCCTAATATCTGCCCATTTTACTTTTAAATTATGGTCTTGAATATTATCCCTACTGTCCACAATACATACTGTGTGCTCAGGCTCCCTTCAGATTAATAATTGGAAAAAAGGGTTCCTTGCCATTTGTTGAGCTGTCTTCTGGTAAACAAGAATCATCAAACAAGTTTTATCTATTTCTATGTTTCACTGAAAAAGGGCTGATTGTAAAACAATGGGATAAGAAAGTTTGTTCTTACCCTCAAATTTGTGTAGTCTTGGAGTTAGTTAGTATATTTAGATAAGAAAGTATGGGAATACTTCATTGTATTTTTTAAGTTGAGTATGTATGATGTGGACTTTTTTATTGAACTAGTTCTGACAGATGTTGACTCAAGTCTGATAAAAAAAAATGTTTAGTAGGATTGCATCTGCTTGAAAGTTGTTATACAATTTAAAAATCCAAATAAAACAAACAGAATAAAAAAATGCAGGTTAAGTTGAGTGCTTTTATTTGTTTATAAGACTTCTTCAAAACAGAAAATGATGAAACATAGAGGACTGAGAAAGTCCTCCCTCTGGATCATATGTCAAACAACAACAGATTAGAGCAAAGACAGTAAAATAATATGTTAGATTATATTAAAGAAAGGTTAGTTTGTCGGCCTCCTTCACAAAAATCCATCTGACCATTTAACCATTGTCTATAGTTGCAACCGTGGCTTGTAGATGTTGGCTGTACCCTGGGTTCAAAGATGTATGCGCTGTTTTTTACCATTGCAAGATATGTCTCTTTTTCTTGTGGTTTTGTGAATGCTGAGTTAGTATATATAAGAATATACCAGAAACAGGGAGTGGCTGCATAGAAAATGGTTAATTTCATGTGAGTTGTGAATACTAAGTCCAAGTTGGTACCACTAATTACATTTATAATTGTAATGCACATAGCATTGGGATGTTATTTGATATATTTCTTACTTTTGTTTGCCTATCTTGTAATATATAACTTTTGACACACTTTGTACTGTTTGTTTAATAATTTTTCCTATGAAATTCAGCCTTAGTTACAATCTTTAATTTACAATTTACAGTTTATCATTTCCTTTTCTGATGTAATATATATATAATGAAATATCAATCTCAATAATACAATATTAAAAAAATAAAAAAAAATCATACAAGGTATGCTCTCCACAATAAAAACTGATTGTTAAAGCAGGTTAGATATTACGTAAATATAAACAAAGATAAGACACCAATATATTTTAAATATAAATTTAAGCTGTGTTTCATCCTAACTGTACATATTAATACAGTGTATAAAGTGTTTAGTAATCTAAAAATATAATTTTATAATTTTGCTGATTGTACTTTGCAAATGTTTAAAGAAACAGTATAATTTAGTTCTTGTAAAATGGCTGCATTAAACCACAGTGCTCACATGGTTTCTTTCAACTCAATCTTATTCTCCCAAGCACCACACTGGGGATCTTTGGAGATGATTTCTAAGATCACAAATATGAAGTCATAAATGTTATCACATAATTCTATGTGCATATAAAGTTAATGCTTAAAACATTGCATCATATATTTCACTTCTAAAATCCCACTTTTATAAATAAGCTTACACTTGATCTTCTACAACTTGCATTCTTACTATATGCTGATGACGTTGTTGTCTTCTGCTCCAAACACACAACCCACTCAATTTAACATGATCTGCAACAATATTTATTCTCCCTCATTAACTGTTCAATATCAAAAGGCTATTTCTTACTTAACTCCTCAACAACTGGAACTATGCTCTTTAGAACCTTGACAAAAGGCAAAAGAAGCTCAAGTCACTTCTTATTCCCACCTTAAGAATGCTGTTGAGCAAGTTAACACCATTACACATGTAGGAGTCTGGCTTGATTTCTCACTTAACTTCCACCATCTCAAAAACACATAGAATAAAAAAAAGATAAACTCTCTTCTCTTTCCTTTCCTGTTGTACAAAAAATGCTATTGACAAAGGGATTCTTTGAGCCCTACTTGAGTACTGTTTGGCTCTTGTAGCATCTACCTCCAAAAGAAAATCTACCACCATCCAAACAATCTCATATTCCATCTACTCCTTTATTACCCTTTCCCCAAAGTATGAACACCACTTTCTTATAACCTGTCTGCTGGTTCAGCAGTGAGCCAATCTGATCCTTGGCTTCCAACTTTTCCAGCTCCTAAAAGAAAACTTCTGCCCTTCTCTTTCCTCTAACTTTCTTAAACTGCCTTCTTCATATAACCTTAAATCAAATTGCCATTCTCTCTGGACTATTTTGCTCCAGTGTTTATTTCTTCACTCAGAGAGGATACACCTATTGTATTATCTGTCATTGCTTTGACTCACCATAACCTGTTTTTGTCATCACAGGTTAACACCAATACCTCAACAGAATCCTCTCCTTCACATCTTACTGATGTATTTTCCCATTCCTCATTTCTTTTTTATATTTCCTGGATCTTATTCTCCTGCTTCATAGTCTTTTTTAGCTCTTGTTATCTATGCTCTTCTTTTTTGTTTGTTTTTTTCTTTTTCTTTTTTCATTTCTCTTTTACAAGAGCTATTGCCTCCATATTCAATTCAGTTAATTTTATTTCTCTTACTAAAGATAAGCAATGTATTCTCTAATTACCATACACCTGTTTATCCACTACTTTCATTTTTTTCTTTTAGTCTATAAACATCTATTTTTAAATTATCCAGAAGTCTTTGTCTTGTTATATGTTCTATTATCAGAATTTATTGTAGTGAGTTCTTCTTCCCACTACCTGGCAGTGTCTTCTTATAGCAATAACCCACGCCTGGGTGTGGGTAATGCTGGATTTACCCACGGTTGGCCAACAAAGCCAACCGTGGGTAAATCCAGCATTACACACACCCAGAAGTGGGTTATTGCTATTATACAATGACATTATTTAAGAAAAAAAATAATTACTTTTCTTAAATAATGGCATTGTATAATGCCTCCTTGCTGCCCTTCCGCAGCTGTCTGGTATTCCGCGGGAGTTCTGATGTACTGCGCATGCCTACACAGTACATCAGAGCTGTGGGCAAAAGCAACGGAGAAAGCAAGATCTCCATTGCTTTTTACTGTTTCGCTATGTTAAATGGGTTTAACATAGCGAGACAGCTTTAAAAAAAGCAACGGAGAATCTCCGTTGCTTATTTTAAAGCTGTCTCGCTATGTTAAACCCATTTAACATAACGAGACAGTTTTGAAAAAAGCAACGGAGAAAGCAAGATCTCCGTTGCTTTTTACAAACTGTTTCGCTATGTTAAATGGGTTTAACATAGCAAGACAGCTTTAAAATAAGCAATGGAGATCTCCGTTGCTTATTTTAAAGCTGTCTCGCTATGTTAAACCCATTTAACATAGCGAGACAGGTTTAAAAAAAAAAAGCAACGGAGAAAGCAAGATCTCCGTTGGTTTTTACACACTGTGTCGCTATGTTAAAGGAGTTTAACATAGCGAGACAGCTTTAAAAAAAGCAACGGAGATCTCCGTTGCTTTTTTTAAACCTGTGTCGCTATGTTAAACTCCTTTAACATAGCGAGACAGTGTTTTAAAAAAAGACTTATACTAATGGAAAAAGTCCAGGCGACCGAACCTTTTTCCATTAGTATAAGTCGATTTACAACGTGCACGCTGACCAATCAGTGTGCACGTTTTGGAATATTAATGGGGGGGTCATGGTATAATTTGAAATCACGCATGTGTGAATATTATACTCCTTCTTTACTCCTACCCAGCCCCATCTTTCACTCTACTTAAACAAAAAAAGGAATACACTGCCTGCAAGCTGTGCACTTCTATTATCTTAAAAACCTGTCTAACTACTTGGGCACAACTTAATGAACATTTCACAACATAAGCTGCTTCTAAATGCTTTACTACAGGTCACATAACCCAGCCCCCCTAATCTTCAACACATATTGTCTATCATTTCACTATAGCATCTCTTTAACTCCTAACATGTCACTATTCTAGCTGATGTAAATATTGTACATAGTAGACTCTGTTGGCTACCTTCTTAAATCATTTTTATTGTATATTAACTATTTCTTTGTTTTTACTGATCTCTTTTATTGTATAAATTATTTTTATTGTTTTTCTGCTTTATGCATGTTCACATTCTGGGCTGAGACTGGAATTAATCAAATGGAATCAGTATTGTACCACAGTTAACAAACTGTACAAATAAACAAATAGAAAATCTGTCACATTGAACTGTTGACTTTTTTTTTTCTTTCTTTCTTTTTTTTTGCTGTTCCTAATATTACAAGGACATTCCCTCTGAAGTATTTCACTCCAGTGTTTGTTTTCTTATTCCAAGAATATACATCTACTGTATTACCTGTTATTGCATCCTCTCATGATATCCTCCTTTTTAATCACAGGTCAACATTGACACCTCACTAGAATCATCTCTTCACAGCTTCCTGATTTTCCCATTCCTCACTACTTTTTTATATTTCTTGGATCTTATCATAGTCTTTTGAGCTCGCTTTATCTATGTTCTCCTTTTTGTTTTTTATTTTTTTATTTTTTTTTTTTTATTTATTTAACATTTGTTGACCGGGAATGTCCGACTAGGTTCCACAGATCCTGTTTTAAGCGGAGGCCCGGGGAGAAATGCTCCAGACAATATCCTTTACAACAGCTATTACCTCCATATTCAGTTCAGTTGATAATATTGCTCTTACTAAATGTGAAGGATGTATTCTCTAATTACCGTATACCTGTTCATGCAGTACTTTCATTTTTTTATTTTAGTCTATAAACATTAATGTTTAAATTATCCAGAAGTCTTTGCCCCACTATAATGTGATATTATCAGAATTTATTGCAGTTACTTCATCTTTCAGCTCATCAGCAATTTCTTCAGATAAAACCTCATGTGTTTGTCATATTCATTGTTTACTCATTCCCCAACTTCATCTTCTTCACCTTCTACTCCACTGAAAACAGAAAAAAAGAATGCAAGTTTTGTTCTTCTCTTATCTGTACAGAGCTGTCAGAAAACTTGTCCCCAGCAATCTGTGATGATCTCATTTGTACTGGAATACTCTAAGAGATGTGACTCCAGAACCTATCTATACATTTCATTAGCTTATATTTGTCTCAAGTGCAATTGTTTCCTTACAGTCCTACTCAAAATAATATTGTCTCCATCTATCTTTCTGTTACTGTCTTCTGTTATTTCTGTATTCCCTGTGTATCTGAATATTAAGCTGTTATTACATAATTATTTTTTCTACTTGGTGTCCCACTTGATTTCATGTGACATCTAAACATTCTCTTTCTAAGTTTTATCTTGAACATCACTAGGCATAAACCCTTGCAACCTTATTTTTGTAGTTGGTATTAAGCCTCTAGACCTCTTATGGCAGGTAAATACACTGAACATTTAAGCTTAATTTGCTGCTGAAAGCAGAGCACCATGTAGTATGTAACAAAATATGCAAGCTCATGCTTTCTTATCTGTGGTCTCTAGCACTGTGGCTACAGCTACAGCTATAGAACAGAAAGACGTTATTAAAAAGTATTAATATTATATCCTAATAAATCACAAAATGTTACATTTTCCTTTCTAAAAATAGACCAAAAGAATGTTATTATTCAAAAACATCATATGCATCCAAATGGTGCAAATAACACTAAAACTATTTTTTATTTTAAAAAAGTGTTTAAACCAGTCTCTCATATATACTAATAAAACAAATGTATAATGCTGCAATGATATCACTTTACTTCATGTTGACCTTTACTTCACTATAAATCTCTAAAAGTCACTTAAGAGTCTTTTTGTCTTGCAGTTCGCATATAATTTCATATTCACATCGGGGTGTCAGTCTTTTGTTTTCTTGACACATACAATGCCAGAGTCAGTTTTGACAAGCATCTGGTAAAATGTTTAAAATGAGTCAGAGCAACTTACTGTGACATGCAATAATGAAAAGTGCATAGTAATTCGTACTTTATTGTGCTGGAATTTGACTTAACAAGCTTGGTTAAGCTAAAGTACTTAAATACGTAATAAGAGTAGTTAGAAAGTTCTATAGCTTACTTTACAAGTTACATTTCAATGCCATATTTGCTGTAGCAGTATAATGAATTTTATACACATTTAAATATACAAGTAGACATTAAGAATATAAATTGGGCAGTTGGTGCTGAGGTTAAGGTTATGAGTTGAGAGTTCTTATCGTATAGGATTTGAATTGCTCATCCTTGTTTACTTGTTTTGTGACTGTATCAAAGTCACTTAACTAGACATTGCTTCTGGGTTGCCTGTGAAAATGGATTGTATGTCCCGTGGGCTTACTTGGTTACCAAATAATAATTATTATTATTAAAACTGTAAAAAGGATGAACTCATTCCTGGCAAACTCCCTTCTTTTAAGGTATTACCCTCATGCATTGATGGTACAAATTAGTTTTTGGATTCCAACCTCTTGATTTCTTAATTCTAACATACTTTACAAGGGGAATGCTCCTCTCCTGAAGCTGAGAGAACCTTTTAGTTCTCTCTGTCAGAAATACCGCAAAAATGAGTACAATACCATCAATACAATATCCATAAAGTCTTATAAAAGAAAATTATTGTAATCAACATAATTAATATTTACTGTATGACCAATGGTTATGAATGATCTTATATGTTCACAGATAAATACCAGGAAATCAGTTTGCAGACTATTTCACACCTAGACAATAACCAGACAGTGACCAAAGGTTGTCATCAACCCTGTACCTTGTGTTTGTGAGTGAAACATCTTTACCATTATGCCAATCCCAACCCTGGGAATAAAACCCTCTACCTTTTGTCTGTGAGGTAAACAGCCTTGCGTTATGCAAAACTTCAACCCCCAAAGGCAGATGAAGGTCTGCACACTGTCTGGGAGCTGACACTTTGTTCACCTTTGCTTATCATTCAAAATGGGTATGATCTTCACTATGTTACCCATAACTCTTTCAGACTTTTAATACAAAGCCAAAAAAAAATAGTTGACACTTAGCAAAAGCACTGCACTGGATAAGTCTACTAACTGACTGCTGCCAACTCAAGATTCACAAAGTGCTGTTCTATAATCTTGATATTTATACCACAACCTGTGATGGCTGCCTAACAGGGCACTCAAACTGACAATAGAGTGATCACAAATGAGGGGGGGCACAACCATCTCTGCACTCCCTGATGTGGTAGAAGCTGCATCCCCACACCCATGTTACCTACATACCAGCTCTGATGTCATATTATCATGAGAAAGTGAGAATTCTCTGGTACACCAGGAATTTGACTTTTCATTGAAAAGCCCTGCAATTGTATGCTAGTGAGTGATATATGAGTGCCGATAACTAGTCTTTTGCAAACAAGTCTGCCCCTCTGACATTTATCTTAGATTTGGAAAGGAATCATATAGCAAGACATATAAGGTGCTGTAGTACATTGGTAGCAGCATCATTAGTGCCTGCAGCAATAACTATTACCAGATGGATTTTGAAGATGGATTTTTTCCAGGGCCTTATACTGCATTATTAAAATGTATAAAATCTAAAATAAAAATAAAATTCTTTATGAACTGTTACACATCACTGTGTAAACAACTGGATGTGATGTGACAATCTAGTCTTCAGGTGAAAATCTTTTTGTCTCTTGTATTGGGTTAATAACATTTCGTTGACTTTTTGTGGAATATCATGATTTTTTTTCATGACTTCATTTTTAATAATTTGATTAACTTTGATTAACTTTATATGGATTCTTGAACTGTGCCATCCTATATTACTTGGGTCCAAAATGCTTTATTTTAAAATGCAGATAATTCAAAGTCTTCCCCATTTTAGAAAGACAGCAAGATCTGTTTGCTTTTACTATTGAGGACTGCAAGCCATCAAGGGACGTTACAGGCTAAATCAATTATATTTCTGCTTGGAATTTCTCTGTTAATCTCTCAGCAACCATAGAATGAATATTCCCGCAGCTTTCCTTATCCAGATAAAAAGTTTGGATTCAAATGTCTTCAGGGTCTGAAATAACTCTTCCAGCGTTTACACCTGCTTGGTCACTTTACACTTTGTGAATATTGTACTTGCTAGAGTAACCATAGGACTGTTGTTTTCCAAATATGCAATAAATTCCTAAATGATGAGTTAGTCATCTGTTACATTGTGTGAGTTTATCTTCATGCACTGGTTAAGAAGAAATAATTTCCATTATGCAGAGGACTGTAGGCAAATAAAGTTAAAATCCAGACCTAGAAGAAGATGACAACATATAAATGGTTAGCTCTTATCAACCACTGACTGTGCATGACTAGACAGCCCTATAAGCAATTCTCCAGTGGAGAGAGGAAATCCCCCAGGATCATTTGGGTGCCATAGCCAAACAAGATGGAGGAACCAATAGGCTTAAGGATAGCTAACTGGGGCTTAATTGTCAGGCTAGGAAATGATCTAAAAAGTGATTGATATATTGTTAATGTCTGAGCCTAAAGGATATTCCATCTTAACTGGTGAGATGTGAGGTGGAGCATGTGTCTGCTACTACAGATTTTATTTTAAACTCAGTTATAAAAATGTTTGTCATTGCGGTACTTGAGATGTCCTTATGTAGCTAAATGGATCTACTTCATATGTTCGACACTTCTAAATGCCGAATTTCATATGGCTGAGACCATATGATCAACATTTGAAATGCCAAACATATGAAAAACAAAAGTAAAAAACAACAAACACTTACCTAAACACTGCTAGCAGGGGGGCAAGCTCCCCTGCACCCCCCATGGGGAGATTCACCCCCCCCACATTGCCTGTAACTTAAATATACCAACTCTGAGATCACACTACAGTGCAGGAATGGAAATATTTCCATTCCGAACTGTACGGAGATGCCGGTTCCGCATTGTCAGCATTTCAAATGTTGATCACATGGTCTCATCCATATGAAATTCGGAATTTGGAAGTGTCCACAATGTGAAGGGGACCCAGCTAAATATATGTTAAGCCTCACAGTATATGCTTAGAAGTGAGACAGCAGACGTTATACTATGAAGGCTCATTACTATTCAAAAATGAGCTTGCTGATTGGACAGCCAACCAGTGTGCCCAATGTAAATCGAACATATACCAATAGAAAAAAGTCCAGCTGTTGAAGTACCATTGAGTGACCAGACTTTCTATTGGCATATGCTGAGGGACAGAGCAAAATATATTTAAAATCAGGTACTTTCTGTAAAACTAAACAAACATAAACCTACCAGATTTTCCTTACAGGCTTCCACTGTCTCTTGTGAAAATTGGTTTGTATTTTTAAACTGTTTTAAACTGTTAAAAAAGATTAAACAACAATGGAGATTCTGTTTTCTCCTTTGCTTCTCCTCCTCTGATGTACTGTGCAAGCATGGGAATGTAAATACCATACACATGGACAGTACATCAGTATAGGGAAGACAAGGCGGAAGAAAACAGACGTACCCTTATTCAAAAACATTAGGTAAGAAAGGTAAGTGATTTCATTCTTAAATAATATAATTGTATAATAGCAATGATCCAGTCCTGTTTGAGGGTTTATCCAGGTTTCCCATGGATGGCTTTGTTTAATTACTTGGGCTTCACCCTTGTGATCAAACCATACTGACTGTGGGTAAATCTTCATATACCCTGACATAGTCATGGATTATTGCTTAATTATAAAGCTGAACAACTAATTACAAGCTGGGAGTGTGGATGTACTGCTAGTGTCTGTAATGTCTCATATGAGCGCTGAAAAATTAGAAATATGAGCAGCAACTTTGAAAATGAAAAGAAGAGACACCATTTTTGGTCATCCTGAACTGCTTCATATTGAAGCTGAGAGGTGGGAGAAAGGAAATGAGATTTGATGGCTACACTATGTATTCAGAGTGATGGGAGAAGCGATTTTTCAGAATGAGGGGAGTAGTGATTTAAATGACTTGTCCCCCAGTTTATCATAATGTCAGTGATGCTGCCTAAGGATGCATAGCCATGTGAAAGGGAGCAAGTAAGAGAGTATGAGGTGGGGGATGGTACTGAAATTTCAGCCCACCCCTGACCTCTGTCACGCTTACAAGGAACAAGTGTCTGACCACGTGACTGTTAGGATCTGACCCTGAGGTTACTTACATGGGGGGTCAAGTATATTAAAATAATGGAGTGATGCACACAGTAGGGTAAATAGGCAGATAAAGAGAGGCAAAAGGATAGCCTTTTGCTGTAATAAAACCCACACTATCCTTTCTAACATAAGACTAGATAGCTCTTCTATTCTCATGTAAAAACATGGATGACTGCTTGCAGAAACAGAATCTGAAAAATGATAAAGAACACATGACCAACTTTGTTTTCACCTCTTTCCCTACCAGTCTACTGCAAAACTACAACTTCCTCATTTGCAGGGTAACTTTGTGCTTTTGTTGTGTGTTCAGGAGGGTCTGTTATAAGCAGTCATAGCTTTCACCATTAAAAAACTTTGTTGCATTACATTTGTAAAAGTCTTTCCATTACAATATATTTCTAATTTTAGTCTTCTGTACTAGATTTATACCACTGCATATTTTATATTTTCATTTTTCTGTCACACTGTTATTTATTGCACTCCTGTCATTTACACAACCCATTAACACCTACAGCCTTCTTTACAATTTCTGATGCAGTCCTTGCATCATTTTATTTACCTGCCTGTAGAAACCTACAACATTGTTTATGTTGTGGCATTCCCTAAGGCTGGACACACTGCTTTTTCTGAATAGTGACAAGTGATCTGTACAGTAGAATAAATACCACTTTATTTCTGCTAGCACCCCAAGTTCCTCTGTACCCTAATGCAAGCAAACAACAAAGCCACTGTTGTCTACTCCCATATTGCCCAACCTTTAGTTCAGTAGTTGAGCAGAAAACAAACAGGATAACCTTCCTGTCTGTCCTGGATCCAAGCAATTATCAGTGCCAAGTGCTGAAGCCAAATATATTTGTTCACTAGCACACCCATTTAACAATCTAGATATTGTATGCCTCAGGGTCTAAGGGTTTAGATACAGTAAGATAATATTCAGCCCATCAGGTACACAGCTGGCTAACATTTCTAAGTCAATTTAAGGTTAAATATAATACTTTATTGTACATTATGACACATTGTAAAAGTATCATAGTTCTGGTCAAAATGGTCAATACACTGATACAACTTTTACATTTAAAATAATTAAGCCTTAAACTGGATTTGGGAGAAAACAAAGACAAGTAAATCCTGAACCAGTATATGGCACAAAAATGAAAAGCCAGACAGTACTTTTTGAGCGCGTGACACTTCCTCTGTTTCAGTTACCTAACAGTGTGTGAATTATTTTGCTTTAGGCGTGCCTGTGGGTGTGTATTTATTTTTAATTATTACTTTGAATGCTTCTCAGCTTATAATACACCACTGCCATCTGCAAGGTTGTACATTGAAATCACTCGTGGCACTGGGTGCTGTAATTTTATGTTGCTTTCCAAATCAAAATCTGCTCCATTTGTTTGACAATATAACTTGATGGGATCCTACTGACATCAACCCATTTCCATTCCTACTTTTAATTAATTTACTCTGTCATCTCTAGTTATTATAGATGCTCTCAGAAATCATTTGTCATAATAGTGAGTTTCTTTAGAAATGTCAGTCTGATTACATCTCAGTGTGATGCAGTGTACTAATTTTCACTCAAGTGTAATAACCGTATGGAAACAAGAAATTTATGGCTTTTCAGACATCTGTTTTCAGAGAAATATTATGTCCCCTGAAGTCACATGTGTCATCTCACTTAGTACAAAACAGTATAATTATTTTTCAGGTTATAGTGACCCATTCATTTCAGCAGATTTCAAGGAATCTGAATACTGATAAATCTGTTCTAAAATGAACAAAGGAAAAATGGAAACTTGTCACTTAACACAGCTTGCTACTATACAGTATATCAGGAAATGTAATTTTAATGTCTAGACAAGCAGGGACAAATTACACAACACAGACAAAACAGCATCATAGTGAAAAATATTGCAAGGGTGTCATTTTAAAAATCAGGCATATTCTGTACGTTAAAGCATGGATTCAGGGCCATAACTGTCTGAAAAACAACATTGTTTAATTTACAAAAACTTCATCTGGGATGTGTGACTGACTGCAATTGGTGAAAAACAAACTATACAGATTTAACATATTGTCTTAAACTTTTTCCACAACAGATTTTCTTGCCTTTTTGCCTTCCACATCTACTGTATATCACACCACTCCTCAGTCTCCACAAAAAGGCAAGGGGCAGATGGGGCATTCTGCTGTGGCATCACTCCATAGCTGGCCTTAGAAATAGGCCAACTAGGTGGCCACCTAGGGCGCCGCTCTAGCAGAGGCATTTTTCCACTATTTGTTTGGTGTAGGTAGACTAGGATGGGGTGGTGGTGGTGGTGGTGGGGGGGGGGCAGCCTACAGTCCTTTTGCCTAGGGCACCAGTTGACCTAAGGCCACTCCTGCATCACCCTGTCAGGAGAGGACAGTCTTCCCTATTAGCCCATCCTTTTACTCATAACATGGAGTGATGTGAATATAATTCATAAATTCGTATTATCACATGCATGATTTTTACTGCAGAAAACCTGCCTGAGCTTCCGCTGTTCATTTTGATCACTTGAGTTATAATTTCAGTTTACTGGAGCTGCAACCATGCAGGAAACCTACCCTACCCTTAGATGGTAGGGGGTTCTGTGCTGTTAGATTAATCTGTATTGTTGCATGCATTTATTTGGAATGTTTTGATCACTTTTCAAACTTTAAAAACAGCCAAATTTGGCCATGTATGTGAATCATCTAGACCTTGTGGTATTTACAAACTGAGGGTGGAGTTCATTGCTGTAGTTCTGTGAATATAAACAGTGTTGGCAAAATCTTTAGCAGTTTTTCATTGGCTCTTTAGTTTTCCCTGTTTAACTTTTTATTGCCCTAACAGTCAGCCAATGTTATAAAATTATTGAAAGATGAAGCTCCTGTCCACAAACTAAAGCCAAAGTGCAATTTCTACTCAATTTTTCATCCAGGAAACAGGAACATGCATTTGTTCTACTGCACATAAAGCTGTCTTGTTATTCATATCACTTTTGAATGGTTCCTATAATTTTTTGTGCATTTTATTACATTTTCTCTGAATCTGAAATTACAGCTACTTTTCAAGTGGTTTCAGTGCCGTTAAGTATCATAATAAGTGTTGCTGCGTTTATTTGCTGTAGAGTTAGTCACTTTTCACACATACAGCAGACAGACTGATTTGGTCAGGTGTGTATGTCATTTAGAGCCTGTCAAATAGACCTAGTGAGACTGTAGCTAATTATTATAGCTTTAGGAAGATAAACATTATTAGTTAGAGCTTTGGCCCTTTTTTCATTGGCAATTTCATTTTCCCAGTTAATTTATATTATGCAGAACTGAGTTTAGCACAGCAGGTCTTCTTTTAATTGTATTTGTACCCAATATAACATTATTCACCCAAACCTGATCAGTAATTAGACTCCTGATAAATACAGGAACAGCAAACTGTGTGTAGCTGCATACCATGCAAGCTGTACAACTAGCATCTTAAAAGAAGCTTCTAGGAGCCCCTAATCATGCAATGGGTTTATGTTCAGCCATCGAATGGCAAGTTCATCAAATAGCCATTCACCAAACACAAACCCTTGAACATGCCTTTCCTTGAGAAGGCACATCATGGTAAAAAATACATCAAACAGCCATAGTTGGCCAACAGGAAGTGAACAGCATCGACATACTTGTAGGTAAGGTAGTGATAAGAAAATTTTCCCTTTCCTCTCATCAGTGCATTCTCGGAGTTGGTATATATAATTCAAGGGTGTGGAGGGCACAACACCCCCATTAGTAGGATTCAAATCCTCCTATTGTTAGGGGCTGTACCCCTCACCCCCCCCAATGATATACACCAACTCTGAGATAGCCCTGCAGTAGAGAAAGGGAAAGTTTTCTTATTGCTACCTTACCTACAAATATGTAAGTGGTGTTTGTTTTCTATTGGTCAGCTATGCCTGTTTAATGTATTTTTTATGATAATATGTGGTTTTGCTGCTATGGACATTGCAATGGTTACATTGGTTGAATCGTCATTCAATGAATGTGCTATTCGATGGCCAAACATAGACCCATCATGCGGTATTATGTAACCAGTCCTAAAGATGCTATAAATAGCTCAGCACTACTGTGAAGTGACTTAGTCTACAGCTGCTACAAATAGCTCCACACTACTAAGTATAGCTTAACTGTGTTGTCACAGTTGTATATATATTCACGTTACACATTTACTTAAATAGGCATACATATATACATACATATTTAACTTACCATCCACCCCTTAGCCAATAAGTATCTAAACAGACTGTAAATATCTCTTATTTAAACTTTGCAACTCTTTGTAAATCAATCAAGTTTTATTTCACTCTTAACAATATGCAAAATCAACAAACTTGTCTTCCTCTTTTTTGCCAGCCTTATAGCATTGGGTGACCTAAAGTACTGTAGAAACAGCCTTATGTTCATAGACAAAGAACTGCTGTTGAGCAGAAACAACTCTGTGAGAGGAACAAATACATAAGATTTGTTTATTTATTTATTTATTTGCAGTTTGTTAACTGGAAATGCCCAATGGGCCATAAAGAGCCCTTTTTCAGAGGAGGCCCATGGAGAAAAGTTCCTCAGTACAAGAAAACATACATTCAACATAAAAATGTGTATATATAGTATTGCATGACATTGTAGTAATAACAGAGTTGTGATCACATTCAGTACAAGTGAAATTATATACAATTATATGCAATAATAGTATAGCATTTTTTTCAGTAATTGGACTACTGAGATTGTAAGCTCAATTAGCAGTACATTGGTATTGCATTGAGAAATTATACATAACCCACAGTACAGAAAGTAGGGGAGAGTGTGTCATTTGAGATAAGATCTAAGGGGGCTGAGTGCAGGAAATTAAGGGAGAGTGTGTCATTAGGGATAAGTTTTCAAGGGGGGCTGAATGCAGGAATAGTTCCAGGTGGAAGATAGATAAGTATGGACAGAAGTTTTGAAGTGGGCAGGATTTTGGATTGTTCTGATAGCTAATAGGAGAGCATTCCAGTTCTTTGCTAAAGAGTAAGAGAAGAGAAGTTGGCCTGGGGGCAGGTTAGGTTTGTGAACCTGTAAAAGTTGCTGATTCTCTGATCCTGTTTGGGAGGTAAAAAGTGAAGACAGAACTAAGGGCAGGACAGTCAGAACGTTTAAAGATAAGTTTGTAAGCAGCACAATTGCAGATAGTTGAAGTAGCTTGGAAGTTCAAGCCATTTTAAAGGGAGAAGAGCAGTACAGTGATGGCAGGAGTTTTTGGAATTTGCTGCAAATTTTGCAATTTTATTATAGCAAGTCTCAAGTTTGGCTTTTAGGAAGGTTTGGATGTTGGTGAGTAGTGGAGTGCCATACATAAGGGAAAGAAGTAGGTAAATAGAGACAACTGCTTGTTTAGAAGATGGGCTAAGGTATTGTTGTATCTGTAGAGCATTCCAAGTTTTTGATGTTTTTTTTTATAAAACAAAAAAGGAAGCACTCGGTGGATAAGACTTCAGAAATACATTTAATTTAGCTCTTTCATCAGTAGTACACTCTTGACTCAGAATAAAGTATTACCATTAACAACTTCCTTTTATACTCAAAGTCACATGACTGATTTGAATTAAAATCACACATCCTAAATAAAAAGTACATCTTAAGTAACACAGTTGGGTATGAGTACATATATAAACACATTATATTTTTATGTGTTTTTTTTTTGGAATAATTACTCAACAACACCATAACCCCACTAACAACAAATAACCAGTGTATTGATAAAACCAACACTGAAAAACTAAAGAATTGGATGAGCAAGGTAAAAAATACATAATATAAATAAATACATAAAGAAACATGTAAGCATGTATATTAACACACACATGCACACATAACGCATCAGTATTCCAGTTATGCCCTCATATAAAAACCTGTCCAAAAATTATATTGTAAATATATTACAAATGAAAATCAGCTTTTAATTTTAGAAAACTAGAAATAAAAAACACTTCATTGAGTCCAGGGGGATGGGTGGCACTGACTCTCAATTTTCACATTAACTCCAATTCTAAGAATAAATCAATGGGTCCTCCTCTTGACTTGTTTTCATCCTGATCAGTAGCTGAAAATTGAAACTTGTGACCAGGGTGATCATGAATATGCTTTGCCAAGACATTGTTCAGATATATCATAAAAGTGTTGGTAAATATGTTTTCTGAAACTGTTGATGGTCTGCCCTATGTAAAATTGACTACAACATTGACATACGGCTATAGCTTTACTACAACAATTGAGTTATTGTTTTAAAACGATTTTTCCAAATTAGTGAATGTGAACAGTCTCACCCTCAAAAATATGGTGGTATTTTGGGCAATGCCCACATTTTTTCATCCCTTTTTTATTGTTATTTTCCCTACTTCTTTCTAGCAAATTCTTAAAACATAAGTCTTTTTTGTAGACAGCTACTGTTTCTTCTCCCATCTTCCTCAAGTAATCATTTTCCATCCCAAATATGACCCAATTCTTAGCAATAATGTCCTTAATGTCATACAACTGTGGATTAAAGGACAACACCATTGCATTATTAAATGATTTTGAAGTGTTGGTATCAGAGGTGGTAGAGTCATAGAGCTTTTCATTTGCAATATATTTACAATATAATTTTTGGACAGGTTTTTATATGAGGGTATAACCAGAATGCCTCTGTGTTATGTGTGCATACATGCTTATATGGTTCTTTATGTATGTATTTATATTATGCAGTTTTTAGCTCGTTCACCCATTTTTTTTTCATTTTCAGTGTTGGTTAGCGGCCTTTCTAGACACACTAATACATTCATGAAGGACATACCAAACTTTAAAAATCAGTTTCTCCTGTTGGGATAAAAGGTACTTAAATTTAAGACTTCAGTGTGCGACAATCAATACCTTACTAAATGTGTTGATCTGGAGATGGTACCCCTGGGTTTAAGAGTTTATGCATTTCCTAATGGGGCAAAATTTGATAATGGTTTATTTACTAAATTGATGGAATTGTATAACAACACTGGTCTGAATGTGCTTAAATTGCTAATACAATGGAACAGTGAACAAATGAGTGTTAAAAGCTGATATTAAAAAACTGGCTAGTGCTATCAGAGAACATCCGATGGGACATATGCATCACCATTTGTTTAGTAACTTAGAAGGCAAAGTTAATAAGCATGTAGAGAATATAGTGGTTAAGAAAAAGAAGAAATTATTAAGAGATGTCAGTGCTTATCAGCAGAAGCAAGCATACTTAGTAAATAAAAAGAAAATTAATAGTAATATTAATTTTGTGAACAGAAGGAATTCACACTACAAGGTGAATTCCTTATATAGGCTTGATTCCTTTTCTAAGGGAAACAAGACCTTAGTCAGTAATAACAATCAGAACACTAACATTAGAGAGATTGTGACTAGTGTTTCCAGAGTTAGTAGTGAAGAATGTTCTCCTTTTACCACCCAGGTAAGTGGGAAGAGCAGCCCCCCTCCCAATCAGGAGGCATTCACAGTGGTGGGAAAGAAAAAAAGGAAAAACCAAAGGACGTTAGCCTGTTTATATGAGAATTTTAATTTACATGATAGAACATTTACTGAAGATGAAATAGAAGTTCTCAAAAAAGGTTTTTCATTTTTACCAGCACATAGGGCTAAGATTACAAATACTGTGCTGGACTTTAAGTTATATGTTAGAAAACTAAATTTGAAATATCTTTATCATGATATGCCTACTAGTAACATAAGTCAGTGGAAAAAGAAAAGTAATGTTTATCCACCACTATTCAACACAATGAATACCTTCTCCATGATTTGTGAGAATGATATTTATTTATAATTTACATAATATTGGTAGGTATAATAAAAGGAACTTTGAAAGAAACTTAACGGAAAAACAGACAGTGGCTTTGAGACAATTAATTTCTTACAGTGACATCAGATACATGAAAGCAGACAACGGGCAGGGCCTGGTAATTATGAATGTTGCCAAGTACAATGAAATCATAGGTAATATGTTGGCTTATACAGATAAATACAAAAAGGTTTCTAGAGATGTAGTTAGAAATATGTTTCAAGAAGTTGATCTAATTTTATTAGATTTATTACATCAACAGTACATCACAATTGATCTTTTTGAATTTCTTAATGTTGAACAGCCACAGCTGGGGACATTGTTCGGAATTCCCAAAATACATCAAGATGTTGAACATCCCCCGTTCAGACCAATAGTGTGTGCTCCATTTCTGTTTACCTAGATGAAATACTTAATCCTATAGTACAGAACAGTAAATGGTTTTTGAAAGACTCATGGATGTTTTTAGATGAGTTAAGGTTATATGAATTTCATGGGGACGAGACCATGCTGTGTACATTTCATATTTGTTCATTATACACTGCGATAGAACAAACAGAGGGTATAGAATTTATGAGGCTTTATTTAGAAAGACACAAGAATTGTCTTAAACAAGACATTTTTGTGGTTTGCCAGCTTATGGAGCTAGTGTTAATGAACAATTTCTTTATGTTTGGAGAGGGAGTTTACCAACAAACAAGTAGAGTTGCGATGGGTGTACATGTTGCGCCAGTGTTTGCCAGCTTGATTATGTATTGGTGGGAACTTGAATTTCTCACAAAATTAGAATTGTTTAAGTATGTACGGTACTATAAATGATACATTGATGGCCTGTTTTTTATTTGGGCAGGTAGTAGAGAAGAACTTGAGGATTTTTTTAGTGAACTTAATGGGATGGTGACTTGGCTCAAATTTACCATAGGTAATATTGGAGCGGAAATACACTTTCTTGATGCTAAAATAGGGATTGATATTAATAAAAGAGAGTTTAGTAGCAACATCTATTGTAAAAAAATCATTCACTAATAATTACCTACACTTTGAAAGTTATCATCCAAAATATATGAAGATCAATGTCTTTAAAGGACAAGTTATAAGGCTTCGTAGAGTGATTAGTGAAGAAAATAATTTTACTAGTGAATTAAATTTTTCAAACAGTTATTTATTGATAGAGGATATGATCAAGGAGATCTAGATTAAGTTATTCATTATATTATAAAAAAACAGAAGGGATAGGTTTTCTCTTATTTTAAAGGTTGGATTTCAGACTAATGATACAAATAAGTGTAATTGAGCAGGAGAGGAGATGTTAAAGCATGCTTTTCCTCCACCTATGAGTACTGATGGGCCTATGATTAGAGAAATAATTAGTGAAAATTGGAAAATTTTTTTAGGGAATGAAGAACTGAGTAAGGTAGTGGGAGTCCAGCCATGATTTATAAACAAAAAAAAAAAAATTGAAGGAATTATTAGAAAGTGGATCTAAGTGTGAAAAGAGAAAAGATAATTTTACCCATTTTGGTACATTTCCATGTACTAATTGCACTCAGTGTAGGTTCATGTTCGGAGTACATAGTTATCATTTTAAGCACTTGAATTACACCCTAATAACAAAGGAACAATATAATTGCCAAAGTGAGGGGCTTGTGTATGTTGCAGTGTGCTCTAGCTGTGAGAATTTTTATATAGGTAAAAGTATAAGAAAATTGAATCACAGAGTTAGAGAGCATGTGTTAACTATTAAAAAGAAGGCCCTAAGCAATGCTTTAGCTAAGCACTCAGTGAAGTGCACACATTTGAAGAAATTCACATTCTTCGTAGTAGACAAAGTTAATAGGGACAAATGTATTGGTTCTTTTAATAATTTTTTAAAATTATTTTTAAAGAAAATATTGAGTTAACATGGCAGATTTTTTAAGGGCGGATATAAGCCCAGGTATAAATGATAAGATTTCTGTGAAAAGTGACTTACATTATGTTAAGAATTAATTATAAACATTTTTACAAGCACATACATATATACATACATCTTGATAGATAGGGACAAGCAATAGCTTTTTATGTTTATGTTTACATTTGTGTTAATTAGTTTCAAGGGGCAGTGGGAACATATTGGAGGTTTTGGGGTCCTGGGTTGGAGTGTAGGTCTCCTGATAGAGGCAGAGTAGTGAAGTAAAATACATAAAATAAAGGCTCTTGCTTTTTGTGAGATTTGTGGGTTGTGTTGTTGAAATGTTTTGATTGTTAAGCTTGTTGAGATTATGAGGACTCTTTTTGTGAGAGGTACAATATTTGGTTTGTACTGGAGAAGGGGGTTATTAGGGAAAGGTTGTGAGATATACAGGAATAGCTTGTAAGGAGTGTTGGAAGAGAGGTGGAGGTGGTGTAATAATGAGGTGAGAAGGAGTTGGGGTTCAGGACAGTGAGACAGAGGTGTATGGAGAGAAGTGATAGGATTAGAAGATGTGTATTTGGTGATTGCATTGTAGGGTATGTTTGGGAGTGGCAGTGAGGGAATGTGTTGACTAGATTTGATAGTAGCTGGGTGTCAGTAGTAGGTGGGTGTTATGATACTGAGTGTATAGAAAGTGAATGTAGACCAGTGGGAGTGGAAGTGGGGAAGTGAGCAGAAGAAATTGAGACAAAAAAAAAAAAGTGGGGAATGGTTGAATGAGAATAGGGGGAGGAGGCACTAGTGTTTAAGTGTAGGAGTAGTGGGGATAGGTGGGAATTGGGGGCAGGTTAGGAGAGTGAAGTGAGTCTGAGCGGGACGAGGGTGAATGGAGCAGAAAGAGCTGAGCAACTTCACAAGACTGTAAAAAAATAAACAATCAGTTGCTAGAACTCAGGTAAAATAGTCTATGAGAGACGTTATATTGTGGCTAATTGACTTTATATTTTCTCACAGTTATTCAGATATGGTGGCCTCACTCTCACAAAAATAACACAGACCATGTGCATTGCACTAGCACATCACATGGTAGTCACCCAGATCTGACTTATTAATAATATCATATGCTGGCACTTAAAGATTAAGCCACAGCTAAAATCAAACTCAAACATCACAGCACATATTATCTTCCTTTTAACAAAGACTTACCTTGAGACAAAGGATCTTGATTGCAGTACACCAGATTCTTAACATCATAGTAAGACACACTGATTCTCCACTCACTAATCTAGACAAAGACAGGTTAACAATGAGTTTCAGGTGCCAGGATCTCAGATGTCTTAAGGGCCCTTAGGACCCTTTCACCCTACAAATATAACTATGATATGGTAGTTCGGCATCTGGGGGTGAATAACTTGGGACAAAATGGTCTGTACACTCACCTGTCCTCAGGCAGGAGATACAGAAGCCTGCATTGTACTAAAAAACAGTTTATTTCTGCTCTCCATTAGACTGTTGAACTCTTGGGAAAAATGAACCATGATGTCTGTTACATAAGTAGCCTCTCAAGGGGCTTATTTTATGGATGTGCAATAACTAAGAGCAATACTAAGGCAGCTCACCTACACACCGAAGGACTGTAAAGTGCAATATACAGATTGTGCAATAATTCAGTCTAATAGATATGCTGCTATTGTTTCAATTTTACTTTGACAATATTATGTTCATATTGTTTCTTGTCTTCCTTGTCTTCTGTTCTGGGATGGGTGTGGGTCACTGCTGTCCTACTTTATTTATTAATTGCTACTTATTAAATTTCTACTGTGATATTTTATTATTTTTTTCTCTGTCTATATGTGCAACTGTTTCCTGCATTGAGAACGAAGCATTGCAATTTTGTTCAGCTACACTGCTGTGTAAATCTGAATGACAATAAAGTTTTCTTTAACTTTGACTTTGGCAAAAACCCTGAGAAAAATGCAGAGACATGTCTGTACTCACTATATATGTTACAAATGCAGGCAAGATCTTGATACTAAACATGATCTTCTCTTCTCCAGAAATTATGCATAGGTACAACGAAAAGATGATTGGCTTCAACAATTGCTTATAAAATGGTACCTTTCTAGGGGAATCCAGTATGTGTTAGTATGGAACAAGATATTTGACAGTCCTGCTTGTTTTGCAAAGAATGGTCTACACCTCTAGTTCAAAGGCTTCCACTTAATAGCTAAAGCCTTTGCAGTTCCTATAGTGCCCTTTTTGGGCAAAGTTCATCTAATGAACATATCAGCATAGCAAAAGTAGCAATATCATAACAGAAGCAAACAAAGGTGAATCTGTTCAGTGCTACAATTCTAAACAGCAGACTGCCTGACTTTGAGATACTCCTATTTTTGGAAGGCATTCATATGTGTGTAATCACTGAAATCTTTTTTAAATGCCCAGAAAGCACTTCCTCCATGCCTAGCTTTATTGCCTACCACTCTTTCAGATCAAATGGCCTGCATTTGTAAGGCATCCATATGTCTGTAGTCACTGAAACCTGTTTTAAATTACCAGAATGCACTTTCTCTATACCTGGGTTTATTGCCAACCACACTTTCAGACCCAATATTAACTGAGGTGTTGTATCCATATTTATCAGAGGTCATATCACTGCTAGACAGATTCTCAGAGATCCATAAATGTCAGCTTTTCAAAATCCAAATCACACAACACAAATTCATTTTATTTAAGACACCTTTCATTACCTTAGAACTCTGTGTCACGTTTTCAAACATCACAGCTATACTCCCCATAAATACGAATTCCATCATTCTGGAGGATTTTAACTGCCCCTCAACTGACCTGAGCACTAACAGCACCAGTGTAGGATATGCTCAGAAGTGTTTAGACCTATTAAATACAAACTCAATGGACTAGATTGTTAATAGCCCAAACAGAGGGCAAAATATTCTCAACCAGGTATCTACAAACATAGTGTCATCAAGCGCAGCTCTCCAAGTAACTTCCACTCTAAGTCATACCATAAGTTAAGTAACTTTTCCCTTATATAACTCCACTGAAAATAATATATCACAGTTGAAAGGCTTCAAATTATATATTATTAGGTTATTGTTCCCTTGTATTTAGATAGATAGATAGATTAGTAGATAGATTAGTACTAGGCTAACTGCCCTAGTGAGCCATTTTAAGCCTAGCCAATTAACCCATGTGAGAATCAACCCTGCACCTTGTGTCTATAAGGCAAATATCTTAACCATTTCAGACCAGTTATAGAATACAATGTCTCCTTTGGGATATACCTCAGTAGACCTGTCAAACAGTATGAATGACACCAGAGGTTCCTAACAAAAGGATCATAGGTGTAATATCCATGAGCTACCAGAAAAGATTAGAAGCAATACCCCACTTTTTGATTAGTTATAGGCTCCTCAGAAAAGAACTGTGCCTTGCCTTCTGAGCAATCAGAGACCCAGTAGTTGAGAATTTCTTTTACCTTCCTAAAATACCAGAATAAGAAATCTAAATCTGCTTCAAAAGATGAATAAAACAAGGTGAACAGATAGCTTTACTATGCTGTGTCTCCCTCACTTCTGGAAGAGACTCCCCTTGCAGATAAAGCAGCATGATGCACAATATTCCTATAAACTGGACCAGGATAATTGGATGGGTATTCATAAATTCACACTGGGTATGACTAGCGTAACCTCCTTGAGAAGGAGGTACAGTCTAGGATGGGAACTGGCAAGGCATAATGGTTACAAGACTCAGTAGCCTTGAACCTTCTGTGGGGGAGCAAACATTTAAATTATTAATTTGTATCCCTCCTCCACCATGAGTCAGGTCCCTTAGTATCTGGGCCAAGAACTTGAACCCAGATTTATAGGTTCATCACTATCATTCAAATTTGATTCTAAAGGTTAGGCACGGAACACTTAATGAATAAACAGACAATGACTTATTATATCCCAGTGAGACCCATGCATAATTCATGTGTGACTTTCTGTAGCACTTGAATTCCTGGAATTATCAATACTACTCAGCTTTTCATGCCTAACAACACTGATCACTCACGTTTTGTAGTAGAGTGAGCTTCTGGGGACAGTAGTGTGCACACCTTGAGCTAACATTTGCATGTGGGTGACTGGCCCTAGGAGAAGTGATAGGACAGTGGTGGTTGTACTTTTACTTCTGGATTTAAAGTATATATTGTGGCTACATCTTTTAGAACAAATTATAGGTCAGTTCTCTTTTAGCCAACAACACATCACACGCTCTAAGTAAATGCTGGTTTTACACTTTTTTGTAACACAAATGTGAATGTGAATTTAACATTTTTGTTGCCAATAAAATTTTATTGAACATATACAGGGAAATGCCTTTACAAATTTCAACAATAATGCAATTTTACAAAACCAGGAGAATTAAACAATACAAAAATGCAGCACAATCTGTATGTTGTTAAGCTATGACAACAAAAGAAAAAAGAAAAGAAAAAAGATTACCAGTTAAACAGCATAATCAAATTATGCAGTTCTACCAGCCAAATCCTAATAGTTTTCTAAAGGACATCTATTGTATATTACAGAAACGTAAGATCTAGTCTTACCAGTGCTGAGAGCAATGACTAATAAATCAACTTTAAGTGTTATGTAACTGTTTACTTGAAAATCTTATTTCAGGGACTACCTCTGCTTAAACATCATGAGATCACAAGGAAATTGTTTATTTAAGATTCAGTTTGACATCTAGGGTTCTTGCTTTCAGTCTCTAAGTTATATACTTCTTTTATCATGTCAGTAACCTTTGCTGTCTTAGGAGGGAGGGTCATCCTTCTTGCATTTACATGTTATTGCTTTCTTTGCTATCAGCTGCACTAAATCAAGTAGAGGAGCTTTCCCAGAAGATAAACCATTTTCCAAGTTCTGTGGGATCAAAGTGTAAGTGTATGATACATCACAATGGACCATACATTATCTATGGTTTTCTCTATATCTTGCCTGGATGTGTTAAGTTTCCTACACCCCTAAAATGTGTATCCAGACTCCTAATTCCTGCTCCCCACATCTCCAACACTTACTACTCATGTCCAGAAACATAGTGCTGTTCAATAGGGGATAGTATTTAAGTAGGTGTTCTATCCCAAAAATCTTTAGTGCATATATTGGCACCAGTAATAGCTTTGCCCATATATCCTTTGAGATGAGACACTTTCCCCTGGATTCACGAACCCTCCGTGTAAGACTAAATAAGTCTTACTTGGAGGCTGCATTTGAACAGTATGACATCAGTGTGCCATGAATATTCATGAGGGCATGCTGACTCAACTGCAAGTCTAGCACAGACTGTGCAGGAAAGCAGGGGGCGTGTCCGACTGCGAAGCAGTCTAAATGTCCATGCCCCTGCAAGTGTCCGAAATGCAAAATGTAAACACACAAGAGCGAGTCCGCTCAAATGTCCATGTACCCAACACCACACTCCCTGACATTGTAAACTCCCAGGACAGTTATAAAAAGTAAAACATTAATTTTATTTTTTTTAATTCCCGAAATAGCTGCCCGTATTTGCGCATGTGTGCGCTGGTGTGCCCATTGCTTAGCTGCAGTTAGCAATCCCGACATGGAATAGCATAAGAAGGAATGTTTATGCAAATTATACCAAATAGCAATAGCATAATGGTAGAGCGTTCGCACAAAGAGGAAGCATTCACGGTTCGAGTCCCACCACTCCCCTTCCTATTTATGTTTTAAATTAGTATATGAAATAATACCTGACATATATGATTAAAATTTTACAAAAAAACAATGAAATGGCCTATGTATCAGTCAACAAAATATATATTTATAAAGGATCCTGATATATAATTGCCCGCAGTTAAGCAGCACTTTACCCAGCGCAATATAGGTGCCCGTAGTTCAGCAGCGCTTTACCCAGTGCAATGTAGTTGCCCATAGCTAAATAGTGCTTTACCCAGTGCAATGTAGTTGCCCATAGCTAAATAGCGCTTTACCCAGCACAATCGGTTTGCGCAGAGGTGCACATCGTGCCAACCAGCACACCATAGGTCAACGTGGAGCAATGTAGAGCAAAGTTGCCTAAACACAGCCACACCCCCTAGCCTGTCTCTCAGTAGTAAAATAAAATGCAATGACAAGGTTCGAACCCAGGACTTTGTGCACCATAATCAAAGTACTGAACCACTAAGCCATGACAGCTTAGGATAAACAGCCACTGTTAACATACATATACTTACAAATGGTAGATTAACCATTGCTAAGCAGATCTGCAGTCAGCCGAGAATTTTCAAAAATGGCCAATCACAAAAAAAGTGCAGGAAATGCGGCATATTTAAGCTCCACAGGTGGGAATACTGGCCATAACTGATTATAGCTCCCATCTGCAGTTAGAATGGCTGGTGCTGGAGAGGGTACATGCTTCCGAGCACAACGTTGGGGCATCGAGGAGTCGAAATACATGGTTTGGCTCCTTGTCCACCGTCATGAGTCAAGACTCCTCCAGGGCCAGTTCCAAGAGATGAAGTACAAGGCAGAGGCTTGGAACCGGTTAGCTCATGACCTCACCAGTGTCACAGGCATTCCTCGGACTAGTGAGCAGGTCCGTGACCACCATGCAGACCTGAAGAGATGGAAGCAGGACCTACTGAACCAATGGATGCAGGAGGCCCGTGGGATGCAAAATACCCTAATACTGAGTAGGTAGCCATGGAATGCAGTATGTAAGAAATGCTAATTGATTGATTGATTTGATAGGTATGTCTAAATATCCCTTCATTTACTTCACAGCTGCAGGTGTCTGTGCTGTGAATCAGCAAGCCTATGCAGATAGGCTGCTAAGGCTGCGCCACCAGGCAGGTTAGTGATTATTCTGCATGTATTGTTATATAAAATAGGTGAGATAGCCTGAAAGAAAGTGTTGTAGCCCAATAATACAGCCATAAAATGCCCTGAATAAGTCCTCTGCATGTACTGTTATATAAAATAAGTCAGAGAGCCAGAAAAAGAGTGTAGTAACCCATTAAGAAAGGTAAAATATGTCTGGAATAATATCTCTGCAGGTACTGTCATATAAAATAAGTGAGCAAGCCTGAAAAAGAGTGTTCTAACCTATTAATAAAAGTATAATATGTCTTGAATATGTCTTCCATATGCACCGTAATATCAAATAAAGGAAAGAGCCTGTGGAAAAGTGTGTAATGTAATTAATAAAGGTATAAAACCTGGACTGTGTCTGTGTCACTTACTTGAAATTTGTTGTACCATTGCATTATACAAATAGTACTGTTTTAATAAGTGCTGGCAACCCACAGTTGGGCAGTCCCATCTAAAGTGGTTGATGGAAGTGCTAGTAGCTGTGAAGCATATATACAGTCCTCAACAGTCAGTTACTGGCTGGCATGCATAAGTAAATCTGTCACATGAGTAGCCTGCTAATTATATCCCGAGAAATGTGAGTGTGGTATACGGCATGTAGGGTTCTGTACAAATCTAACTGAAAATGTCATGTGAACACATCCAGATATGTAGATAAAGAAATATAAATACAACAATAAATATGTAGCAGTGACATCTGCATCCTGGACAGTTAGTATGTCAGATATAGGTCAGGTATATAATGAACTAGCCAGACCCATTACACAACCTAATGCATGTTGCCAAGTGTAATAATACATGTAGGGGATATACACCGGCAGTCAATAGGAATGTAGTGTAGACTAAAAGTACTAATAAGATGTTAATTGAGGTTTCTTTCTACATCCTACTGTATGTGCATAAACAATGCAATTCCACAACTCAATGGGTATGTGTAATCTCAAAACATTTATTGGGACATATGTCCTATTGTTCTATAAATATCTGCCTGAAAGAAAGTGTTGTAGCCCAATAATACAGCCATAAAATGCCCTGAATAAGTCCTCTACATGTACTGTTATATAAAATAAGTCAGAGAGCCAGAAAAAGAGTGTAGTAACCCATTAAGAAAGGTAAAATATGTCTGGAATAATATCTCTGCAGGTACTGTCATATAAAATAAGTGAGCAAGCCTGAAAAAGAGTGTTCTAACTTATTAATAAAGGTATACTATGTCTTGAATATGTCTTCCATATGCACCATAATATCAAACAAAGGAGAGAGCCTGTGGAAAAGTGTGTAATGTAATTAATAAAGGTATAAAACCTGGACTGTGTCTGTGTCACTTACTTTGAAATGTTGTTGTACCCTTGCATTATACAAATAGTACTGTTTTAATAAGTGCTGGCAACCCACAGTTGGGCAGTCCAATCTAAAGTGGTTGATGGAAGTGCTAGTAGCTGTGAAGCATATATACAGTCCTCAACAGTCAGTTACTGGCTGGCATGCATAAGTAAATCTGTCACACGAGTAGCCTGCTAATTATATCCCTAGAAATGTGAGTATGGTATACGGCATGTAGGGTTCTGTACAAATCTAACTGAAAATGTCATGTGAACACATCCAGATATGTAGATAAAGAAATATAAATGCAACAATAAATATGTATCAGTAACATCTGCATCCTGGACAGTTAGTATGTCAGATATAGGTCAGGTATATAATGAACTAGCCAAACACATTACACAACCTAATGCATGTTACCAAGTATAATAATACATGTAGGGGATATACACCTGCGGTCAATAGGAATTTAGTGTAGACTTAAAAGTACTTATAAGATGTTAATTGAGGTTTCTTTCTACATCCTACTGTATGTGCATAAACAATGCAATTCCACAACTCAATGGGTATGTGTAATCTCAAAACATTTATTGGTACATATGTCCTATTGTTCTATAAATATCTGCATTCACTTTGATGCATGTGCCCTGTTCAAACACCACAGTCATGGTGGCCTGTTGTCACCAATCATCCCTGCATGCTGTTTGAATGTCCACAGTCGTTCAATTTATGCATGTGTTATGCTTGCTGTTCAACTGTTGGAACCTTGGTGTGTTGGGTTAATGGGAATATTACTGCATGCTGTTGCAACTAATTTGGGATGCTGTTGTTTATGTTGTAATTAAACACACTTAATCACAGAACGTATGGGAAGGCCGGTCCCAGCGAACCCACCTGTCCCTCCTCAGCTGGTGAGTGCACCTGGCACCAGCAGGTCCAGTACCCAGCCTGGGCCCCCCTCTCTGTTGGTCCTGTGCCACCTTCAGGTGGAAACGCTGCAGGGGATGGGGCTCATCCCCCCTGTGCAAGCATGGGCTGAGAAGGGCCACCTGTCACCCTTCGAAGGGTCCGGGTTGTGGTGCGTAGGGAGATCCAGCGTTCAGTCGCTGATCCCCTATGCCAGCTCAAGGCAAGAGTGGCGCATCTCATGGGTTAGCCTGCCTGTCCTATGCAGTCCCCAGCACAGCTACCCTCGGGCTGTGAAGGTGCAGTGGTGACTGCCCATGGGTGGGGATCTCAGTTCCACTGTTACCATCTGTGGGCTCATGGACTTGCGATTTCCAAACATCCGTCCCCATCAATTGTGTTCACCCACCGCATGTGTCATACACCGCACCTGTATGGATCTTGTCTGTCTTGCCTGTTTACCACCCCAACCTACCTCCCCAAATATACCTACTTCCTCAACCTCACTTTCCACTCTCACCTAAAAAAAAAAGGGCAATCTGTACCCACAAAAAAATTATGCCCCATACATAGCTGCCCATTTTGCACACATGTCTGCTGGACATGTAAACTGATAATTATAATTGGCAGTACAACATACTTTATTGTCCTCACCCCTCTCCCAGGGGTGGAAGGTTTCAAATGTCACTCCAAATGTATTGCATATGCACAGCTGTTGCTGGTAAAGAAATTGGCAGCTATGGACCTTCTCTACACCCGTCCTGCACATCCCAAGCTTGTTTTCCTACTGTCTTTCCCTCTTTGTGCCCCCTTTTTCACAACTTTCCTATCTCCCCATTTTCTTTTCTTTCAAAGAAATTAGCGTGGGGGTTAGCGGGAGTAAGCACTTTTAAGCAGTAGTAAGTGGGATTAAGTGAGTGTGCGCATGTGTGTGCTTAGCTTAGTATTGCTAAGCATCACGCAAACCCACGCAAACCAGCTTACAACTGCTTAAAAGTTCCTTGGTCATTGTTTCAGCTGTTCTCTGCACGATTTATTACGTAAATTGTACTATGTTTTACCCCATCAAATGTATATGTATTTCCTCTGTACTTGGTACTTTTCTCATGTTGAACCCCATGCAATGTCTATGTATATCCTCATTCTCTGTTAAATATGTATGTGGAGCTTTTCTCCCCAGGACTCCATTGAAAATGGGTTCTTGAGCCCAATGGACTATCCTGGTTAAACAAATGCAAATAAATAAATAAATAAATGTCAGGGCCCTTGTTCTGCTCAGCAGCAAAATAAAATACCTCTGCCAGTTTCGAACCCCAGACCATTGACACAATAGACTGCATGAATTACCACTAAGCCACAGGAGATATACAATAACCTGGTGCTCAAATAAATATATCATGCATTTCAATGACTGAATGTAAAGGAAAAATAGGAAGGCCATAACACAAAGCTTGTTTTGTGGATCTTTACCAGGAATTGTTGTGAAATGCATTACATGAATGTGATATGAGAAGCAGCCATTCTAGCAGCAAATAAAGTTACAGAGGCACTTTACAACCCCCACACAGTATCATAGGCAGACAAACAGTGGCAAATCTGATTAGGGCAGAGGCCATACTACCCAACTGTGACTACTTAACAGGGATGTCCCTGATTGTGGAACATATTTAAGCTGTGTACTTCTGAATCCCTCTGAAAAGTACTGACATCAGTCTGGAAGGTGGGGTATTACACAATGAATACTGACAATAATAACAGTAGACACCGCTTGTACTTCATAAAAGGAGTACGTATCTATATGCACTGTTTCACACAAGTCTAGACTTTTACTGTCTCTATTATGTGTAAGGTGTACTTCACATTTAACTACTTATCTCTGACTCCATGCAAAGATGTATCTGAGTGTTTCATAGGCCTGGCAGAGGCACAAACACACAGGCATAGCAGCTATCCTGCTGTTACACACATTGCATATAGCTGTGGCAGGACTTCCACAAGCATACCCTTATGTAGGAGTACAACACAGAAATACCAAAGGATGTAGCCATGTACTGGTAGCAACTGACTGTAACAATGCCATTGTACTAGTGATGAAAACACCTGTGGGTTGCACAGACAAAGAATAACAGTGTAACATTTGACTACCATCTGAATAGGTTCACAGTTGGGAACTATGCAGACAGGCCACCTGCCTTGATAAACCAACAGGTACACAACAATCCTTTAAGTCCAGTAAGATAACATTCACACAATAATACATAATGCTCTATGTATGTCAGCAACTCCCCCACACTTTAAATACACTTGTGTGTTTAGGGTCTACCAAGGATGTAGGTAGGCATACACAGTACTGGAATTGTCCAGTTGTCCTGTGAGCCCTGTGCTAATGTCAACAATAAAACCACAAACCCTGCAGAAGTGACTACATTAATATTCACAGTATAACAGTTCACAAACAGTTCATGTGCCAAAAGAATACTTCTCAATAACTACGTTTGTATGGCAGTTAATTATATGAGTGGAAAAGAAACTACATAGTCACATAAATGTTGTGTAAGCATTTGTAGGGGTGAGTTAAACTCTACACTGATAGCTCTGTACTGCAAGTGGCAACAGTCAGGCCTGAGTACAACATGTACATCACTGTCTACACCTCTAGCTTCAGATATAAGAAGTATACCAACCTTCTGACATACACAACAGTGTCCACAGCAAACAAGCATGGGGTCCACTCTGGAAATCTAAAAGGGCTACACCTACATACCTTAGCAATTTATAGCATTGGGTTGCTATGACAGTGAGTATTGCAATTACCACACAGCAGGCTGTATGCATTTACCAAATGCTGGGCACCAGTTGGTGCAGAGGGCATCACATGCACATGCCCAGATACCTATAAAAGCAGATTGTACTTGCTATTCCCACATGCAATCATTACATTGCACGTGCCAGCAACTACTGACAAACTTTATTACTTAATAAAGAAACATTACTTAAGTAAATATTATATTTGCTTCTTTAAAACCTAAATATATTAATTAAGAAAAAAAACTTAATTAATAACCAATAATAACTAATAAGTAAAAAACTTTACTTAATAAATAAAAAAAACCTTGAAAAGCATACACAGACAGACCTGACAGTGAGTAACAGGTATGTAACAGATTTGTAGTTACCGGCAAGTAGTAGATGTTTATGAATAGTACTGTGCATACTCAGAAACATGCATAAGTGGCAGCAGTAGGTATGTATGCAGTGATGCCATGCATAACTACTGCCATGGACAAATTAGTGTGTAGCTGTGTGCAGTGGGACATAACTGTGACATATGTATCTCAGCATTATATGTCGAACATCTGAACATGTTATCTATGGTCTGTACAGTACTGCGTATAATGGCAGTTTGGGGGAGTAGTGCAAACACCTATATAAACTTGGATGTGACAGAGTAAGACATGCATGATAGTAACATAATTTGTAGCTTAGCATTGGCAACTGCTGTACCAGTCTAGTATAGTAATGTTATCATTTGCAGCTATATATACTCCCTGTACTATTACTGTATGCACACGTGACAACTGTCCATGTTGCAGCAAGGCCCAACAGGTCATCCGTGAGGTGTACGGACTTACAACAGTGTGGACCCTGTGTGTGTATGGCACACACATATGGAGAGATATGTATGTCTCTGATAAATTAACATCTGAACATGTGCATAGAGCAAGGGGCATACTGCAACTGTTTGTGATGGGTGGACAATTATATGTTGTTGCAGGTTATGTGCATTTTTATATGTAGGTGGTAGTGTTTAGCAAACAAGGCAGCATACAGTGCTGGCATTTGACATGTGGCGTTTAAATGCCGTGGGTATGATTCCTCAGGTTTTAGTCTTCCAGATAGGGTCCTGCTAAAGGTACATGGGCTGAGACTACCTTCCATGCATTCTGCACAAGACTGTGCAATATCATTACATATCTGCATCCCTCTCAACCTTTGCATAATTGGTATTCCCACCATGAAAGGTGGACTGTATATATGCCTATATGTATATCTATATGTACACCAATGGATGTTCATATGTACGCCCAAGCTCAATGTTGTAAACGTATTGCCATCCCTCTTGTTAAAAACCCTGTACCCATGAACTACCAAATAGGTGGTAGTCTTCTAAACACCGAAAGTGTGATGAGAGACTATGGGACAAAGGTGGACAGTAGTGTCCCTATTGATAATCACAGTGCCACACTAGTCATGTAAACTGAGTACAGTCCACATGTCATCAGAAAAGGTGTGTCATCCATGGAAAAAGAGGTCAGTGTTCCACTGTATTCATCAGAAATAACACCCATCGTAGAGTACATTGGCCCTGTCGATATGTACCTCAGAAGACATCCACAGTGACAGTAGACGCCAGACACATACCTCACAAAAAGTATTACCAGACTCAAACAAATGCCCTATGCAGACTGTCTTACAAAACCACAGCTGCACTGTGTCACATACCTCCTACCCAGAGGCAACCTCTGCCTAACATACAAAGCTATGCCAAACCCACAGGTGTTGGACATGCTCCATATATACAGATTAAACTCCATGCAAGCTACACACTGTACTGATCTAAACCCTGTAACGTGAAAAAGCAGAACATGCTGGAGTGGTACATTATCATCTCAGACACATACCATACTCTAGAACTAACCACCTATCAATAGCAAATGAAGGTCCTCATTAGCAGTTGTCATGAATAATCATGATGAGTGGGTGTGAGATAGGAAACACAACCTGGGAGTCACCACTGTGGCTCTGCATGACAGGGGCACATGAACCTACATTACTTGGGTGTTGAAGGGTAGGGTACCATGGCTAGGCTTCCATAGGCCCTACAGATAATAGCCTATTAGCTACTTAGGACCCGATACACACACACATGTACTTGTTGCATTACTTGCTATGTGAGGTTGACTGGGTGTGATGGTGAATGTGTAGGTGAATGTGTCAAAGTTGTGTATATGTGTGATAGCCTAGTGGGAAACTGTGTATATCATGGTATGCAGTGTTGTAGCTCAAATCCCAGCAAAGGATATGTGTGCTATTGCTAGGCAGGAAAAGCAGTAAGGCATACGGTGTGACGTAGTCCCATGGTGTTGACCGGAGTGTGTCATTGTAGGCTTAAGCAGTACATGTATGCTTATTGATTGTTAACACTAGTGAATACAAATCCTGTATGAACAGTAGTACTACCTGAAGCTGTAGGCCTAAACAGCCCAGTATGGTTTATATCCACATTGCTTGGACACACTGTTTTGTTTATTACCTGTAGTCCTCACACATTACAAACCTCAGGCATGAGGTTTTGTAGGTGCTGACACACAGTACTGTATGTTACACAGGTAAAACTGATCTGGGTTGCCATACCTTTGTGTCCTGTAGGTATGTCTGATGTGTGTGTGGGTATACCTGTAACATGGCCTTGCTGGTATGTGTGTCACAGGATATATGTGCATACCTAGCAACATGTGTAGTGTATTACAGCAGTATGCCACCTATAGTGATGAATGTGCACATTTGTTACTGAGGAGTTTGCTATCAACAAGTAGCATGGTGTACTGATAGTACTTAAACAGTACTTAACATTCATTTCAATGGATGACAAATGTCTGCATGCATTAGCTTCATACACACCCCCTGTGGCTAGGTGGTGCATTGTGTCACATAGAGTGTGCCATGTACTGTTGTATAGTCTTACATACTGGTTCCACTTTGTTGCTGTGCAGAACATGTTTTGGAATATAGTATGTGCCAGGCACTGTCAGGCAGTTGTGGGCTGAGCAGTCCTATGTGGTATTAAAGGTGTGTATCTACTGACAGCCAATAGGTTGCTATATATGGCATTTCATTGATGTCTGTACTTTAGCATAAGTGTGCCACATGACTTGCTCACAGTTACTGTTTTATTGTCTTACAGGAATATGTCTCAAAACAGTAAGCCTGCCTATTCCCCTGAGGAGGAGGAGGTCATCTTTGATGCCCTGGTATAGCATTACAACCTGCTGTTCTCCAGATCTAGCCAGGACCAGCATGGACGCACTGCACTGTGGCAGGATGTTGTCCATTGGGTGAAGGATGTAGGCATATATAACCAGACTTATGAGCAGGTACGCCATCACTGCAGTGATTTAATTAGACATGTCCGGCAGCATGCCTCCAATGTCCACAGACAACAGCTTGCCACAGGTGGTGGTGCATCAACACATTCCCCCCTACCAGAGTGGAAGAGCTGCTCCTCAGCGGGGTGGCTCCTGGCCAACCAGTACAACAGACATGCATCATCATGGTGGCCGGAGTCACCCAGCCCATAGATACAGAGCATGCAGGTAACATGGCATATCTGTAGACTACTGTTAGATCAATTGTTAGAACATGTATTTACCAGATGTGTACTGTGTATTCAGAAGATGTGGAGCCTGGTGTCATGCAATACTGATAATTTGGAACATAATTTGTATGCCTGTGACTGTCACCTCTTGTACTACTGTGGAATTGCAAACACACAGCAGCAATGCCATAGTTGTTGACACTGACAAACTGTCTCATATCCTTGTAGGTCCCTCTGGTGTGATAGCAAGACAGCACACCCATGCTGGTGAGTGTTCTACATTTAATATAGCATATAACATGTGCATGTCATAGGAGACTTGTAGGCCATATACACATGTACAACACCTACACATAATGCATGCTCTGCATGTTCTCTGTGGGACTATGCACATCCCAGTAACATGAGTATCTGCCTCAAACACATGCAATATACAGATCATCCCAACCAATTGTGGTACACTGTAGTGGGCATTGTATAGGCAGAGTCAATACACATGCACACAACATACACCACTTTGACATATGCAGTTAGTGTTAATTTGATACACATGGCATATGTAGACACCTGCTGTAAGGTCATACTCCAGTATCCCAAATGTTAACAACACAGCACACATACTATACCTGGGGGTAGAGGACTATCATGGGGTGGTGTGACATGCTTCAACACACAACACATTCATGTGAGGCAATGGTCCCTATTGAACAACTTACATACCCATGTAACAACTGGCTGTGAAATGGTTAATGTAGCCAAAGTGGTGCAGGTCAGGTACAGCAAGATAGTTGCCAGTGTGACATACATTAATGGCCTTGAGTGACTACATGATGCTGTCTAATGATGGCTCATGGTACTACACTAAATCCAGTTACAGTAACTACAGTACTACACATAGCATTCATTGCTATACATCTGACAGTTGTGTGCATCTGGCCACGGTATATATACCTATGAGTGATGGTGCACAGGACATTGGAAATCATTTCAGACTTGCACAGCAATGTTGTGTCCATGTACATTTTGTGTTCCAAGGTGAGGCCAATTATTGAACAACACACATGCATCAAAGACATGTATACTGTTATCAACAAGGACACTCCACACTCGCACTGCATGCTGTTGAGCAACACACATCCTGCATGCTGACACGTGTGATAGGACTCTTTGGCTTGTGATACTGTGCTGCACCATCAACCACTAATGGATATGTTCCGTATTGCTGTTGGTGTGTGTGTGTGTGTGTGTGTGTGTGTGTGTGTGTGTGTGTGTGTGTGTGTGTGAACTTGACTGAGTAGTGTATGTGTGCATGTGTGCATGTGTGCATGTGTTCGTGTGCATGTGTGCATGTGTGCATGTGTTCATGTGTTCATGTGTGCCTGTGTGCATGTGTGCATGTGTTCATGTGTACATGTGTGCATGTGTTCATGTGTGAATGTGTTCATGTGTGCATGTGTGCTAACATCCTGTACAGATTGTGAAGTGTGTTTCCTGTCTTCCTCTCACAGGTGCTGAGGTATTGGATGAGTGCAGCAGGGAACCTGAGGTCACTGCCACAAATAGTGGGCATGATGACACGTGTATTGGCACAGGCAGGTTTATCAGGGTCTGTCGTTGGTCCACCAATAGACAGTACACAGCTGTCCACCCCATCTATGCGCACATTCATACTGCCGATACATCCCTCAACACCAATGGCCTTAGTGGAGGAACAGCACACAGTAGGCATTGACCAGGATAGTGTGGTATCTATGGCACATGCAACCCCACACAGCAGCCATACCCAGACACCTGGAATGGTACCACATAGGCATATGTCCAGGGGTGCTCGTGGGAGCACTGCTGGTTGTTATGCCCCTGGTAGACGTGCCCCCACAGGTCTCACAAACTCAGCTATGTTCCGTTCTGTAATGCAGGCACAGGCATGTATGGAACGGTACACCAGGCAGGGACTAAGGGCTCAGAGGGCTCACAACACCGCTATCAATGACAGTATCTTTGACCTTGCCGGTGCCATCCGTAATTACACCGAGGTCATTGATAAACGTTGGGGTGAGATGCTAGATGTCCACCGCAATGTAATGTCCATGTGCCAGGACAGTGCAGGACGGCTGAAACATCGACGTGGACGTATGCCAGCAACATCATCAGCTGGCACTCATTGCAGATGACACACAAGTCCCAGCCGCTCCCGTAGTGGCAGTACCAGCCCCAGCAATGTTGGGGCTGGGCTGAAAATAGACCATCCTAGATGACCACGTGCATGTGGCTCTGGCCAGTTCCAGCAGGGACATGGGTCCAGTTGACATCCCTCTGCCTCTGACGATAGTACCCAGTCTGGCTTGGTACCTGATACTGTCTGTGGCACCACTGGCAGGCACAGGTACTGTGTCCATGGCCAGAGACAGTGATCTGTACAGCCTGACAGGTACAGTCCGTGGCTGTACCATAATCACCCGTATGTGGCAGCCTCAAGGTGGAACTGTGTGCATGCAGACACACACACATAAACCAAACACCTAGGGCTAACACATACACACACATTACACCAACATTGATCCATACTGTACTGTTGTCCCTCACACACACACACACACATACATGTCAATTGGATGTGTCATTGTCGGGCTCTGGCAAACCAATAACACACCCTGTGCATATGATGAAACTGTGCCACCTCCTGTCATCTATGACAATGATGCAGGAACAGGCTTACATGGTGCTGATGCACAGGGTGACCTAATAGCAGTGTAGCAATGTTAGCAGGTTGTCAACAGCAAGGTGTACTGATATCCTTGTAGGTATATCTGAGCAGGCATGATGCATTACAGCTATGATTCTCAATGTAGTATTGTTTACACCAGTGTTAATTCCAATACTGTATTGTCCGCCCATGTGCAATTTGGCTGATGTGTGCAGTACTTGCAGCATATGTTGGTGAGTGGATGGTACGTGTGTGACGTGTGCAGTACAGATTTGCAGGTGTACATTTGTGCACATGGTGGAGGTGCACCATCTGCATGTATGTGCATAGTGGACACATGGGAAGGGTGACATGCCCTGTATTACACAGTGTTAACACTTCATATTTCCTATTGGTGGCCAGTATGCATTTTATTGCACATATGTTACAACTTGGGTACATGTGTGTGTGACATGGTTTGATACTATGCTGTGGGTGATACTGTTTATATCGGTCATTGTTTTGCATACTGGTAGTATACATAACCTCAACAGCCTGACTTTACCCAATCGTTAGCTGATGTCTTGACAACTGTCACATAGATGTAGGATACACAGTAGCATTTGAGTCCTTCCGATACTATACTATACCAGTAACCAGTGGTATTGGTTGCCACCCATTCCTGGAACCACTCTTGTTTGGCATGTAGCTGTCCCAGGTACAAGCAAACACACTAGGGATATCTCCGTCCAGATCTGGTAATGCATACAGTGGCCTACAATGCATTCTCCAGATGAGACACTTATCCTCCACAAGGGTGTCATACAGACAGATGCCTGTTGACCAACAGATGCTGTAAAGCTATAAGCCAACTATAGCATAGTCATCTACATTTACAATACATAGTATCCTGACAGTACCACATTGTTAGTAGCCCACAACATGTAGCACGGGTACCGATGTGTGCATACAGCCACATGTTATGTCATCTGTCCTTTGGTATTCACATTTCCAAAGGTATGCTGATGTCCCTCAGTGCATCACATAAGCATGAAGGGGTCTGTATGCATATCCATGGAGGTGTTGTACACCTGAAATGAATGGCCGTTATTGACAGACTGTGTTGTGTTTGAACATGTCTGACATATACCCCAGGCATGAACCCTCACTCACACTATTCTATAGAAACTATCATGGGTGTGTGTGACACAGATGACCTAGGCCACAGATCACTACAGTGGCTGGCCTTGACACATACATACATACGTGACCTAAGGTCTGAGAAGCAGCAGCACAGACTGCCAATGGTAACAGATGTATTCATGTAGAAAGCAGGCTTCACACCTATGAACTTATTGAGGTCACATGTACATATATGTATTTGCCACACAGATAACATTTGAGGTCATGTGTACATATATGTATGTGCCACACAGATACTGGAAGTGTGCAATGCACATACTGTTGTTTTACTATATCATACAGTTGTAAAAGCCAAACCCACAACACATTAACCAACAGTGTCACACAAACATGCACTCAGCAATTGCAGGATTCAGACCCCTACCTAACTATGTTATCATACTAGAGAGATCTGTATTAACACGATGCGCTATATGCTTTACTGAAAGTTTTCATTTCCACTGCTGTATTTCTGGGATACTGACATCATCAGACATGCCAAAGAGGAGATTACCTCTTTGAATGTGTTTTCACAGGCTCCAAAAAGGGCACTCCTCTCAAAGGAAATCACACACACCGAGCAATTGCAGGATGCAAACCCCTATCTAATTAGGTTATAATACTACAGAGATATGCATTAACACGACGTGCTGTATGCTTTACTGGGTGTTTTTATTTCTCCCGCTATATTTCTAGGATACTGACATCATCAGACTTGCCAAACCTCTTTTCATGTGTTTTCCTAGTCTCCAAAAAGGGCACTCCTCTCAAAGGAAATCACACACACACAGAGAAATTGCAGGATTCAAACCCCTACCTAACTATGTTACGATACTACAGAGATACGCATCAACACGACACACTATATGCTTTACTGAGTGTTTTCATTTCTCCTGCTATATTTCTAGGATGCTGACATCATCAGACTTGCCAAAGAAGAATACCTCTTTTCATGTGTTTTCCTAGTCTCCAAAAAGGGCACTCTTTTCACAAGAAATCACACACACAGAGCAATTGCAGGATTCAAACCCCTACCTAACTATGTTATGATACTACAGAGATACGCATTAACACAATGCGCTATATACTTTATTGGATGCTTGCATTTCTCCTGCTATATTTCTAGGATGCTGACATCATCAGACTTGCCAAAGAAGAATCTACCTCTTTTCATGTGTTTTCCTAGTCTCCAAAATGGGCACTCCTCTCAAGAAATCACACACACACATACACCCCCCACACAGAGCAATTGCAGGCTTTAAACCCCTACCTAACTAGGTTATGATACTACAGAGATATGCATTAACACGACACACTATAGGCTTTACTGGGTGTTTTCATTTCTCCTGCTATATTTGTAGGATACTGATATCATCAGACTTGCCAAAGAAGAATCTATCTCTTTTCATGTGTGTATCTAGTCTCCAGAAAGGGCACTCATCTCACAGGAAATCACACACACACACATACACCCGCCTCCCCCCCCCCACATACACAGAGCAATTGCAAGATTCAAACCCCTACCTAACTATGTTATGATACTACAGAGGTATGCATTAACATGACGCATTATATATTTTACTGGGTGTGTTACTTTTCTTCGGCTATATTTGTAAGATGCTGACATCATCACACTGGACATGGTAATGTGTGTGCACTTTGTTTTATGCAATCCCAGGAATGAACCATGTGGGTCAGCAGCTGTTAACAGCTTGAACAGGACTCCACAATTTTTAGCTTGTGTGATCTCTCTGTGGACAAATTTCCATTCCTTCATATGACAATACATATTTATGCACAGGTTGTTGAATTTGTGGATACAACATGTGTCTGTGATGTTGATAAAGGGCTACTCAGAGTCTATGTGGGATGTGTGTAGCTCCCTTCAGTGATGTGTGTTTGGGCTGGCTGCCTTGCAAACAGTCTAGCAGGTCTGGGAACCATGATCTGCCCATGATCATACCACAGTTGGTAGGGCTGTGTGTTTATCAGCTTCCAATAGCTCTGTTTATGACTTCAATCATGATAGATTCAATGGCCTTGCAGATCAGACATCATAGGCTTATAGGACTATAGTTCTAATGGTCTGTTGTGGACCAACACTTGTGGGGCGTGCCATATGTTGCTGTAACACATTCAACAGTTTCAGATCCTGTAGAGAGGGTGCGGCTCAACAGACTGTTCAGGTGCAGGGTCTGTTTGTTCTGTAGTTCACTTATGACACATATCGGGAAACAATGTCATCCAATTGATGACATGTTTTCGGCTTTGGAAGGAGCTGTTTACCCATTCTACATGTGATATCTCCTGGTATGATGATAGGGACATTTGTCAGTGGGAGGTGGGTATGTATGTATGGGCCTATCTGACAGGATGTCGGCATTGTCAGTCAGGTACAGTTGGCCCTAACTCAGGACATATATGTGTGTACAGTGCTGTGTATGACATAGCTGAAGGAAGTGTCATGGTTCTGTCTGGACTCCTTCGCAGATAATCTTTCAAAAACACCAACATACCTGAGCACTAAACCCCTGTTATACCCTTTTAGGCACTTAACACCCTACTGATCCCTTTTGATTAGTCAACAGAGAGTATGTCATCATAATATCCTGGCATGTCCAATGGTTGGTTTCGCGTGTACTCTCCAGTTCAGCTGGTGAATATGGGACTTTTGAGGCAATGTTACAACTGCCTTATGTACACAGACAACCCTCACCTCCTCCCAACAAACTCAGTTATATGTGGGAGATGCAACTATATAGACAAACGGGAGGCTGAGCTCTCTCGACCCATGACTGGCACAGTCTATCAGGTGGTGAAGGTAACCACACACACCACAACTCCATCACACATAGACCTATAGTGACAGCAAACAAACTACATTACCACACAAATACATACTCGGAGGTTCTACATAATATCTGCCTTTGCAGCAGAGACCTCCTAAGCAGACACCCAGACAACTGCTACCCTACAACATTACCCACATATCACATGGTTCACAAAGTCAGTGTGCCACACAGTCACTGCCCTTAGGGGTAAAAACACACCTAATGCACTTGTAATAGATGACTCTATTGTCAGACACACTGACGTCACACTCACCAGGCTGAACAAGGAGAAGGACACTTTGAGCTGTCTGTCAGGTGGCAGGTTCTGCCACATTAAACATGCACTCAGGTCACTCCAAAGCAAGTAAAAATATGGCTCCATCATTGTCCATGCTGGTCTGAATTAACCTCAGACGTTCCTCCCTGGTCTACATGACAAGGGACATATTGAAGCTCTCTGATCATGTAACCCAGGCCAGTATAACCCTGACCTTGTGTAGCATCTTACCCTCACCAAGAATGATGGCACAGTATACAGACAAGCTGATCATTTGTAACAGTTGGCTAACATATTGGTGTCATTCAAAGGGGATCCAGTGTCTGTCAGCCTGGGATGACATGCTCGACATGCCACGTAGCTTCGCTATGGACAGCTTGCACCTGTCACCCCTGGACTTTCAAATACTGGCTAAGGCTATTGCCACCCCCACGGTGCCTTTTTTGGGCAAGGCTCAAATGACAAACCCACCTCCATGGACAATACAAGGTAAAAGAAAGTACGGGTAATGCTGCTCAACACCAGATGTCTAGACTCCAGAATGCATGCACTCAAGACTCTCCTCAGTATGGTGAATGTCGATATCTGTGCAGTAACAGACAACTGGTTCAGGCTCCCAAATGCACACCAGTACTACCAGGTTATACTTCATACCATGCTTTTCAGCCACAAGACTCAGACCGACCAACAAATTTAGGGGGAGTATCCGTATACATCACAGATACACACACCTCCAGGTTAGTAGCACTGCAGGAAGCATCAGAGACCATACATGTGCAACTAACAGTGGGCAAAACTGCCTTTCATTTGTAATTTGTAGCCTGCTACAGACCACCCTCCTTAACTCAGGAACCCCACTCAGCTTTCCTGGGAACACTGGAGGATATGACGGTCTCTACAAACACCATTATATGGGGTGACTTCAACTACAGAAACATTGACTGGGAATACTACTCAAGCCACAACACCCTCGCCCAACGATTGCTAGAATTTCTAAGCACAAATGCTATGTCACAACTGGTCACCACACCCACATGAGGGGAAAACATATTGGACCTGATCATCACCAACATGGAGACTCCATGTTCCACACCAGAGGTATGCCTTTAATTGGTAAGGTCAGACCATACATTTATCTCACTGGACATCCATATCCCGTCCCCATCCCCATCATAGGTTCTCTCAGTGAAGTACTTACCAACAGCAAACATCACACTTCTCTAAACCAAGGTGGTATCCTTCAAAGACCCCAGGATAGAGGCAAGTATGGCTCAGACCGCTGAATCCTTTACAAACACATTCTATTGACACCTTCTAGAATGCATAGATCATGCTATCCCAAATAAGAACAAGACTCACTCCTCCAAAGGCAGGGGACCTGTCTGGTGGACCATGGCCATAAATAAGCTATACAACAAAAGGAGGGGGCTACTACATGATAGAGCACAATCCCAATTAGGGAAGGCATCTCTGATCAGTACTAGCAAGAAACTACGTTCACACATGAATTCATCTAAGACCCATTTTGAAAGGTAAATTGCCCCACACACTGAGAACAATCATAAGGCCTTCTTTAGTTATGTCATGAACCTGGGTCCCAACTCCCAGATATGCTGTGTGTTACTGCAAAATGACAATACATACACTGAACCTACAGACATTGCCATCATTCTGGCAAACACGTTCAGTGCAAATGTCACCCCCATCCCTCCTAATGAGCAAATTTCATCCCAACAGAGTGTAGCCTCCCTGACATCACAGATGATCAGGTGTGTGCTGCCCTCTCCAAACCAGACAACACAGCATCAATGGGACCAGACGGTGTCCTGGCCTGCATCTTACACAAGCTTCATGACGAACGTAACCCTCACATGAAGCCACTGTTCAATATCAGACTTACTACAGGATATGTACCCAAGGAATGGCATACAGCAACAGTGGTCCCGCTCCACAAAGGTGGTGCCACAACAGATCCCGGACACTATCACCCTATAAGCCTATCTAGCCTGGTCTGCAAAGCTATGGTGCATATCATCATGGTACTCATACACGCAGACATCGGGAACCTACAGGCACTGGATCCTACACAATTCAGCTTTGTTGTCAGCAGATCTTGCCTCTTGAACATGGTTGACTTCTTTAAACAGTTACCAGGTCCATAGACGTAGGGAAGGTAGTCCACACAGCCTAACTGGACCTCGCAAAAACCTTCACAACAATACCCCACTCGGGCATCATACATAAGCTCACCAGCTTAGATATCGACACATATGTCACAAGATGGATTGCTAAGTGGATCAGGGATAGCACCCACATGGTATGTATTGCAGGTGCCATGTCTGACTCTACACCAGTTACAAGGCTCAGTCCTGGGACCTGTCTTGTTCAGTATATATTCCTCCGACGTACAGGCTAACACAGGAGGAATATGGCTGACCATGTTCGCAGATGACTACAAACTGGGTGCCATATTTGACTCTCCAGCTGGCACAAGCATCCTCCAAAAGGGTCTCACAGAGATGGATAACTGGTGCCAGAGCCATGGCCTACAGCTGAATGCCATTAAATGCATAGTCATCCCCTTGGGGAATCACATAGTACCCACACATTACCACATAGGTGTTAATACATTTAGTACGGTAGAAGTTGTTAGGGATATGGGGACATGAGTAGTTTGTAATCTTGCCTTTGACAATCGCATTGCCATAGTGGTTAGACAGACATTCTATATAGCCCTCCCTATCCCAACAGGTTTCACATCTAGATCAAGTAAAGTCATTGTGCCCCTATACTCATGAGGCCCATGATTGGATACAATGCCCCATTTGGGATGTACCTTACCCGATACCTGCAGCAACTGTATTGGCCACAAAAGTACCTCACCAAGTGGATCTAGGGACTCACACAGATGCTCTGTGCAGTTCAGCTAAAGTAGCACCAGCTCTACTCAGTCGCTTACCACCTACTCGTATGCGATCTGTGCCTGTTGTTTACAGCCATGTCCAACACAGAATTAATGGACATGCTCCACCTCAGGATATCTAGATCCCTTAGAGCTACACGCTCCAGGGACTTACACCTCAGCACAGATAATTATAAGACATGCTGGAGGGACACATTTCTATCCCAGATGCTCCCCTGACTCTGGAATGGGATCTCAGTCCCGCATAGGCTGAGCCCCCCATTGACCCCCTACAGGAGACATATTGACGAGTGTATGGGTGATTGTATGTTTACCCCTGGAATCTCTTCTGGGTCCCTGCTGGACAGAGGCACAATAAAGCAAACGTAAAAGGCCTATCTTGTGTGACCTACTAATCACAGGCACAGTCTACTAATCTAACAGGGCTGCAAAAGCCAAACACACTCTGGCTAGGCTTATACATGCCCTAGGGCAGATAGGCTAGTATCAACCTATGCACCTATGGTAATGTTCGGGATGCACATTGTTTATTGATGATACTGATTTCAGGTTTTTTCTCTTCTTTGCTTTCACACTTTCTACGAACAACCCATCTGCAGAACATATTTTATTATGACAGGGTTCCAATATGTTATATATGTGTCTGTTGTCATATAACTGTGTGCACATGGCAGATTGGTGAATACTGAGAGGTTTCTGTGTTAACACATGCAACTGCCGGATATGTGTGGCCCACTGCTATACACAGGCATGGTCTAAGTGTGTGAGCATGCCCAGTGTGACCTTTCAGTATGTTGCTGTCTGACGTCCACTACATTTGCTGATGTGTGTGAACATGACCAATATTAACAGTTATACTATATGTGTGTTGAAAATCAGGTTCTATTCTTACTGCAGGGCTCACCTTTGTGTCAGAACTCGACAGGGATTATGCTGTGCCTGCATGGTTTCCATGAGATACATTGCATAGACTTATCAACATTTCTTAAAACAGGCTGACCAGTGCAATACTGTCATGGTTTAGTGGTTCAGTACTATGACTGTGGTGCACAGTATCCTGGATTTGAGGCCTGTCACTGCTTTATATTTTCATACTGAGCAGACCAGACTGCTTAAGGGCCAGTAGAGCAAATATGAGCATGTTGGCATTTGTTCAGCTATGCCCAACATAGACCAGGCTTGTCCAACATTGCTCAACGTTAACCAACATTGCAGAACGTTGCCCAATATTGCTCAACATTGACCACAATTGTGCTAGTGTTAGTGTGTGCAATTGCTTTACATATACTAAATGGTGGTGAAAGCTGTTTATCACTGCTTTATATTGCTTAACACATGGCAATCATGCCTCAGGAGGTGCTGCAGGGCTGCCTATGTCAGATGCACATACTGCACTCCCTATACATGTTTGGAAACAGGTAGTGTCAAGTTAGGCATCCCTTTTACTATATGTGCAAGTCAGAGAGAGGTATCATTTCCAGGGTTCCTACTGAGCCAGTGTATGTGCTATGCGTTGCCTCTTTGCCAAGGCCAAAGCATACTGGGCACACCTCCTTCTGCCGACTGGGCCAGGCTCAGGTTGTTCCTCATCTGAGTCACACTCTGCCTGTGATAGCCTTGGCAATGGTGGGGGGCTGTTTGGCCCAGGCCTATGCTGCTCCTGCTGCAGCTATTTTCGCAGGATCATATTATGTAGCATGGCACATACCATGACAATTTGGGTACATGTAGTTGGTGAGTACTGCAAGGCTCCACCAGATGTGTCCAGGCACTGGAACCATGACTTGAGCAGACCAAACACACGCTCAATTACATTTCATGTTTGTGCGTGTGCCTCATTATGGCGTTCCTGTTCAGGTGTGTGTGCATTTCTGATGGGTGTCATCAGCCATGGCTCCAGTGCATAGCCAGCATCCCCCACTAGGTGACCATGAGGGATGTCCCATTGGCAAATGTCTGGTACAGCTGTGTCAAATGCCAGATATGGGATTCATGGTAGCTTCCAGGGCAGCCAGCACACACATTCAGTATTATGCCCTGGGCATCACACATGACCTGGCAGTTGATGGAGGGGATGCCTTTGTGGTTGAAGTAGACCCTACCCTGCTCAGCGGCTGGTGCTTTGATGAGTATGTGCTTGCAGTCTATTGCACCCACTACCTCCGGATATTCCACTATTTTCTGGAAGAGACGCATATTGCTGGCCAATACCTCGCGGGAATTGGGGAAATATACATGATCACTGACATGTGCTGACATAGCATCCAAGAACCGGTGCAGTACCCTGGATGATGATGCCTGTGATATCCCCATCATAACGCCAGTTGGTCTTTGGAAGGTACCTGTTGCTAATATTCTTAGGCCAAAACATACCTTGGTTTCCACTGGGATGGGTTCCCCTCTGTTGGTTCTGTGTGTGAGGTGTGGCCTGCACAGCTCAACAATTTGCTGCAAGAGGTCTCTGTCCACTCTATAGTGCTCCACTATCTCCAGCTCATGTAGCCCCTGGTAGGTTACCCTGGGCCTGTACACTCTTCTCCATCTCCTCACTGTGGGTTGTCCAGCAGCATTTGCATTGTCACCACCCTCAGCATGTTGCATATGTCGCCTTATAACAGCAATGGCAGCCTATAATATTTCTTTGTCTCAGTAAAGCTTTTTCAGTTTTCACTTCTATTAGCTTACTGCAGTGTTGCAGTGTATCTTGAGAGAAACATAGTGGGATGTTGTTTGCAGAGTTTTAAGTGCTGGGCTGGGCTGGGCTAGTGTACTGCCTGTGTAATTGCCTGATTCTGATTGTTTTCACCTGCTAGCTCTGCTAGTTCTCCCTGGTTAACTTCCTACTATGTGTTGTGCTTCCTTTTCCCTTTCTGTTTCCTAAGGGGGCAGCACCACATACACAAGCGCAAACATGCGCACACCATCTCACACGTCCGCACACATGCTTACACTGACTAAAACTTGCTTATTCTTGGTAAAATGCACACACACCGGCGCAAACACGCTTACACAACTTTAAACACTCTTATACATGCTTACTCCGACTTAAACGCGCGCACACATGCTTACACGCACGCACACATTCTTACTCGGGTTTAGAGGCATGCACCCACGTGCATACACACTCAGCAAGAAACTTTAGTGTTATCCACGGCATACACCTTCAATTATTTGCCTTTACCTAGCCTACCTGTTGACACACCTCTTCCAATGATGTGTAAATGACAGCTGACACATGCCACTCGGCTCCGATGAGCTTCACTTCTTTCATACATACCCCCCCTCATGATGTCACCTATCTTCTAATCTGTTACTCCCCTTATCCTACTCCTACACTCCACTGACTGTGCTCATTTGCTATATAAACTTGCGATTCACTATCCTAACCCACATTTGCATAGGATTGCCTACCAATGCTTGGTTACATCTCTTAGACTGAGCTTCCCCCCTTAGCAACCTTTACTCGGTAGCCATGTTGTCTTCAGCCTGCCATTCCCTTACATTGTAAATTCAGAATAGCAATAAAATCCACATTTGTGGATCTTAATTATTGATTTTCTGGCTTGTAGAGCACAGCGTGTTTGCGCGGTGCTGCTCTACGCTTAAACTCCGGAGATCGGGATGAAAAAAAAAATGTATTTTATTTTTATTTTGCATCAGTGAACATTGCCAATGGCCATATTTTTGGAAATTGGCATGCTTCCTCAACTGGATGCATCCTTTTTTTGGAGCTGTCACGGCTCTGTTTTGCTATTTGCAGAACCGTACTCAGTTGTCAACTGAGTACATTTCTGCAAATAACACTACTCTTACTCGGACAGGTTTGGGTTTCCTGGATTGCAAATTTACCTCATTTGCATAGCTTTCACCTGCAATTGAGGTAATTTGCATATCCAAGCCCTGTCCGTGTAGGAATCATTTTGGGAGCTCTGTTGCACGCCCCTACCGGCTGCTCCTGGATCGCTCGGCGGACATATTGGCTACATGGAGTCTTACTCTACTCTTAGACTCCGTGCAAGCCTTCGTGAATCCGGCCCTTTGTCTCTTTCCTACATCATCCTAAACCTTTCTCCAGATAATTTGACCCCATCACAATTCTGTATGTTTTCCTGATCATAATTTAACAACTGTATTTTCTTCCTTTGACTTCTGACCCATCAATCCTTTGAAAGCATTTTTTTTACTTGGAAAAGTTTTCATTAAGTAAAGCATTTTAACTTTTTATATAATAACACTACAATTATACACAGCCATTTACAGTTTTATGTATACATCATTTTCATTGCATTATATAATAAAATAACCCGTGGGAGAAAAGTATTAGATTATTTCTGTACAGTCATATTTTTAAAACAAGTGTGTTTTTAATAGTTTCTGATGACCTTTTAGGCAATGCTGTGCTAGAGTCAGCTCCTTTTAGTTTACCAGCCATCCATGTGCAATGTGCAACATGGTGTATTTCTTTGTTCCCTTTCTGATTCATTCTTTCTGGGTTACTCCAGTGCATTATCCACTGCTGGACCTGCTAACCTCTCCTGCAATTCCTAAATAAGCCAAAATGCCATGCTGTCATAAGGATGTTAATAACTAACATGCTGGCAAACTCCTTGCTTGTGGGCAAAGGAGGTAACAATCCAATAGTAAGGTGAAAAATTCTATGATTACGTGTAAGGGCCATGTCAGCCAGTCATGTCTTGGATTAGAAGTATCACTGCTGAACCCTTTTCTTTTGCCCGTTTCTAGTTACTGGTACCACTTTAGCTTCCATGGAGAAGCAAAGGTATTCTTCTTGTCTGGCTGCTAGGGACCAAAGAAAGCACTCGTCTGCCTTACTGCACTGAATAAAGGACTGATCCAGAATGAATTGTCTCCAGGCTTCTTTCTTTCTTTGACCAAACTTAATCTGCTGGAAAATTCACTAGCAAGTAACTTTGGTCCCTAGTGGATAGACTAGAATTGTGCAAAAGAAAAGGGTTCTGCAGTAATACTTCTAATCTGAGAAGTGACTGGCACCCATCCCCCTTATAGGTAACTGTAGGATTTTTGGCATCTCCTACAGTTCATGGATGATCTACGTTGGAAGGTTGGAGAAAACATAGAACCTAAGAGCATCCTGGGGTTTGCACCATTGACCACTACTATTGAGGATTTTTTTTTCATTTATGAACTACCCCTTATCTATCCAGATATTCATCTGTTTACATCCAGTGGCTACTCCCTGCTATGAACCATATCTAAATAAGTGTCCTCCCTCCCTTTCTGGAATGGGCATGAACCTCCCTCAGATGGGCATGGCCATCTTTCCCTGCCAGCAGCTCAGATTTCTGAACTGCTAATCAAACCTGGGCCACTTGTGTCATACATAGGGCTACACGTCATGGCTCTGGTGAGATGCATACTGTCTTGAGTGAAAACTGAAGGTCAGACCAGCTATCAGTTTTAAATATGAACAATGTCTTTTTGAGGCTTGCCTCCCATTATGTACTGCTATTGTGTGACCATTTATACCTTGTACAAAATATTTCTCAGGACTATATAAGAGTGCATTTTTGTTTTGCCTGTCATGTTTTTATCAGAAGAGTTTGCCCTTCTGGAACTTGCGTTCCTTGCCCTCTCGTTTAAAGATTAGCACTTCTCTTTGGTTTGAATTTCTGCTTAAAGCCTCTTTTCCTTATTAACTTATCAGACACATCCATTAGCTGTTGCAGATTAGTTTTACTTCCGTATTTACATCTTGACATTAGACTGGCTGGAGTGGATCATGTAGGTCAATATATGAAATATCTGCCTCTGTCAGAGTTCAGTTTAACGGCTGACTATATGACAATTGAATCACCATCATTTTTGCCTGTGGCCATAATGGAGTTACCATACTGTATGTTACCTCCTCTGTGCTACATAACTGTTTGAACTGTGTATTATTAAAAGAATGGCCATTTTCAAATTTTGTACTGGATGACAATTCAGTTATTGTTAAAATCTTGTACAAGACTGGCATCACAGCATGATATAACATAGCTTTAACTGACTCAATAATTTAGAATACTAAATCCTCATTTTTCAATACAAGCAAGTAGACTTTGCTGCAAATTTGTCTAGAAAAAAGTTTATAATCATTTTTATACATGCTACTTTTGTTAGTTTAGACAAACAGTTTTCTAGATAAATTGTCTCCATTCTCGTATCCATATTTTGGAGCCAGTTTTTACTTAACTACTGCTTTTGTTTTTACTATAACTATAACAAGATGCACTTCATGTCACTAAACATTCTAGATGAAAACAGCTTCAGTACTTATTATTAATGCCCACCCCTCCAGGCATGTCTAAAGGTCAGTTTCCTGTGCTTTCTCCTATTAACCTGGTGAACTTGGGCATCCTAAGACAATGTAGCAACTGCCTCATGTACAGTGACAACCCTCTCCTCTTACTTCCCAACACTCGACTGCAAGAGATGCACTTATATATTGGAAGCCATGCACTCTCCAGCCAAGACTGGAATAGCTGGTCAAGAGGCGAAGGTCAACACTTGCACCATACCACATGGAACATGTAGTGCTCCAGAGCACACACCAACAATGCCTTGACATAAAAACACAAACCGCACACCCACCTTCACAGAGGCTCTCAATAAAAATCTACCCAAACAGCAGAAACCTCCAAGGCAGAAATGCACTCTACCACCACAACATAACACTAATCACGAGACACATAACTCTCCTAAATAGTGTGCCATTCAACCAAAGCCCCTAAGGCAAAACAGCATGCCCAACACACTAGTCATAGGTGACTCGATAGTGAGGAACACTGATGTCCCACTCACTAGGTTGAATAAGGAGAAAGTAACAGTCAACTGCCTATCAGGCATCAGGATCCACCACATAACGCACGCACTTAGGTCCCTCAACAACAGGTACAAATTTGACTCTGTATTTGTACATGTGGGTGTGAATGACCTGAGACGTACCTCCCTTGACTACATGAAAAGAGACATGGAGGAGATCTTGGATTATGTAGCCCAGGCGGGTATGACTTTAGCCCTGAGCAGCATCCTACTATCACCCACAATAATACCACAGTACAAGCAGAAAATGATTGATTTTAACAATTGGCTAAGTTTCTGGTGTCATTCTAAGGGGATCAAGTTTCTGTCTGCCTGGGATGACATGATTGACAGACCTTGATGCATTGCCAGAGATGGCCTGTATCTGTCACCCCTGGGCTTCTGGGTACTGTCCAAGGCTCTTACCACCCCTATAGTGCCTTTTTTAGGCAGTGTTCCAAAGACCAAATTACCACCATAACAGCTACAAACAAATGCAATTTGAGGGTCATGCTGCTCAACGCTAGAAGTCTAAATATCAAAATGCACTAGCTTGATGTACTCCTTAAAATGGAGAACATAGCCATTTGTGCTGTAACAGAGACCTGGTTCAAGGCAGCAGAAAGCACCCCTGCACCACCAGGGTATAACTCATTCCACACCTTTCATTCCCAGAACTTGGACATAAGTTCCAAAGGCAGTGGTGTTTCCATATTCATAAAGGATGTGCACACCTTCAGACTGGTAGCCCAACATAATGCATGTAAGATACTTCAGGTGCAGTTAACACTGGGTAAGACAGTGATTCAGGTTGCAGCCCGCTATAGGTCCCCAACCATGTCCCAAGACTCACACTCCACATTCCTAAGCACCCTGGAGAATATTAGGGTCCAACCTAACACTCTCATACTGGGCGACTATAACTACCCCTCCATTAACTGGGAAAACTACTCATGCACCAATCCACTTACCCAATGTTTACTTGAATTCATTAATTCCAATGCCCTGGGCCAGCTCATTCTTACCCCCACTAGAGGTAGCAACATCCTTGACCCGGTCATTACTAACACGGGTGACCATTGCTCTACACCAGTAGTCAACTCCTCCCTGGTTAGATCCGACCACAAACTAATCGCCATGGAAATCCAACCCCCCCCCCCCACAAAGGTAACCACAATGAAAAACTTCTCCAAATTTAACTTTGGGCTCCTAAAAACAGAGGTGGCTAACTTCGCGGCACCTATGCAAATTGAGAATAGTTGCATGACCGTTGAATCACACACCAGTGCACTGTATGAACACGTACATAAATGCATGAATCTCGCCATTCTCAATAGAACCAAGATGCTCTCCTCTAAAAAAAGGAAGCCAATCTGGTGGTCCCCTGCCATAAACAAACTCTACAACAGAAGGAGGAAACTCATGCAGAATAAGGTGTAGTCCCAAGACTGGAAAAACTCCCTCATCAGCCTCAACAAAAATTTGAGATCCCTCATCAAATCCTCTAAAGCTAGCTATGAAAACAGAATTCCAACAGATAGTAAGGACAACCACATGGCCTTCTATAGTTATGCAAAGAATCTCCATGGCAATACCCAGATTTGCTCTGATCTACTGCACAATGGTAACTCCTATACAAAGCTAACAGATATTCCCAATATACTGACCAACAGATTCAGTGCCAACTTTACCCCTCCCCCCTGGACCAGTCACAATATCAGTAGATTGCCAGGCAGCCAGTAGTACTGCTGCACAGGTTAAAACAGCACTGTCCAAGGCCAAAAATACAGCTTCTATGGGACCTGACAATATCCCTGGCTGTGTTGTGCATGAACTACAGAGTGAACTGGCACTTCACCTGTGTGCCCTGTTCATTCACAGCCTCACCTTAGGCTTTGTCCCTTCTGAATGGCACACTGCTACAGTCATCCCTTTCCACAAAGGAGGAGTGACTACAGACCCTGGGAACTATCACCCCATTAGCCTGATGAGTCTGATATGCAAAGCTATAGAACGCATCATCATGGACCTAATAAACAAGGATATAGGGAATCTCCAAACTCTAGATCCTACACAGTTTGGTTTTGTGAATGGTAGATCATGCCTGCTCAACTTAGTTGACTTCTTTGAGTCAGTCACCAGAGCTGTGGTTGAAGGCAAGGTGGTTCATACAGCCTACCTTGATCTGGCCCAGGCCTTTGAAGCCATTTCCCACTCAGGAATCACAGAAAAACTCACTAAGCTAGGCATCAACCCCTATATCACTAGGTGGGTTGCAAACTGACTCACAGATAGAACCCACAGGTCTGCCAACCAGTCACGAGTGGAGTCCCACAGGGTTCGTTCCTGGGTACTCTCTTGTTTGATATCTACTTCTCTGAAGTCCAGGCCAACATGAAGGAACTCTGGCTGATAAGGTTCTCCAGACGATTGCAAGTTGGGAGCTATTATTAACTCAATACAAGGCGATTCCGCAGGTACGGCCGATGCATGGACCAAACCAAGTCAGTAAATCACAAGATAAAAATGTCCAGCACCAAAAGGTAGGGAAAACATTCACCAGTTTATTGTGGCAGCTCCAGCAAGTGGAAAAAATTAATAAGCAGACCGGTTTCAGCAAGGATTAGCCTTCCTCAGTGCAAGGAAGGCTAATCCTTGCCGAAACCGGTCTGCTTATTAATTTTTTCTGCATGCTGGAACTGCCACAATAAATTGGTAATTTTTTTTCCCTACCCTTTGGTGCTGGACATTTTTGTTTTGTGAACTATTATTAATTCCCCAAGCAGTGTTGACATCCTACAGAAAGGCCTCACTGAGTCCAACAACTGGTGTCAGAACCATGGCTTTAAGCTCAGTGCCAAAACATGTGTCATCATCCCCCTTTGGAAAAACTCGGTTCCCTTGAATTGCCACATCGATGGTAGTCCACTGAACACAGAAGGCATTATAAGAGATCTGGGAACACAGGTTGACAGCAACCCCTCTTTTGACCACCACATTGCCACTGTGGTCAGAAAGTCCTCCTATGTGGCACATCTCATTACTAAGGGTTTTGCATCCAGGAAGAAAGAGGTCATTGTCTCCCTCTACTCTTCCCTCATTAGGCCAATTATTGAGTACAATGCCCAGAGAGGCCGCAAAAGTACCTCACAAAGAGGATCCTAGGCCTTAGGCACTTGTCCGATATGGACAGACTCAAAAAAGTCCAACTATTCTCTTTCTCATATTGCCTACTTAGAAGTGATCTCTGCTTGACTTACAAAGCAATGTCTGACCCAGTTCTGTTAGAAATACTACATCTAAAGAAATCCCAATCCCTCCACACCAGAAACTCCAGAGACCTCAACCTCATTACCACAATCAACAAAACATGCTGGAGGGACAGGTTCATAACCCAGAGGCTGCCCATGCTATGGAACTGACTTCCCATACATGTCAAGCAGAGCACCTCACTGGCCCTCTTCAAGAGAAATGTTGATGAGTGGATGGTAAATAGAAAATTCACCGCAGGGATCACTCCAGTGGCTCTACTTGACAGAGGCACTGGGAACTAAGGTTGGGTGGCACAATGCCAGGGTAATCCTATGGGCTAGGCTTGTAAAGGCTCCACTGCCATTAGCGTAGTACACACCTATGAACCTATGAACCTATCTGTGATTGCTATACACCTTTTCTGTAGTTCTTTTTGCATTATCAGAAATGTTCATTTTGATAAACAGTTACTATTGGGTAATACAGTTTATAATCTATACACTTCTAATATTTGATAATAATCTCATGAAATGAGTCATCCTTGTTTTTCTTGTGTCCTTTTCTGTTTATGTATCAGTATTTCTACATTAAGGGGTCTTGGGTCGGCCTAATTAGATGTTATGCTCAGATACTTCTTGCTCTCACTTTCTTGTTTGTAGATATTAAGGGATGCCTAGATATGTAATCAGCAGTTCTGTAACTCAATGGCCGTTTTTCTGTTCTGCATGGAAGCTTTATTTGGACTTGCTAAAGATTGCTTCCAGTTACTTGTAGTCAGTAATTATTGCAAACTCCTTTCCAGACAAGTACATATGAAAGCATTCACAGACCCATACAATTACCAGTAGATTTTTCTCTGTCTTTTGAGTACTGCTTGTTTACATCTGACGATAATCTGCTGATGTAGGCAGTTACATTTTGTTTACCTTGCCACACTTGAGGAAGGAATATTTAGAGTTGGTGTTGGTATAATGGTTAAGTTGTTAACCTCACCGTCACTAGGTACAGGGTTTAGTTCTCACTTTTGAAATGGAGATTGGCTAGGTTTCAAATGGCCCACAAAATCTGCTAGCCTAGCGCTTACTTATGAAAGGTAATTAGCTCTCATCTGCCTCTTGTCCTCTTTATAGTCATAGATCCAAACTTTGACTTAATTGTCTCAGTTGCTTTAACAGTTACAGTAGTGTTTTTTGTAGATTATTCATATGGTATATAACGTTTCACCATATTAACTCCCTTCAATGGAGCAATGATGTTTCAACAGCCTTTGCCAAACTTTTAGCTATAGTTAACGTCATATCATGCTTCTTTCTTCATTGACATTGGCTCGTGGTTACATATATATTGCTTTTGCATTAACATGGTCAGACAACCTTCCTTGCCAGAAAGTATGAACCATTGAACTCAAACACATTTTTATGAAATTCATTTTTTCTTTAACCTATTTAATACTGACCATTTTGAAGAAGGCTGTTCCATAACTACTGATTGTTTTTGGCAATTTAGGTCCCTGTGTATAACAAGTTATGCCTCTAAAAATAGATTAACATATTTAATTTTTTTCAGGAAATTATATTTGGATAAATAAATATAAAGTTTCCATACATTTCACTCATGGCTTCAAGGGTAATACAACAGCTGTGATTTTAATTTTAGGAAAATTTGATTTAATGTCACTTTTATGCTATAACAAAAGAACGAAAATGTGTTTTATTCAGAAATATGCAATGTTTATAGGCCTGATGTCACATCAGCAATATATATGTTTTGATATCTTTTATATTTGTTACTTATAGCTGTGATTTTATTTTAAACTAACAGGCAAATTTGCTCTTTGTCAATTTCTTATGGCCATTTTGGCCATAACTTGACCTTGCTTACAAATTTTAATATCTCTAATTTTCTTATAATGTTTCCAGGACAAACTATCTGGCTAGTCATCCTTATATCATACATTGGCTAGGATTCAGAAATACATACCGTAATATGAAATCTTGATTGTAGTTCAACTGATTAGGGTATTACACCAGAATGATTTAGAGATTACTGCTACAGCTGTAAGAAGGCTCCAGTTAATAGCACTGCACTGATCTTGTTTGTAAAGGGTGCATGCAAACGGAGCAATCCAGGAGCTAGACTAATGTTATTATGTTCCCCCGCATCCTTTCACTAATATCAGAACGGAACAGTTGAGCTATTCAAAGAATAACTATCAGATTGTTTGAGCAGTGAAGCAATGAAAGTGTACACCATCTGTTGATGACTTACACTAATTTATTCCTATGGCAGTAGCAAGGTTGTTAGCACTGCAGCGGGTAAGCAAAGCCATCACTGTGTGTGTGTGTGTGTGTGTGTGTGTGTGTGTGTGTGTGTGTGTGTGTGTGTGTGTGTGTGTGTGTGTGTGTGTGTGCGTGTGTGTGTGTGTGTGTGTGTGTGTGTGTGTGTAGTGGGGGGCATGATTGCAGCTCTCTGGATGTCTGTGTGTGTTTCTGGGGATATCTGTGTAAGTGTGCATGAGTGCCAGTGTGTGTGTGTGTGTGTGTGTGTGTGTGTGTGTGTGTGTGTGTGTGTGTGTGTGTGTGTGTGTGTGTGTGTGTGTGTCACTAAATTGGTATGGGAAACACTAGCACTATCTGTAACTGCACAGTGTTCAATTCAAAAATCATGATAATGATCAACTGATGAGATGTTGATCCTTATGGTTTTATCATGTCCATGGACCACATTATATCATTGTCATTCTATTGTTCACTGAAGCATTGCCCAAATAACATTAGCAGCAATACTTTTTATGAATCACAGCCTTTGTGTAAGCTAACAGTACTAACAACAAGACAACAAGTGTATCTCAAATGTATAGACGTCATTCTGCACTTTGGGAAAATATGGGTTTTGCTATATTATTTAAAAAGACAGAAGTATCTTTTCTATCAGAAACAAAAAATATTTATAGTTTTGAAGTCTTAAACCCACTAATGGTATGTTTATTATCTGGAACAAATGTCAGATGTATATTTTTTTTGAAGATAATAACACAAACAGAGATGCCTAACTGCTGTTAGCCTAATAGTAGTTCTACAATTATGGACATATATTTCTGACACCATTTGAAATTTTCTGTCAGATTCTTCAGGAAAATATGTCTTGACATTTAGCTAGAGAATTCGCTTAGCTGATAATTTTAGTTTCCAATTCATGCATACAATTTTACTTTCATGTAATGTGTGTAACTGCATATCAGCCTCAATGTTGGGACTAGGTTAACATAAGTGAACTGATAAGAACAGTCATTAGTCTAGAGGAATATATTTAATATTTGCTTCTGCTATAATTCCAACTCATTTAAACTATAATATAGATCTGAATGGCATTCTCAAGAATGAAAGGAAGTCATATGCCAATCTATAATGAATACCGCATAAAATAAAATATGCCAGACTCTCATGGTGAAATACATGCAATTTAGAATCTGTGTATAAAAGGCCACATCTCTGTACCCCTTTGACAGCTCCTAGTAAATCTTTCTTGAAGTTATATACAATAATTTAAGCTACTGTTATGGATTTAAATGTCACTGACTAACGCATTTGGTTTTGCTATATTGTCATGGTCTGTACAGGTAGGTTTGGTGGTGGCATCTTTCTAGTTAAAGAAAAGGTAATTTTTCTTCAAAAATAAATATGAGTTGTACATCTGCTGCACTCTGACTTGCTGTAGGTATATTTTGACATATATTGTATACCTCTGCCTGTATTGATACCCATCCCAAAGGAAACCAAATGCAATGCGGCATACCTGACAGCTGTAGTAAAATGCCTATAAAATGCTGCATTCAGTAGCAGCACATTATATACCTTATGTCAGTCCTTCTTTGGTCGTTCTAACTCTAAATATTTGGTAGGTATACTTGGAGAGCTAGGTAACCAATGTTACTAATAGTGTCATTCTTTCCTTAATGACTTAAATGCAAGTAATTGTTGAAGTTGGCCCTACCATTCTACTATGCCCAATACAAGCAGTTTCGATGATGATATATGTTCAGTGACAGAATATGTCATTATTCTGGAGACACACACACACACACACACACACACACACACACACACACACACACACACACACACACACACACAAGCAAACACATGCTTGAGTGAACATGAGACATATTTATTTTACTTCTCATATAATACATTTTAGATGTATTCTGGAAGTTTACTGCATTTCTTACTCAGCTGGTAAGTTATATGCATACCTTATAAAAATTAAATAAAATGTAACACAACAAACGCTCATAGGTTCATAAGTCCATAAACGCTTAACTTGGAATGACACCCAGGAGATTACTAAGGACCCCAGACCAATTTCTTACCTACCCAAATCACTGTTTGGTTAAGTGACATGTGTAGAATCATGAAAGTACAGGCTATATCTCAACCCCCCCCCTTCAACAGTACTTAAAAACTTTTAGGGAGTTATACTTCAATACTTGGGTCAACAAATTTTGTTAAGATTGTCATCCTCCCTTCAAGGTCTCAAGACTAGTTCCTTACTCTTTTTGGCTGACCCAAGTTGCTATATTCAGTACAAAGATTTTGGGAATGTCATTTTATTCATTTCAGAAATGGTGATTATTTTGAAGAAATGCATATTATTTTTACATTTTACATAATGCCAAATCAGTACAGATATGTAATGGACCAATATTTCATTCCTCACAATGAAAAGATGTCATATTCCTACCCAGTAACACTATATAATGCAGATCTGCAGTCTGTCATATTTTAATGAACATGTAGGTCTACTGCTGGTGCCTTTCACTGCAGGGTTATATTTTTGAAAGAGTATGACATATTCTAATAAATTGCTTGAGCAGCAAATCTATATTTTTAATCTTAAACTAACCTTAAGTTATACTTTTGGATTTTATGTTAACGGGTCAGCTGCATCTTGAATTTCTTGGAGTTATTTCAAAGTTCCAGGTAATGACTTCTCTTCTTCTGGTTGAACAATTCAAATGCTTGAAATATCACTTTTATGGACAAATAGTAGATTGATTCATTTCTGGTATATCTATAAATTTCTGTATCATATATTTGCACCCATAAAACATATATACTTGTAGTGAACTAAGTATGCAGTGAATTTATAATAACAAAGAAGGAAAGAATTCAGAAAGCCAAATATGGGTTTGGTCTTCATTTCATTCATAAAGTTCCACAAAACAATAATTTCATCTTCTTTATCATACAGGCTCTCTCAGTAGAATCTGATACGGTAGGTAGGCTGTGGTGAAACCCCATGAGTGTCAGTTGTCCGAAATACCAGATCCTGAAGAATACAATGACAATCACTGTTTTCCATGGGAAATCACTTTTGTAATAATTTGCATGTGTATGTATGTGTGTGTGTGTGTGTGTGTGTGTGTGTGTGTGTGTGTGTGTGTGTGTTTGTGTGTGTGTTTGTGTGCATGCGTGTGTGTGCGTGCATGTGTGTTTGTGTATATGGTGTGTGTGTGTGCGTGTGTGTGTGTGTGCGAGCGCACGTGTGTGTGTGTGTGTGTGTGTGTGTGTGTGTGTGTGTGTGTGTGTGTGTGCTGTCAATGATGCCTTTCTTGTCAGAAATTTCTCTTTTTTTCAAGCTGGTGTGACCATGATGTTGGTATATATAAATTCCAGTGGGTAGGTAGAGGGCTTACCACCACATGGGAGATGCAGAGAGTTTGATGCCCCTATAGAAAAACATTTATGCTTTGCATTTTCTCCCTTTTGTATTTCAGGCATTAGTTTATAGTATTTTTGAGGTTCAGATTTTGAAGGTCTGCATTTCAAAGTAGAACTGATAGGATATAGCGTCTTTCACTGTGATGAAGTTACATACCTCTTTTCCAGCTGAACTCTTCTTAACTACTTCAGAAGTTAGCATTGCAGTATAAGTGTGAGAGCTAGGGAAAGGGGCTTAATAACGAGTAGTGGACTGCTATTGGGAGCCATCATGAAGCTGTAAGTGGTCAATAAGTCTTTTCCCTGGAGGGTCATTATGTGTAATTTTCTGCTAGCCTGTGAGACTCTTGGTCTCCAGCAGATGCTGCAGGGACGGGGATGATTTCCCCCACCTTTCCATTAGTTTGGAACAGGAGGTCTTTAGCCATTTTATCCTCTCCCTCCCTCCCTGTTTGCCATATCACCAGTACAAGTCCGTCTTGCTCCTGGTTTCTGCAGTAAGTTTCTTTTCTATGTAGTGCTAAGTCAACATGAGCTTCTTGTCATGTATATTAAAAACAAATTAGTTAGAGAAACAGGAGGGAGAGAGAAATGCCGCAGAGCACCCAGATAATATTTGCAGTGTGGAACTGTGGGTCGCTGTCAAGAGATTCTGATCTCATCCACTCCATTTACATACTTTTCAGCTCTTGCCTTGCTGCAAAGGTTTTACTTTTGATTTATGATTTTCTGCTGGGGAAGGAATAGGTGGATAGCAGGCATGTCATCTGGCAGTTTTCTTGTGGGGAGATGAGTCAGGTACACCCATATATAGTATATTTTTGTTCCATTGTTCCACAATGACACAAAGCAGCATATTGAAATCATTCACACATGCAGTCACACTGGTACTATCGATAGCTGCAACTGTCCATCTATGTATCATTGCACGCATTTTATCGTGTGGTGAAATGGTGGTGTTTTTCATTGCCGGTACAGTTTGTTAAATTATACAACAGTCATAGTTCATTATATCAACTGTTACATAATTCAAGGTGTTTTTCCTTTTTTCAAGTTTATGTGACCTTGGAGTTAGTATATTTCATTTCCTTGGGTATGGGTGGTATGAGCCTTCCATGTAAAAAGGTGTTTTATTTTGTTTTACTTTTCATAATGGCTTACATTTGCATTTACTTTTTTTGTAATCATTTTAGTGGTGATTAATGGTAATCACCAGTGAGTTTGATGTTTTGTGTTTTGATCAAACTCAACAGAGTTTATTCACTATAAACTGGTGTCTATATGTATATACATATATATGGTTCCCCTTCAAAAAGTCGAATGTTCAGAAACTCGAAATGCATATGGCCTAAGCCATAGGCTCGAGTTTCTGAAGCTCGACTTCATGAAAAGGAGCTAAAAAACAGAAAAACATAACACAACAAAGTGTTTCTGCAGGGGGACAAGCCCCCCTGCTACTTATTTATTCCAACTCCAAGATTGCATTACAGCGCAGAAAGGGAAATCTCCCATTCTGTGCTGTATGCTGTTCCCCATTCACAGAGTCGAGCTTCCACAATTTTGAGCATATGGTCTCAACCATATGACTTTCAAGATTGTGGCCGTTCGACTTTGTGAAGGGGAACCATATGTACATGTGTGTGTGTGTGTGTGTGTGTGTGTGTGTGTGTGTGTGTGTGTGTGTGTGTGTATATATATATATATATATATATATATATAGATATATAGATATATATATATATATATATATATATATATCTCTATATATATATATGAACAGAGGAGAGACTGCAATAAAAAAACTCTGGCAGTACAAGTAACCTTTAAGCTGCATTCAAAGCTACTACAGTTTGCAGTGCTATAAGAGTGAATTAGATAAATGGTCCTACTAAGGGAGATGTAAATCATTTATTGGTTATTGAAAAGAAGCCTTAGGTATATCCTCAGAATGGGGTAATTGCTGAATTGCCTCATCACAAATAATAAATCATTTATTTCTTTTCTGCTTTGCAGTAATAAGCAACCTAAACTGCTGAGATTCCATATTATAATTTTTATTCATTTTAGTTTGGCCAGATTTTTGTCTTGCCTCCAGCTTTGTTCGTTCATTTGACATAATTTCATAAAGGTTCCATAAAAGGCACATTTCCTGTATTTCTAGTTGTGTTACATGCTTGATACGATGCAGCTGTCTTAAATTAAATATAGGAGAAACAAAAGCAATGAACAATTCAGGAAAATATAGAAGATGAAATCAAAATTATATAAGCTCTATGTATTGTGTGCATAAACAACAAGGTATTACTTCGCAATTTAGATTTATGCTGTTGCAGAAAGTACATTATTTTGCCAAGGATAATAAAACACTAACCATTTGCTGGAACATAAAGATATTTGTAAGTACTGTTGTTTAAGCATGATTTCCAAACTTGAATATGTAAAAAGTATTTTGGAAAATATATTTTTAAATAGAAAACTAGATATACTTTTACCTTTGATAGATGTACAGTGTTCTGTTTACAGACTTATTTAAATTTATTTATGGCTTGTGGTCTCCCAATTTATTTCTATCCATGGGGTGTTAGTTGTTATGTAATTTCTGTCTATAGTTAAAGTAGAACATTTTGTTTTCAGTTTCATAATAATGAAAAACTGCTTGCCATGATGCCGGAGTATTTATATGGAGTTAGTTTTAACAAGTGGATTATGGCTGAGACTCATAGGCAAGTTGTCACTATTCAGTGTGTCATTGTATTGAAAAGAGTCACACACAGGGTAGCAATGGTTCATAGTGATATAGGCTCCTAGGTTGTTACCAGGCATGCAGTCCAGCAAATTAAGTTGGGTGGGGTAGCGAGTGGGCTGCCATGAACACATTCTGGGCACATTCTGTTAGTGGGCATGATCAGTAGTTGCTGACTGCGTGTGATTGCAATATCAGGATTTATTTAAAAAGCTGCAGGTGACAGCTGTGGCAATGAGGTTATGCTGCTATAGTTACTAACATATTAAGGTACTCAGTGCATTAATTTAAGAAGCTGTGACATCATCTATGGCTTCTTAAATGAATATGGGTTTGTGCATTTGCAACCCATCTGTGGCTAGTGATTTGCTGTTGTTAATAAAGTATAGTACCCAATACTTTTTTTCTTATTCAGGTTGACAGGGAGACAGTCTGGTGGACTACTCATTCTGCTGAATTACCTAGCTACATTTCTGAGGTCAAGGAGACCATAGCAGAGTCTAGCCCAAATTCCCACAGAATGGCTTGGTTAAGTGACTTGCTAGAGTCATGCAACAGGCAAATGGAAGCTGAGAAATGTAGTCTCTGAATTACAGGAAACAGCTTGTTAACAGCTGTCTTAATTCTCTATGATAACTGTCAGATTCTTTGCTGTATTATAGTGCAGCCAACAGACATGCACTACAAAAAATATATGTGTGAGCTGGTCTGTAATGAGGTGTAAATGTATACAAGGTGAACACAGCCACAATTTGTGCAACAATGTGTGCCAGACTCTAAGAAAATCATGATGAAAATATCATAGCTATAGGCAACAAAAATGCTTGGATCATAGCAACAGTTGCACAATAGCATGCAGAGGCCATTAATGCCACCATATCCTACCTGCATGTGAGACAAGGCACCAGGCCACAACAGAACTAATACTGGCAGGGGCTAATATCCCATATTTTTTCTGACCAAGAGATTATTGATCAGATTCACATTAATCAGTACATTGTATAGAGTTTGGTTAGTGTTTATTGTCACCCTACACAAGCTTCAGGAATATGTGGTCTTATTTCTGTGAAGACCAAGTTTTATATAGTGTTTTCCATTCTAGTTACATAGACCTTTCAGAGATAACCAGTTGACAAATTAGGTAATAGCTTCTTTTCCATAATGCTACTATGTGTAGATGACTGTACCCAGCTTCATATCACTGCATTGTAGGCAGACACTTCTGTGTGTGCATACTATGGTATTGTTTTGCCTCCCTGAGTTACTGAGTGCCATAGATTGCACATATAAAGCAATACAGGTCCTGCATGGCCCATAGTTCGAGAGATAGAATACTTGGAAAATATGCCGTTACATGAAATCCCAAGTAGTGTGTGACACACATGTGATTATAACTGAGGAAATCACACAGCTCCACAGCAGGTTAAATGATTCATGTATGTAACATACACAGCCGTATCAATGTTTCTTGCAAGGTGACATTCCATAGGGGCATCTAATTGGTAAGTACAGGTATGGTGGCTAAAGGTAATATGTAGAAGTATATACACAGCATGTCTGAATCTAGTAACTCCCCACATAAGTTGTAATGATTTTGAAGACTATGTAGGATACCACATAGAGCCAAGGATAATGCTTTTAATAAAGAACACACAGAGTACAATTCAGCACATGCACAGACCCATAACATCACTGAGCGTGTGTTCAGACAGCTCAGTGACTGGCATTTTGGCATGATACATCTAGCAATACTGCAGTATAACCCTGCCCCAGCAATGACATGCTTGTAGCATGTTCTATGCTACATAATATAACCTTAAGGAAGCAAGAAAGCTAACCCTATGGTATTGGTACACTTGGATCACACACACACACACACACACACACACACACACACACACACACACACACACACACACACACACACACACACACACAGCTGGCATGAATGGTGCATCAACATCATCAAGGGACAACAGTGAGATGAAACAGAGTCAAGCAATAGCCATGCCACAAGCCCCTGCCTGCAACTGGCTGAATGCACGGAAGCACAGGTGAAGCAGTGTCAACCATTCCAGAACTAAGGGCCCTGAGAATGCAATGCAACACAGAACAAAACGTGATGTAAGCAGTGTTATTATTAGGTGATGCTGATCAATCCATCATTGGGTCCTACTGTGCATTTAATCTTTTCAAATATACCACACAGGAATGAGGGTGGAGTGCACTGTAAACATTGTAATGTGCACAGAGACTAGGAATATGCTGACACATGGCTATCAATGCACAATGGATGTGAAGAGCATGTCATAGGGTACAGAGGTGGGGTCTTGAAGTGAAGACTAGCCTGTTTCAGAGGTTACTTAGGTTCATAGGTTCATAGATTAGTACTAGGTTAACTGCCCTTGCGAGCCATTTTAAGCCTAGCCAATTATCCCTTGTGAGATTCAAACCCTGTGCCTTGTGTTTGTAAGGCAAACACCTTAACCATTAGGCCATCCTCCCAACCCCCAGTAAGCTAACTTCCACATGTGATGGGGTGAAGTTATACTACATGAAGCTGACCTGGTTTTACTCTGGTGCCTTGTGCAGTAGGAAATACCAAAAACAATATACAGGACTAACAGCATAGGTCAGGTGCTCAGTGAGCAAGGATTCACAAACCTTGGTTGATGGTTGAAGGTGGATGAGTTTAAATACTTGGGATCAATAGTTTAAAGTAATGGTGAGTGTGGAAGAGAGGTGAAGAAGAGAGGACAGGCAGGATGGAGTGGGTGGAAAAGAGTGTCAGGAGTGATTTGTGATGGACAAGTACCAGTAAGAGTGAAAGGGAAGGTCTACAAGAGGGTAGTGAGACCAGCTATGTTATATGGGTTGGAGACAGCTGCATTGACAAAAAGGCAGGAGTTAGACATGCATGTGGCAGAGTTAAAGATGTTAAGATTTGCACTGGATGTAACGAGGGTAGACATGATTAGGAATAAGTATATTAAAGGGTCAGTCCAGGTTGGAAGGTTTGGAGACAAAGCCAGAGAGGCAAGATTACTTTGGTTTGGACATGTGCTGAAGAGGGATGCTGAGTATATTGGGAAAAGGATGCTAAGGATGAAGCAATCAGGTAACAGGAAAAGAGGAAGGCCTAAGATAAGGTTTATGGATGTGGTGAGAGACGACATGCAGATGGTTGGTGTGACAGAGCAAGATGCAGAGGACAGGAAGAAATGGAAACAGATGATCTGCTGTACAGCCGAAAGAAGATGATGATGATGATGAACAGAATAGGTCAGGTGCTCAGTGAGCAAGGATTCATAAACCAAAAAAAAAAAAAAAAAAAACAGCATTCATGATCTGCTCATAAAAATCAAACAAAAAAATCAGTTTTAAAGAACACCGACTCAACTTCATCAGTTTTAAAGAACACCAACTCAGCTTCATCGGTTAGACTAAAACGCCAAGGTTTGCCCTGCAGTTTACATTTACATTCACATTCTGTGATAACAATAGGAAATCATGTGACCATAAACAAGTACCACAAGTTAAGTTTATAGAAACAACACCACTTAGTAATGAAAGCAACAGACAGTTTTCATCTGTACAAAATGAATAATAATAATATTATAATTTAAACATTACCAGTAGCGGGTTACTTCAACAGAAAATCATGTAACAGACAAATAATTATTAAATAAAGCAAGTGATATGATCTAATATGCCATGATTCTGAAAAAATCTCGGAAGTACAGTGTAAGACATAACATGATATATCATACAAACATTCAACAACATATTCAAAATATAATGGAATTGTGGTGAATATTAAAAATTTAAACAATTTGATATAAAATTATAATAATATGGAAGATACAATGCTATAAACCTGCAGTATTTAAAAGAATTAGAAACAATACGTCTGTCTTCACAATCCATAATTGTTCCTTGCATGTTAGTTTTTCATGTAAGAAATGTGTATCATCATGCTTGTAAAAAAAAATGTCAATACCAATTAATGAAAGAATACTTGTATTGCAAAGTATGCCTCTATAAAACATTAGTAGATTTTTTATTTCTAATATTGTCTAGATTTTCTGAATATATATATATATATATATATATATATAACATTTTAGAAGTCTAACCAATATAAAATATACCACAAACACAGCTAACTTAATAAATGACCCATTTTATTGCACATCTTAAAAAAAAACAGCATTTGCTAAAACATCTCTTAGTACTTTTGGTGGTAAAATTATTTGTTTGGGCGATATAAGATCAGATTTTATGGTCCACAAGAGAAACAGCCACATGAACTCTTTTCTGTAGAAACAATGTGGTTTCTTTTGTATATTTATCTTTACCTAATATTTGCCCAAGATTCTTAACCTTGAATAAGTGACATTAAGAGACTCTGGTAGTATGCAGTACAAGTGTTGATCTTGGTGTAAACTATGCTAAAAAGAAACATTGTCTAAATACAGTAAGTGATGGTTCTAATAGTAGATAGAAATGATGTGTGTTTGAAATAAGAGACTGTCTCATTCTTTGTATGTATTGCAGCAGGTTTGTCCTTGACATAGAGTCAGCATCTTTTTTTGCTTTGTCTAAAAATCATATATCATAATCTGTATGACAAAATATATACTATATGTCCTTTGATTGTAACCAATAGTTTTCATTCACAGAGCAAATTCTCTGATTTAGGAATAGTATTTTTTGATGTGTATATTGTGACAAATTCCTGACAATTGTAATGAATGTTTGGAAAATATTTTATGATATATTGACATCCATATTGTATCATTAGTATGAACTCCTTTGTAAGGACATCATAGTCACACCCTTTCTGCACATGTTTAATCTCTGCCTAACTCAAAACATCATGCCTGATAGCTGGTAAAAAGACATTGTTAAACCCTTCCCCTCAAAAAAAAAACAACCCATCCCACACCACTGATTTGCATCCCATCTCTATTCTTTGCATACTTGGTAAAGTCCTTGAAAAATTAGTTCACAATCAGCTCACACATTATATCTCCCAATATCATCTACTGCCATTAAAACAGCATGACTTTTGGGCTGGTAGGAGCATTTCTACAGCACTCTGGACACTTACTAATAATATCATCCTGGTTATGGACAAAGCCCTCATCTCTGTGGCCATCTTTATTGACCTCACCAGAGCATTTGATCTAGTTGACCAAAACAAGATAACTCACCTAAATTAAATTGCAATTAGCCCAGATACAGCTCCCTGGTTTAAAAATTATCTTCTCAATCAATACTTCTCTGTTCATTTTCAGACCACCCACTCTGCTTCCACCCCTCTCCTTATAGAAGTTCCTCAGTGCTCCATTCTTGCTTCCTTTTTTCCATTTTCATTAATAAACATGCACTTGACATCCTTCACCTTTACCTCTTACTTTATGGTGATGACATAGTCTTATTTCATTCAAACCTGACCACCTCGGTCATACAACTACAACTGGACTTCCTTTCTCTTATTGAATAGCTTAATAACAGAAAGTTAATGCTGAACACTTCCAAAACTAAATTAATTCTGTTTCGCACCTCCACTAAATGGCAGAAACACTCTCAATTACTACTTATACATGGCCATCTTGACAACCCCCATCATGTCCTCAAATGCCTTGATATGTGGCTTGATCCTGGACTGAGCTTTCATCTTCACCTAGAGCAACTACAAAAAAAAAAAAAATAATGCCCTTCTGCTTTGGCCCTATAAAATTTCTTCCTTTCACTCCAGACTCACCAGGAATGTCATAGGCAAAGGCATTCCACTTGCCCAGCCTGAATATGGGCTTCCACTTTTTGCAGCAGCATCCAAGGAAAATTCCTCTACCAACCAAACTGTAATCAACTCCCCTAGAAATGAGCATCATTGTTTCATGCTTACTAAAGCGAGTTGGTTACCTCTCCAACAATGTGTCAACCTGCTTCTTGGATCTCAACTCTACAAGCTCTTCAAATAATACTTCTGTCATTACCTTGCCTCCAACCTCTTCAGATGACCCCCCAGTTACAATCTAAGAAGTTTTAACCACTGTAGTCCACTTCTTCAATATTCTAAAACCAGACTCCTTTACACTAGCCATGCCTTCTCCATCCTAGGCCCCAAATTCTGGGAACCTTAAAGACCTCACATTGTACCTATCATTTCATGCTTATCTTAAAGATGATCTTAAGTCCATATCAGTTTGAAAATGCTTTCCTTTGGGCACACCACCAAAACATCGACTCTCCCCTTCATCAGTCAGGCACGTTTGTCTTTTTTGTATTTTTCCCTATATTTATATGTGATGTGTCTTCCACATTGTATATGATGTATGCAGTTAATTTCTGTGTGACATTACTTTTGTTATATTTTGCACTTTGTGCTCTGTCCCTTTACTATTTATGTCTCTTCTTTTTCTTCTTCCCTTCTTGCTCTAACCATCCTTTCCTATTGTTGTCTGTACTGCTTACTTTATTACTGCTGTTAAGGATTCATTGCTATCTTTGTACAACATTTTGTTTGTATTGTAATACTTCTTGTTAACTTGCTTGTCTACTATCATTTATATTTGCCCAAGGTGAGATTGCAATAGCTCTATTTGGATCAGTGCTCTATCTTGGTTACCAAATTGAATAAATAAATAAAAAAAAAGTGTAACACATACATCCAGAAAATCAAGTACAAGTCATTCAGCCTTCAGGAAACATGCATATCAAAAGTGGCGTGATTAATTAATTCCTGAAATCTTAAAAATTCCTCCCTTGGACCTGTCCATATCATTCAACAGCCAGTGCAGTATTAACACCATATGATGGTATTCCAAAGAAATGTGTTATTATGTGAGTTGTAGATATAAAGATACTCAAAATACCCTATGAATATGCCAGTGTATTAGTATATGTGGGAATAAACGTTGCTCCAGTTACTATCTCTTTAAGCTGTATTCAGTCTTTTTAAGCTGTATATAACAATCACTTTAAAAGTAAAATCATTTTTAAAAAGAACCAACTCAGTAAATTGCGTAATAAAATTGTTAAATTGAAATGTGTAGATATTCATTAATATAATATTGCTTATAAGCCTAAGTCATGTGAATTGTTTGTATATACTGATGAACATCCAAGGTACACAAGAATGACCTGCTCTCTATCTGAATGTTAGACATCACTTGTAAGAACTGCATTGTAACTTTGACACATGAAGAAACATTTTGCAAGAAAGGTTTTTAAAAAAGTTCAAAGTAATCAGAGAGGGGTTGAGATAAAGAGCCTTGCCTTGAGTTAAATGGCCAGCCTGGTGGATTGATAAGGAGTTTATGTATATGAACATAGGAGTGTACTAAACAAGTGATCACTGGAACCATAAGATGCCTCGCCATATACACCTTTAAATAGACCTTTCAAGCCCTTAATGGTGCTCATCTCCCAAATTGTGCAGTGCTGTAATGTTAACCTTCATGTGAATTTGTGTCTACCCATCCAGTTATTAAAACTAGCCCTAAAGGTTGCCACAGTAGTACTTTGTTTCACTTGCATTGGTAACCTATTCCATAGGCTAAGAATATGTTGAGTTAGGAACCTATCTCTCTAGTAAACTTTGTTTACTTGTTATAGATTTAGGTTCAAATGCAGGTGTTAGTAGAGCCACTGGTTTTGCAAAGAAATAGGAGCTCAAACAGGTCTGGCTCTTTCATGGCTCAAAAGCAAGACAGGGGTCACCTCACAGCAACCTGTAGGCTACTGAGTATAAGGAGAATTGTACTAATTTATCAGGGTATTCGAAAAATGTAAGACATTTAATTTACTTGGTTAGAAATCTTTGGGGCCTTTGCATTTGACCAATATGCTTCGATATGTACATACCAAAGGGAGTATTGAATTTGATGATGAGTCTGATAAAGGACGAATACAGTGATAGGATAACTTCTTTAGATCTTGAAAATATTCCATAAGAAATCATCTGGGCCATATAGAAGGATTTCCTGCCTATGGGTGAAACATGATGATTAAATGAGAAAGTTATCCACATACATACCTAGATCTCCTATGATCGTATCTATTTGAAGAGGAGTGCCATTTATAACCTGTAAGGTGAGAGCAGCTTTATGCCAAATGCCACAATGCAGCATATTTTTTCATTCAGTTTTAGACTACTTTTTGATGCACAGTATATGTGCATATTTCAGATCTTGTTGGAGCTGCTTTCCATCAGTGGATGAATGGATAACAGTGCCTAATTTGCAGTCATCAGTAAACTTCATCAACCACACTACTGAAATATTGGCTTGAATGTCTGCAAAACAAACACCAAACAGGGGAATGGCCTAGAATTCATTCCTGTGGCACCCATCTAGTTAAAATTTTACATTTGGAAAGGGAACCAGCAACTTTCCCAATTTGGGATCTATTGGATTTTCAATTTGGAATCCAGTAGACAATGTAGCGATTTACATTGTTTGCCTAATTTTTCTATAATAACAGCATGGAGGAGAGTATCAAAAGGCTTTGCCCGATTAAAATAAGCAGTGTTCTCAGAATGACCACTGCCCATAGTCCCTGTAACCCCTTCAAAGAAGATTACTAGCATCAGGAAATAGAACCTGTCTTTCCAAATCAAAACTGATTTGAATCTAGGTCAGTTAAGATGTCCATGTTTATTAGTTTTGCTAGAGCTGGCACTAAGTTTGACTGCCAATATATTAGCTATATCCTTGGGGGTTATAATGGGTGATACTATTATGGATAAGCTCAGTGCACTGGTGGAAATTATTCCTTAATTTCTGACATAACTGAAGAATGTTTTGCAGTTTCCTTTGAAATCTAATGCACCCTTAAGTTCATAATAGTGTTTTAAGTTCCTTGCTGGCATGTTTCACTGTAGTCTTGAGGTAAGGAAATGGGGATTTCTTGCAAATTTCCATTATTTTCCTTCTTTTTCCATCAGAGAAGCTTATTCCTTAATTTGCCATTATATTTAGGGTAGATAGGTACTGTGAAGAAGGCCCTCTTCGTACCACCATCCATCTTCAGTAAACTCATTGAGACATCAAGCAGTTCAAGCAAAACTTTATTTTCCAAACAGATTAGCAGCATGTTTAAACTAGACAAACACTCTAACAATATGACAGAACAACAGACTCTAAACACATGGCCAAAGGTATTTTGGAACATTAATTCTAATTATAATTCACATCCTTTGATTGGTAGTAGGAATATGCAATTGTTATTCAGAGGTTGCTGGTCGGCATATTTCCACATACTTTCATATTCTGCAGTTTCTCATAACTTCATTTTTATAGTTGCAAACAAAGCTGCATTCAATACAAAACTTGTAGGAAAACAGGACCAAACTGTAGAGACATATTATTTATGCTTTTGATGATGCAGTGGTGCGGCGGTAGTGTTGTCACCTTACAGTAAGAGGTTCTGCGGTTTGATTCTTGACTGGAGTGCCTTCTGTGCTGAGTCTGAATGTCTTCTCTGTGTTCATGTGAGTTTTCTCTGGGTGCTTCGGTTTCCTCCCACATTTCAAAGACATGCATGTGAAGCATTTCTCCCCAGGCCTCCGCTGAAAATTGGCTTTGTTTCAAGTTGGACTTTCCTGGTAAACAAATATTAAATAAATGTTTTAGCTGCTTCACTCAAGCACTCGGTCTTCCTTTGTTTCATAAAAACTCAGTACTATGAGACAGATCACATTTGTAGCATACAGTTACTCTAACTATTATTTGTTTCTTTTACATTTGGTTATCAGGCTAGTCCGAATGGACACAGACCCATTTTCAGCAGAGGCCCGGAGAGAAAAGCTCCTTATTACATTAGATTATTATAGAGGAAAATAATAAATAACTCCATGATATACATATCATTATAGAGGAAAACAATCAATAATACAATGCAAGAATAGTAGGCAGTACACAGCACAAACCAAGAATAGGTGGATGTGCAAAGTGATAGTACACAGCTCTAGTTAACAAATATCAATCAAGAAGAGAGACATGCAGGTCATAATAGCACGTAATACATAGTAAAATAATAAACAATGCTAAGAAAACATAAACGTTGCTAAGAAAACTAACTGTGGGATCAGTATTTAAATCACACTTTGTAAATGCAACACTCATAACAATGGTTACAATAGGATTAATATAACCTTCACACATAGTACTGTGTCAGATGATTAAGGAAGTTAATTAGTTACTAAGAAGAAGGGGAAGAAGGAAAACAGAGTCATGACAGTATGAGTAGGAATATTGAAAATAAGATGTTAGTGAGCATAAAGACTAAAGTGGGCAGAATAAAGTGATGATTATTGGATTAATACAAGATACAAAAGGGTTAGCTCTGTAGATGAGGCAGGGTTAGTTTTGAGGACAATTAGCTGTATGATGGAAAATTAATTATTAAGTGGATCTTTACCCAGGGTTGTCACAGGAGCATAACCAGTTGTTCATATTGTGTGTTTTTAAGAGTTTTTTAAACTGGGCCATGGAGCTAATAGATGTCAGCTGGTCAAGTAGAGTATTCCAAGCTTTGGAAATAGAGTAACTAAAGAGAGATTTTCCAGCATTGTTATTGCATTTAATGACATTTAGGAGGTTTTTGCTTGCTAGATCTTGATGATCTAGTTGAAGTATAGGGTTGAATTAGATTCTGGAGTGCTGGGACTTTAGTAAGGTAGTGGTATGGCTTGTGTGCAAGTGAGAATTGATTGAGTTGCAGTAGCTGAGGCAGCTCCATCCAGTTTAGTTGTTTGAGAGATAGACAGTGATGGGTCCTCTATGTGCCCCCTGCAGCAAACCTAGCAATCTTGTTATAACATGATTCTAGTTTGTTTAGGTCAACCTTGCAAAGGTTGGTTAAAACTGGTGATGCATATAGGAGGGTGGATAAGAGGTGTGTTCTTGTTATTGTTGCTTTAGTGTGTTTAGTGAGAAATTGCTTCTTCTGATAGAGTAGTTCTAGATTTTTGTGAACTTTCTAGATAGTTTGAACTATGTGAGTATCAGAACATAGGTTGTTGCCTATTTCTACACCTAACAGTTTTGTGTGGGTGGTTGGGGAGATATTGGCTTTGTTTCTGGAAAATTCTCACTTGGGAGTGCGGGATCTACTTGGGCTGAAAATAAGCATTTTTTTTCTTAGGGTTTAGAACAAGTTGGGAGTTTGTGAACCATGTTTTGACTAGTGAAAATCAGTTTTGGGTTAGGGAGTGAAGGTCCTCTAATGTGTGGACAGCACATATAAGGGTGGTATCATCCACACACTGGACTACTGAGGCATTCTGTGTGGAAGATAGCTGGTTGACAAATAGACAGAAGAGTAATGGGCCAAGGATGGAGCTTTGGGGACCCCTTAGGATACTGGTAAGAGAGGGGGGTAGTTGGTTCTGCCATTGGACTGCTTGCTGTCGACTGGATAGGTAGCTTTTGAACCATGAGATGGATGAGGTGCTGAAGTTTAGGGTGGATAGGGTATTAAGAAGTGTATTGTGGTTGACCATATCAAAAGCCTTAGATAAATCTAAGAATACAGTTGACACAAATTGTCCACTGTTTTTGTAGTGGTGAACTGTGTTGGTAAAGGACAGTAGTGCAGTGGTGGTACTGTGGAAGGGTCTAAAGCCGTGCTGAGATTTAGCCAGTAGATTGTTATGTAGGTAGTAGTACATTAGCTGAGTGTGAAAAACTCTTTCTAATATTTTTGATAAGGTACTGGTTTGGCAAATAGTAGGCACCTGCCACTGAGATATGGATCTATTAACAAGGATGGCAACAGGATAGGCTATTGCCTCTACTGCTATCTGAAGGTATTCAGCTGGTAGATTATCTGTGGCTAAGGTAGTTGGTTTAAGTTTCTGGAGGAGTTTTAAAATAGTTTTGGTCAACACTGGGTGCAGGTTAAAGTGGGAGGGATTATTTTGGGTGTTTGTGTTATTTTGGGTGGACTGTTGGAAAGGGCAATTAGTATTAATTTGGGAGTGTGCAAGGGCCTGAACAGTTTCAGTGAAATATTTATTAAATTGGGTGGGAATGTTATCATGGTTGTTTACTAATGCTAGTGTTGGAGTAGCCAAATTCCTTGGTTGAAGGATAGACTTTATTGCAGCCCAGAATTTTTGTGGGTTGTGAACATGTTTTTCCCGGATTCTTTGGTAATAGTTAATTATGTTTCTGGTCTGAATAACAGAAATCAGTTTTCTTAGTTGTAATTTCTGAAACAATTATACCAGAGAAAATCCATAATATAGGTCTAATAGGCACTGGCAGAAATCAAAGGTGAATGTGGCAGTCCACTCAGCTGGGTCTAGTTGCAAAGGATTGTTGGGAATTTTGCATTGGTCTTCTATAAGTTGAAGCAAGTTCATCTTGGAGAAGTCCCTAAAGATGGTTATAATTGCTGGTGGATGAGGTACATCTAGGTCCTACAGAGAAGATGACTGGTTTGTGATCAAATTTAACCAGGAGATGTAAGGTGGGGTGGCGGTGGGGGCAAGGTTGGTAAGGACAAGGTTTGTTCAAGTGGATTGATTTTACTGAAGTCTAGGAAATGCTCAGCATAATTATTTTTAGAGATGTAAGTGTGCCAAAAAATGCTTGGATAGCTCAATCCCCTAGTAAGAAGTTATTTGGTTTGATATTTAATGCCTCAGTGGTACTGAGGTCACTTGTGAGATCTTTGGCTGGCACTGATGGAGATCTATAGCAAAGGTGAAGTAATAGTTGGATATCTTGGGAAGAATGCAAAAAAAACTGTGTTTAAGATGTTTTAACTGCAGTTCTTTAGAAAGTGTCTTATAATCGATGCCTTGGTCTACCCAATAAGGAAAAAAATCATGTATCTTATGCTGAAATAATAATGTAGAGTCACAGTCGCATTTAAAGTAACACATGGCATTAGTCAGTTTGTGTAAGGCTTCCTGTTTATGTTTACCACACTTTCACAGCACTATTGCACCACCTTTGTCTGCTTGGCAAACAGTTTGTTCATTAGTTTTTAGTTCAGCCAGTGTAGAATTCTGTAATTTATTGATGTTATATGCATGTGGTTGGAATATACACGAGAGTAAAAAATGTTAACTCTGTCTTTGTGTTGGTCCCAAAAGACCCCCTCCCCCACAAAAATAAGCTAATAAGGTGGTAAAAAAGTGCATTCATGAAATTCAGAATGTCCTATGTCAAAGGTTTCTTGGCACAGATATGGGGGTCCCTCCCTCCACTGGGGAGGGACAGCATAGAGACTGTATATCCCTAGATTCAGCTGAAAGTAAGCCATGCCTTCTGTAGGTGGATCTCCATCCAGGATAGATGTTATCTGACTGTGACTTGGGTACCTGTGTCTTGTTGCCATCTTCAGCTCCTGTACAGATGATATCATCAGGCTGATACCTGCTCAGCCTCTGTAGGGTGTCACTGTTACAGCATTCATCCCTCTGAATGCACAATAAAAGTACATGTGCTATAACTGTGGCCCTGGGGATGCTAGATAATGTTGCTCATGTAAGAAGTACTAAAAGCTGTCAGTCTAACTCTGCAGCCATCCTTAAATGATGGGGACCTGGAGTTTCTATGACAAAACATAGAAAGCATATTGTTTGATCAATGCTGCTGTACAGAAATGTGCTAGTCATGTGTTTAGCCTGTTGTATTAGCCACCAAGATATGTCATGGATGGCTCATACTGATGCTATTATCAACTCATCAAGGGATGATAACAGTACTGTTTTCCCCATGTAGGGATGCCATACAATTCAACTCTGTTATTCTGCTGTTCCTGCATTACCCGATATGGTCAGCCTATTAGCTGTCTTTGCCTTGGCAGAGCACAGCATCACAGTAGGATGTTTACCACTTTACTGTGAAATTCAACCTACTCAAAACACTGATGTCTGTCACACTCTGTCACATCTGGATCCCAACAAGTGCAGCCCAGGGTTCATGACTGTCTCTAAAAGGATGTCATTATGATCAGTGTTCAAACTGTCATGTCATTGCCAACTAACCTTGCCTTCCAAACATACAAACATCTATGAAAATACAGGTATTTAAAAGCTTCCTTTACATAACGCTGCTATGTGTAGATGAATATACCTAGCTTCCTAGTACTGCAGATGAGACAGACACCATATTTGCATTTTGTAGTATTGTTTTACCTCCCTGAATTATTTGGTGTGCTAGACTGCACATATGTACCAATAAAGGACCCACGTGGCCCATAGTTCCAAAGAAATATCACTTGAAAAGGCTACTATTACATGGTTGTATGTAGCTAAGACTGGTAGGATGACAGTTACAGACTCGTGGGTAACCTAGGTATAACATACTATTGTTTACAGGTCAACTGTGGATGTCTATCATAGTATAATCGGGGGACAGATGGGAACACATATAAGTGGTGTTCCTGCCACAGGCTGGCACACATGCACTTTGTGCTGGGCCCACATTCTATTTTTAGGTCCTACAGGTATGTGTAAGGGAAGGTAGTTTTTCCAACAGATTGTGACACCTGGAGAATCACATGTGGCACAGATATACAGTACTGCAATGAGAGAAATAAATATGCATAGGTATAACCACACTTTAGCTAACACCATTGACAACCATACACTGAAAACAATGTTTACCTTTTCCATAAGAAGTGACAAGCATATACTGGGGCAAGTTGCCCTGATATTGTGAACTACCTTTTTGCCAGTTCAGTTTATGTAGGCATGACACATGCAGGTATACATATTCATACTGCTAGCTGTATGCAATGGAATTTGTTTACAAGGGTACATATCTTTAGGAAGGTAGACAAAGATAGTTTATCATACCCTTGCATTGCACTGTATACTTTCTCATGCATACCTGTCAACAGTACAGCTTTTTGCAGAATGTCCAGATTTATGCCTCATATTTTTGGTCTGTTCATTATAACATTTGTGAGTTTCTGGCAATCACTGAGGATTGAGGTCACTAAATAATAATAATATCTGAGGTGCAGAATTCATATCCTTCATAAAAAGCATGCTAATGCAAAACTTGTTATTCTATCATCTTTCTAAGTTTATAAGAGCAATAATTAAAATATTCTCCTGATTTTGGGAATTTGTCTCTCCTCCCCATTAATTTTGGCTATATACAGATTGTGTTAAGTGGCAGAGAGGTATGCAGGCTCAGAACTATTTATTATGTCATGAAAGTGCTGCTATGTCTCCAAATAGTGCTACCTAGATCCCAAAAATTAAGTTTCAAAATGTGCATAGTTAGCATATAAAATGGTAGCATATCTTCCAGCAAAACAAATGTATACCTGTTTACATCACATAGTCAAATGAGAGCAAAGCTTGAATAATTCTGAATTGCTTTATTACACTGCCATGCAGAATGTGGCACACATACAGACAAGCACAACTACCATGCATTATGATTTACAGAGTGTTCAAAAAAATGAATTATAGGGGAATAGTTAGGTAGCATAAAAAATATAAGATTTGTCTGAGGGAATATACATTGTAAATAATTATAAAGACCTGCTCCTAGAATTCCATTGACAATGTTTGTTTTTAGTTTAGGTTTCAGTGCTCTTTTTTCAGCAATATAATTGAGTTTGCAGCATAGGTGATTCCATATTTTTCAACTATGATATAATAATGAACATCACTAAATTTGATTTTGGTCTGTGCAACTCAGAGAAGTATGCCAACAAATGGCTTAATCTTGTGCTGATTTTTATTTTCTCTTTCAAGGACTTTGTATAGGGAGGGACAGTCGAAAGAATATATGAGTTTATGGGTGAAGTTGCTGAGCATTGTCTTGGAATGCCAGTGATTAAATTCTAACCAGTGCAGATTATGTAGGGATAACTAATTATAGATTTGGCCCATGGAGTTCTGCTGAAAAATACTCTGTTGTGGTGTAAGCTTGTTTCTCCACAACATTCAGTTTAGATACCTGGACTGAGTATTTCTGATGCCATCTGACTCGCTGATGTTCAGTAGGTCCATCTGTATTATGTCAGAGGTTGCTTTGTATGCCAGACATGTCACCTCTAAACACTCTGTAGGATACTGAGTATAGCAATAAATCTTTGAGGTGGTCCATGCAAGACCTATTGTTTAGGACTTGTATCCTTTCAGTAAGGTATATCTGAAGGTATTCCAATTGTTGCATGGGGCTGGACAGATACATGCCAAAGGGGGCATTAGACAAAATGATTGACATAATGAGAGCTTTGTAAAGGGGGACAACAACATCTCTAGATCTATTCACAATCAATTTGTTTATAAGCTGTGCAGTATGGAAAGGCTTTCTTATGACTCTGGGCACATGTTGGTCAAAAGCTAGGTCACTGTACACACAAGTTCCCAAATGCCAAACAATTGGATCAGTTCTCAGAGGGCATTGTCATGATTTTGACACCAGTTATTATTTTGGACAAACCTTCCGGCATGATGGTTAAGTCATTTGGGGATTCAATAACTTCTCCTAGCTTGCAGTCATCTCAAACTTAGCTGGCCAAAGCTCTTTGGTATTTCCTTTTACTTTTGAGATGTATATGCCAAACAGAAAAAGTCTCAGCACCGAACCCCAGGGGACTCCATTGGTGACTGGTCTCTTCCCCTGTTTTGATCTCCTACATCCTGTGAGCCAAGATGGCAATGCAGCTGGTGATAAGTGTTTGCTCCTACATTATTCATCTTTTGTACTACACATGAGTAGGGGATTGTGTCAAAAGGCTTGGCCAGGTCAAGGTAATGTGGTGTGAACTGTTTTACCTTCATCCATTGCTTTGGTAACAAGAGTAAAGCTTAGAATTTGCCCATGATTTTGAGCCTTTCACACTTTCCTCTGGGCTGTTTTTTCAAACACATTTTTAGGGCCATGCATACATGTATGCATTCCTTAATTCACCTTCCTGATTGTATTAAATTATATTCCTTGTATAATACAGCACACTTGTTAGACGTGTTAGAGCGCATTTTAAATTTATTGTTTAAACATTTTTCCAGTAGGCAATGAAACAAAAATGCATTAACCAATAATGACAAAACTGCCCTACTCAGAACATTTCCATGATAACAGTCTACTTCCACACACAACTGCATTTTAAATGTATTGTTTGAACATTTTTCCAGTAGGCAATGAAGCAAAATGCATGCACCAATAATGACAAAAACTGCCCTATTCAGAACATTTCCATGATGACAGTCTACTTCCACACACAATTGGCATTTTAAATTTGTTTGAACATTTTTCCAGTAGGCAATAAAGCAAAATGTATGCACCAATAATGACAAAACTACCCTATTCAGAACCTTTCCATGATAACAGTCTCCTTCCACACACAATTGCATTTTAAATTTATTGTTTGAACATTTTTCCAGTAGGCAATGAAACAAAATGCATGCACCAATAATGACAAAACTGCCCTATTCAGAACATTTCCATGATAACAGTCTACTTCTACACACAATAGATAAATAAAGAATCAGAGTAGTGTAAGCCATAGGCATGTTGCATAGCTTCTTGAACTTATTTTCAATTGGGGAGGGGGGGACAAAAACTAGGGACACATTTTAAACATTGCTTGTATAATTTTGGAAAGTTGCTTGCATAAAACATTGTGTTACCACCATGCATTTCACAACCAAGTCTTGGTCCCAGAACGCTGTACACTACAGTCAGAGCAACATATCATAAAGCTAAACCAGCAGTTTCTTGAAAGACAGGAAGATAAACTTAAATGCCTATCATATCATTTAGTGAATTCATTTCTCATGTCTCACCATAGCTCTCAACCTCTTAGCACAAAAATATAGAACAAAGCCAATAATGGGGAAATACAGCCCCAAAATAGGGACACATTTCAAATACTGATTTTATAACCTTAGAAAATTGCTAGAATAAAAGGTTTTGTTTTAACAAACACACACACAAACACACACACACACACACACACACACACACACACACACACACACACACACACACTTCTCATCCTGGCAGCTAAATCCGAGTGTACTCACTCGATGTTGGGGGCATTTTCACACACACACACACTTCTGATCCTGGCAGCTAAATAAATAAAACTGAGTGTACTCACTCGAGTCTGCAGCCAAAAATACATCCTGGCAGCTAAGAATAAATCCATTCCATTTCTTCTCTCAGCTAAATCCAAGTGTACTCACTCGTTGGGGGCATTTTCGCACACACACACACTTCTGATCCTGGCAGCTAAATGAATAAAACTGAGTGTACTCACTTCAGTTTGCAGCTGAAAATACATCCTGGCAGCTAAGAATAAATCCATTCCATTCTTTCTCTCAGCCGTGGCAGCCCACTCTGAAACCCAGAAATAGCTGCAGCTAAATGAAAATCGTCTGTTCCCACCTGGAAATATGTGCACGTTGAATGCGATGACATCACATCAGCTAAACGCATGAAAATAATTCAAACAGGACAGTTGGGAGATATAGGTATGATCTGCAAAAGTGTGTGGGGGGGTTCCCCTCCCCCCTCGGTCTATGGTTCCGGCGCCTGCCCATGAGGAAATGGCAAGGCTGCCCTGCTATCCTAAACTGAATTAATGTAGAATAAAAGAGAGTAATATATATACATATATATATATATTCACTTCAGAAGCTCGAAATACTGAAATCTCAAATCCACAAAACAACAACTCGAATATCGGAAGTTTTGAATTTTGTGGTTTTACTACACAGACGCACACACACACACACACACACACACACACACACACACACACACACACACACACACACACACACACACACACACACACTCACACACACACACACACACACACACACACACACACACACACACACACACACACACACACACAAACACACACTCTCACTCTACTACATGAAAGCAGGGGTGCAAGCCCCCCTGCACCTCCCATACACCCCCCCTACTTACATATTCTCACTCCGAGGTTGCACTACATACAAACACACACAAAACACCACCACACAAGTTACTTCCTCTTCACACACACACATCACAGCAACAAAACACACTGACACACACCACAGCCCCTACCCAAACCCCTTAACACACACACTTACCTGAATACATAACCATAACGGAACTTTAGAAGCGCAAAATTCAAAACCTCCAGTATTCAAAGTTTTAAATTTCTCACTTCTACTCTTTCGCTATTATGTGGATTTGGCTTCTTGGGCTCAAAATACTGAAATTCGAGATTTCAGTATTTCCAGCTTCTGAACGGAACCCATATGTGTGTGTGTATATATATATATATATATATATATATATATATATATATAATAGATAGATATATATACACACATAGATGTGTGTGTGTGTTTCTGTGTGCAAGTGTGTGTTATAGCAAATTCTCTTTAGACTTATACTGTAAAATATCACATTAATTAGAATTCTAGAAAAATAATTTCTAATTCCATAAAGACATTCTGCTGTTTAATAATAGCGTAAGGTTTACAATGTAGAATTTGAAAGATGCAAAGTACAATACTAAGACCCATTCTCTTGTGGCTGGGAATCTTTGTTAGCATCTGCACCCTGGAGAGAGTCAGGTGGTAGGGAGTGGACTAGCTTGCTGGCTCTTGAAAATGGCTTTGCTTTCCCCTTGAGTGTTCTTCTCTCCCCAAATGGCTCCTTAATGCCGTCAGTTGCTGTCTCCTGAGTGGAAATATGCCTCTGCATGTCAAGTTTCTATTAGCTGTGTAGTATAATTGTACTATGACAGTGCAGCCTTGGCCAGCTCAGAACTCCACTAGGCAGTTCTCTGCTGCTCCCAGTTTTTTTATTTATTTTTGTTTTGTTAACTGGGAGACTCCATTGGGCCAAGATGAGCCCTTTTCCAAGGGGGAAAGCTCCAAGTACATACATGTAAAACAAAACAAAATCAACAGGACTTGATGCAGAAATTAAGTACAAAGTATTACAAAAGCAGGATCATCAGAAGTTAATACAATATGTTACACACTCTTAACATTAACACAATCTTATTGAAGTAGTGAAAGAAATAACAATGGATAAATAGTATGCAAATGATAGGGGAATGCAGACAACCAAAGGTAAGTATTCTATTTTGTGTGGATTGTTAATTCCCACAAGGGAAGGTATAAAGGAAGTAAGTCAGTTGAAAGAGAGAAGTGGGGAGGAAGAAGAAGCAAAACATGACAAGGATTTGGTAAAATGTAGGGAGAGTGTGAGTAGTAGGGAGGAGGTTAAGAGGGGTGAGAACAGGAGCATTCCCAAGTGGAAGAGAGATAGGAATGGAGCAAAGTCTAAAAGGAGGAGAGGTTCTGGGTAGTTCGGATATGGGGAGGAAGTGAGATCCATTTCCATGCTAGAGAAAAAGACAATAGGAGTTTCCCAGGGTGATGTAAGGATGTAAGGGTTTGTATACTTCAAGGAGATTCTGATTCTTGGATCTAAGAGATCAACCAGGAAGATGGAAAGTAAGAATGGAAGACAGAGAGGGGCATTGGGATGGATTAAAGATAAGTTTGTGGGCAGTAGAGAGCTGAATGTAAAGGAGATATTTGGGGAGCTCCAGCCAGTTCAGGGAGTGTAAGACAATGCAATGGTGGGAGGAGGATTTAGAGCTGGTGACAAATTTAGAGATTTTATTATAACAGGATTCTAGTTTAGCCTTAAGGGTGACTTGTAGATTGGTAAGAAGTGGGGTCCCATACATGAGGGAGGGTGAGATTTGTTGAGGATGGAAGGAAGCGATTATGATGATAAAGCATTCTGAGTTTCTGATGTCTTTTCTTGATGTTAGCTTGAAGGTGGATGTCAAACTTTAGTTGTTCATCAATAAGGACACCCAAAAGCTTAATGTAGGGGACTATTTCAATAGGGATCATGTTTTGGCTTACTATAGAGAAAGAGTTTTTTTCTGTTTTGTGTTTTTGGATAGGGTTAAGATCATAATTTTAGTTTTAGATGCATAGAGGGCTAGGTGATTATTTAGCATTCATGTCTCAGTGCTGTTGAAGGTGACCTGAGTTACATGCATGAGCTTGGGAAGAGAATCAGCAGAGCAGATGATGGTTGCGTCATCTGCATATTGGACTAGTTTAGTGTTTGGGATACAATGATAAAAATCGTTAGTGAAGATATTAAATAGTAAAGGACCCAGGATAAAACCTTCGGGGACACATGTCAGAGTGTCAAAGTAGGAAGAGGTACAGCTATTCCACTTTACAGCCTGCTGCCTATTTGAGAGGTAACTGGAGAACCAATTGATGGAAGAGGAGGAAAGATTAATTTGAGATAATTTGGACAAAAGTAAGGTATGGAAATTGTATAAGAGGCCTTAGATAGGTCTTGTAGGAGGGTAGATACAATACTGCCAGAGTCGTGAGCATGGTTGATGTTATTGAGGAAGGATGGAAGAGCTGTGGTGGCACTATGTCTGGGTCTGAATCCCTGCTGTGTTGGAGTCAGCAAGTGGTTGCCTAGGAGGTAGGGTAATAGTTGCTGGTGAATACATTTTTTCAAGAATTTTAGAGATAGGGGAGACAATGGTTATGGGTTGAAATTGGAGATATCAGTGTTGTTGCCCCATTTATGCAAGGGAATGATACATGTTTTTTTCCAGAGGAGGGATATGTAAGATTCTTGAATGGAATGATTAATTAGAATACAGTTAGGGAGAGCGATGCCGTCAGCAGCTAACTTTAGGAAGTTCAATGGTAAGTTGGCTGGGGCATTTGAGCATCATTTTAATTTTTGGAGGAGTTTTTTTATAGTGTTGACTGGAATAGATTTAAGAGTGAAGGGGGGTGGGAGGCATTTGTGGCAGCATTAGAGGAAGTGTTTGCGAGAGAAGTGGTTGGAGCTGATGGATTGTTAGGGAAAGAAGTAGTGAGCTTGGCTATAGAGTCAATGAAGAAGGAGTTACATTTGGAGGCTAAGATATGATCTGGAGAACTAGGGTCAGGGCAAGGACTGACTTTTCTGCTCAGACTAAGGAGTGTAGAGATGCGACTCGAAAATTTCTTGGGATTGAATTTGTGATTGTTTTTGAAGCTTAGCATAGTAAGTTTAGTGATCATAAGCAATTTGTTTTTTAACTCTATTACGGAGTTGTTTGAATTCAGTATGGAAGCTAGGTGTTTTTACCTTTTTATACAGCTTCCATGATTTATCATAGGTGTGCATGAGGGATAGTATCTCTTTGGAATTCCAGGGGGCAGTTTTGGATTTCACTCTTTTGGTTCTAGGGGTAGCAAAGCTGTTTAGTAGGCTGATGAATGAAGTATTAAAGTAAGTAACTGCGTTATCAAGTGGAAGAGTTTTTACAGGGTTCCAGTTCATCTGTTTCAAGCAGTCTGAGATGGATTGAGGTTTAAAGTTTGTTAGGTTGCAGGTTGAAATGTAATTATGCTGTAAGTGAAGGGAGGAAGGTGAGCGACGTATGAAGGCGGGAAGGGGCTCGCTAAAGGAATCGGGTAAGGTGTCACTATCAGAGATATTGTTAGGATGGGAAACTAATATCCAGTCCATGATGCTACCTGAGGAGTTGTGTTTGTTAGGTCTGGTATGAGAGTTAATTAATTGAGAGAAACTGTAAAGGTTCAAGTTCTGGGGGGTGTTGGCTGAGAGAATAGCAGTCCAGTTGATATTAACATATCCTAGGATAGTTGTTTCATTACCTGTCACATAAATTAAATGTTGGAGTGCCACTGCATCTAGGAAATATTCCATGTTCTGAGCATGGACATCAGAATATTAGTAACGCAGGGTAGGGTTGTTGACTCACTAAGAAAATTATTAATTCACAAGACAAGTTCACAATAACTTGAGGTGTGGTAAAATGAACATGGGTACATAACAGTATTTTATTATTGTAAGTCAAACAAAGGTGACTAAAAAGTGAGGGTGCTAGCCTACTAATGACATGAGTCAAACCAATGTTTACTTCATTTTAATAACCAAAGCTATTTCTAATAAAAAACATAAGCAAATAATTAAATAAATACATAAATAAAATCTAGCTCTATTGATTAAAAAATATCTGTCTGAACTGAAGTGTTAAGTACTTACATGTCACATCATTTCATTTCAAAATCTTTTGTTCCCTGGTACATATAGACAATGGCATGCTATACTATCGTCTGCTGTGAGCAGCCAAGTTCTCAAATGTCAGGGCACTTCATAGGATGCACATCGCATCTGCACTTTAGCTGTAACATCTCTTTTTTGAAACCTTTTGGTAACATAATTTTAATGGAATTTTAAAATGCGCACATCTCTTTGCTTGCTCATGATGCATCATGTATTTTTCATCCCAGGGGTGAACACAATGAGCATTATTTCAAATTCTTGTAAAATGACAGCTACATTTGATAAATAGCTTTCACAATTTCTCAGTTCTTAAGATGACAAAAGAAGCATTTTTGGAAACTTAAGAAATTGATTATTTGCATCTCTTTCAGTATTGCGTTACATTCCTTTGTAATTCCATCTGCTGCACTAGCTGTTCCCAAACCCTAGGCAGGAGATGTAAGTGAGCAAACATTCACAAGTAAACTATTTTCTTTTCTTGTTGGTCAATAAGCAGGTATAGCTCATTAAGCAATAGAGCATTTTCCTGAACTGAAATACTCTATGGATCGTTAAGAAGAAATTGTCACACAAACAGTGCTCTTTCTTTGTGAAAGAAAAGATTGATGCCCCTACTGAAAGCTCGCCACTTGGCCAATGACAACAGGATGTAAACAAGAAACTTCAAGGTATGGGTGTGGGCAGTACTGGCTGAGTGTGCTACACTCTGCTCTTGTCAGGCATTTGTCAGGTAAGCAGTATTAATGTGTTACAGGAGATTACTGATGTTAGGAATGAAGCAAAAAATAGTATGAGTTTTGTGCTAGCTCCAGTAAGAGCCTCATAATTGCCCCCCTCAAAGGTATACAGTGGGGTGCATGACTAGCGAAGGTGTCATATCTACCATGCCTGCCTAGATGACAAACAGATGCTCGATGGGTACAGATTGCTTAGGTCACGTTACCAAGAATTACTTGGTGTATGATCACAGGACATTCAAGGTCCTAAAATAAATTTAAAAGCACTTTAGTTTCATAGATAGTCTGATTTAGAAAACAAGTAGCTAGAGGTTGGAGAATCAAAGTATTTTTTTTTCATATTTAATAGGCCTGTTTACAGTATGTTATACTTTCAGACTAGCTGTATAACCCCAATGCATTATTTTCATGAAATATATGATGATTCAATTAATAAAATCAGGAGCAGCCTTAGATCAACTGGTGCCCTAGGCAAAAGGGCTCCATGGCGTCCCCCCACCACACTACCCGGTGCCCCCATCCTGGTCTACCTACACCAAATAAATACTGGAAAAGCGCCCCTGCTGGAGTGGCACCCTAGGCAGCCGCCTAGTTGGCCTATGCCTAAGGCTGGCTATGAATAAAATGGGCAGTGGCATAACAGAATTTACCACACATTTGTCATACAAAATATGATAACCTACAAAGATATTACATTGCAGGTTTTCTTGCCATGCTAGCCCTCATTATACAGAGATAATGCTGTTTGTTACATGGAAATTAGCATTGTTTTGCAAACCTTCAATTATCTAGCAGACTTGTTGCACTGGAGATTCATTAGGCTTAGATAAATATCACATGACTGCATGTGTAAATCAAAAAAGTCTGGAGATGGCTTGTAACTTAACAGCAGCTCTTGTCACCTGACTTTACAGTTAATGATAAGGGTAAAATGATATAGGTATTTACTATGAGACCATCAAAGCATTGCTGTTCATATGAATTGAAGAGAAGAACTTGAACTAGAGAACAATAATCATCTGTATAACAGTCTAGGAGGGTCTGATTTACCTGAGATCCAAATAGCTATATATACATACATACACATAAATAAGTCTGTTCTGTGCATCTCCTTGTCTTCCATCTTATGTTAAACATGTTTGGTTTGAAATTTCCTGTTCATCACAATTTTTTACCCAATGGTCCTGCAGAGTGACATAATCAAATTCCCAATAGTCATTGATAACTGATACCATTAATAAAGGCCTATAGGGAGTAGCCAGGTTACTTTAATGGGAACATCTCTGCCTCTGGGGTCTGCATCAGTGTTGTCTATCATATTTAGCATATTTCTCTAATTTATATCCATCCATCCACAACCCCTTTTTTCCCATTTTTGCATATGGGGTCAGGGTGCCATTTCAGCAGTGACAATTATTTACAGCCAAGGTTTACACTACTAGGTGGCTAGCCCTGCCACGGTAGTTCTTCCATACCACATACTTGCACACACACTCACACCTACGGTTAATTTAGAGTATCCAGTACACCTACAGCATGTCCTTGGAGTGTAGGAGGAGACCAGAGCATCAGGAGGAAACCCATGCAAACACGGGGAGGACATGCAGACTCCGCACAGAAAGCACCCTATCTGAGAATTGAACCAGGAACCTCTTGCTGTGAGGCAACAGCACTATCCACTGCCAGCAAAAAAAAAAATCTAGCATTCCTATTGCCACAAATCCCTAACACTGAACCTACAAAAGATCACAACAGGAAACCGATTTCCTAATGTGATTTTGATATCAAAACCCCTCCATAAGACAAGCCCAAATTTATCTGAATACTGTGGTGGTGGTGCTGCGGTAGCATTATCGCCTCATAGCAAGACGTCGTCCGTTCGATTCTCAGATAGAGCGTCTTCTGTGTGGAGGCATATGTGAATGAGGCATACCTTCGTTGAAGGTTGTGCATCAGGGCTAGTAACCCGGTACGTAAAAATCCACTATCAATCATTAGCGGACCGGAGTTCCACTGTGGCGACCCCTAACTGGGAAAAGCCAAAAGACACAAACAAACTGATAATTTGGAATAGACAGTTTTTTTTAAGGTAAAGTGTAGGGTTAGGGCCAGGGGCAGGGGCAGGCATATGGTTAGGTTTACCACACATTACAATGGTGGGCAGGAGGGATTCCACTATAATCTTTCAAGACAGATTCAGATAGAGACATATCACATGCTCACCACACAAGCTCAGTCACCTTACTTAACCCTAACTCTAAACCTAACCTTCATACAAACATGCACAGACACACACACACACACACACACACATGCACACGCGCACACACACACACACACACACACACACACACACACACACAAACACACCCACACGAGCACACACTAAAGCTAACCCCTTACCTAAAAGTCCTTTATCCTTTAACTAGATATATTAATATGAATAAAGATCATGGTTTCAAGTTTATGGTGATACAAGTTATTGTGGATAATGTCCGAGGAGGTGATATTGTTGAAAGAACTGAACGTGAAGGAAATGGATTGGATTTTTGAACTCCAGGCTGATAAACAGCCTAGACTGAATGGGAATGAATCAGTAAAACCCACCCTTTGCAAATGACCAATAGGAAGTTTTTGAATGGAGCTTATGAATGGAGGCCTTATGAATAAAAGGCATGTGACACACTGTGATGAGTGTGTATTTCTAGGGACATTTTGATTAGATAATTAACCGTTTGATTTCAAATAAGAGTCCTGGAGTTTTAATGGGTCAATAGATCTGATGAAGGGTGTTGAAAAACCCAAACATGCTCATCTAACCACTGTTTATTTGTTTTACACTGCTGAACCTGTTTTTAACTCGCTTCTGTTTTCTCAATTAAAAATTATATTTTATGCTTGATACTGTGGTGACTACACTGGGTCTTCATGTTTTGATATCTATCTATCTATCTATCTATATATATATATATATATATATATATATATATATATATATATATGTGTGTGTGTGTGTGTGTGTGTGTATAGATTTATGTATATATATATATATATATATATATATATATATATATATATATATATATAGAGAGAGAGAGAGAGAGAAAGAGAGATAAGTATGGTGTAGTTTTTTTTCCCTGGCCTCAACTGAAAAATGGATGAAATTATCCAGTTGAACAGTCCTTGTAAATAAATGTCAATAAATAAATAAATATGTATGTATAGCTATAGATATATAAAGAGGGATAGAAGTATCTTATCTGGGGTGTATCAAATAAATAACCTTTTGATATATGACACACTGATCATATATACACAATTTTCAGTACTATAACAGTCTTAGGAAGTTGCTACTACCAGATTTTAGCACATTACAGCTGAAAGCTTCAGAGTGTGCATGTTTGCATGTTTGTGTATATGAGGGGGCTTACAGACTTTGCTTGTAGACCACTGACATAAGACATTCAGTAGAACTAAAGAAAGATATTGATAAGCATGTCTCTCTACCTCTTAGCTCAGGAATCATGGACAAATCCAAGAAAGTAGTAAGACACAAATGCCCACATCCACCCAGGGTCAGGGTGTCAATTCAACAGTGATAATCATCTAGAGCCTAGGTTTACACTGCTGGGTGACTATCCCTGCCACAGTAGCTTTCTCACACCTATGGCCAATTTAGAGTGCTTAATTCACCTTGTGCAGCACCTGGACGCAACCAACGTGAACACAGGGAGGGCATGTAGATTCCACACAGAGTATACCCCAATGGAGAATTGAACCAGAGCACATCTAGCTGTGAACTGGTAACACTATCCACTGTGCCACTGTGCTGTCTGAAGGCTTATTCATTGCTCTGATACACTTAGAAACTCACTAACATAACAGGTTTTGCATCAGCATGTATTTTGTGAAGGATATGAAGTCTAAAACTCGAATATCTGTCAATAGTTAATGAGTACAATCTTCAAAGAAATGACAAAAAACAAAAAAATTTTATTTTGAACAGACCAGACATATAAGGCAAAATAAGGGGCAGTTTGCAAAATATGAGACAACTGACAGCTATGATGGAAAGCAGTTCATAAATATAAAAGCTGCTGTTATTTGTGATCTTGATGAAATGAGGTAAGAAAGATAATTCTATTAGTGGAAATGGCATGGATTTCAAGCCGACTTTCAACTGTCATTTAACAGCAGGTGATGTTTCTGCTCTGTTATTGCACAAGTACTGAGAACACAATCTTCTTAATTTGCTTACTGAAACAAAGAACAAAGAAAACTCTTCTTATTGTTTCATCCGGATGTTCTTTGTTTACTAGAAGGCATAGAGAAGTGGTTGTTGATTAGAAAGTTTTTTTGTCAAAGTGTTCCTTCTAGAATGTCCTGACAGTTAACTGTCAATATTGATGCTGAAATAGCCAGGGAAATTAAGTACTGAAGTGGTCTTTATAATATCTCATAACAGGTTAATTTCAACTGGTGTCAGAAAGTTTCAGAGAAGGAATGCTGTGTTAAATGTAATTGTTTCTTCAAACAACATTGCACTTAATTCCTCTTCTCTTACATGTCACCATCTTATCTCCAGCATCTTTGCTCTATATTAGATTATGCCACTGAGGTCATTACTTCTTTTAGTCTTCCTTCTTCTGAATTAAATGGTTATTATCCATTCTGAGACATCATCCACTTCTGCAATTAAGTGCATTTCGGTTCAGAAGTGTATTAATATCACAAAATATAAAAGGCAAGTTTCATTTAAGCACTAAAATATTCCTATGCTTCCCTGAAACAGCTTTCATACAGCAAGCAATTGTCCCACTGGAGATATACTGCAGTAATAAAATTGTTGATGTCAAGTAAATGAAATAGAAATCAGACGTTTCCAGATATGTGTCTCAGGCTATGCAGGCTGTCAGGACAAGGTTTGCCACGAGGATTCGCGTAAGAACGTTCTCTAAACAGCATTTTCCTTCAAAAAGTGATACTGGCTATAAAAAGAAGTGGGTTGTAAACAGTTGTTTCTCAGCTGTACAAGTCGTTGGAGGGGGAGGTCTGCTGGAATCTCTGCTGAAATATTTGGCAAAGCATTTTGCAGTAGCTCCTATAAGTATACATCAAGATATAATTTTCTGGCCAATGCTACACATAAACATGTTGATGTAAGCTTTAGCCCTTCCAGTCTGATGCTTAATCTCATCTCAAAAACATCTTGAGAAATAGTTTCCCATTATTTAAGGAAGTTTACGTTAATTGCTTTGATGCTTTGATTAGTTTTTTTTAATTAATTCTTGGGAATGGTGTACTTAATGTTGCCAGAGTATGGTGCAGACATGCTGGTGTACTTGTGCTGTCATACTGAGGGAGTGCTTGGTGTCAAATCCCAGAAGCTTTTTATGTTTTTATTAAGAATAGGATACAAGTCCTGACCTCCCGATACTCCTTTGGTGAAGATGAAATCCTGATAACCTACAATATATTCCACTTTGCAGAGTTGAGGACCCGCAGTGCTGACAGGTTACACCATGAGTGTTATATTACTTATTATATACACTCATGATAATTAGTCAGTGATAAGTTGGTCATATTCAACAGAAAGAGGGAAAACACACACATCAAGCAAATATCACATAAAAATGACTACAGCTACAGTCAGCCAAGAACTACAGAGTAAATTCAATGCTTTGGAAAATGTCAATAACCTGAGTGATGAATAGTATTGTTAAGTGTTTAAAAACCCAGCTCTACAATTATTATGGGTGGAGATATAATTTTAATATTAGATGCAAGCTTGTAACAGAGTATCTGCATATGTGTGAGTTTGCCTTAGTGTCTACATTTATAAATAAACTAAGAAAAGAGTACAAATAATGTGATCTTTACCAGTTAGTATTATCCTTTCATATTCTTACAGTACCTTAACAGAGTTTTTCTGTGTCTGTGCATGTGTGTGTGTGTGTGTGTGTGTGTGTGTGTGTGTGTGTGTGTGTGGGTGTGTGTGTGGGTGTGTGTGAGTGTGTGTGTGTATGTGTAGCCACCATGTATGGCATTCTTCCATGCCAAGCACAATGGTGTCAATACACCTACACATTCAGTTGCGTTTTTTTGTGGCCTTTGGCTTCTCTTCTTTCCAGTCACTGCATGGGTAGCTTTGTGACTTAGTCTTGCACCATTCCACTGTGGTCCTCAACACACCAACACTGTGTTCCTGATTAATTGTGCAGGAGTGTTACCTAGCATCATGCCTGATGGTGTACAGCCCTTGTTTTTTTATTATTTTGTTTTATAAAAGTTGTAACAGAGCTGTTCAAAATAAATGATCTGTTCAGATGATAATAATGCAAATTTATAAAACAGTTTGCACAGTGATGTAATTTTTCAGACATGAGTTTTCATTTAAGAATACAGTGATAAGAAAATGCTGTAACTTTGATGTGCTTCAGATAGAGAATAAAAGGAAATAGTATTATGCAAATGATAATAAAGAAGAAATGAGTGTTTTGAAATTCAAACTGTTTAAGTTAGAAGACTACAGCATAAGTCTTTATTATACTCATAACTTGTTGGTTTTCTTCCTGGTAGACAGTCCGTTGCCTGAAATTATTAAAAAACACACCATGTGACTCACGTTTCTGAGAAGTATAGCCCTTGCAGAATTCAGATGTCATACTGACAGTATTCATTGCTGTCACTAAATGTGACAAAAGTTTACCACTGACTTTAACAGGAGATCCTGGTACCTAACATCTTATAACATAATCTTTTCCATACTAACTGTGATCATTGTGGCATAATCACCATTATGCAGTAAATGTTACTAACAGCACAGACTAATTTAAACATCCACTGCATTCCAGCTCACTAAGACCAGTATATTAAAACTGTGACGCACGATATACCAGACAGTTCATTTCTTAAAACACATCCAGAGTTTTTTGCTGCACAAACTTGGAAATACAAAACGAGCAAAATATTTTGACAGGACATCAAGCCGCTGTATACCATATAACTACTGCAGTATCACAATGGCTGGGAGAATTACTCTTACGCTCTCTTCCCCAATGTGTCTAATCTGTTGTTTATAAGATTGGGCATAGTGATACAAAAAATACAAGGAGTTGTATGGGTCAATGACACCCTCCAGAAATGCTTTAAATGACTCCTCCTCAGTTTTTGCATGTATTACAATATGTTGTCCAGTTTGATGTTTTGCACTTTTATTGATATCAATTCATGCAATATTCTCCTTTTGCAAATTTACAGTACTGGTCTTGGTAAACTAGGATTTAATTAATTCATTTTGATAACTTCAGGAATAGCTATTCAGGGACATAATGTGATTTTGTTGATGATATTAGACAGACATGATGAATCTCAGGTCATTAGGCTTTCCTCCAGTGACACACGTAGACACATTATAATCTATGGAATGTTTAAATGATTAGCACATTGACACTGTGGTTAATGTTTGCTGCAATTAGCAGGTATCAGTCCTGACCTGCTGCTGTCTGTGTGATTGTTTCCTATTCTTCCTAGGTTTGTAAGGATTTTTCCCCAGCTACTGCAGTATTATTATCTCTCTAAAGCATATGCTAGTTTACTAGCTGTTATAAAGTGCCTAATATATCAATCTGTCAGCCTCTTTCTGTATATGTATCTGTCTCTTTGACACTATGTCTAACTATATATCCATATGGGAACAGTCAAAAGAAAAAGAAGAAGATATATACATGGAAAGATATAGAGATATTTATCTAGCTATATATATATATATATATATATATATATATATATATATATATATTTATGTGTGTGTGTGTGTGTGTGTGTGTGTGTGTGTGTGTGTGTGTGTGTGTGTGTGTGTGTGCGTATATATAAATAGGTTCATAGGTTCACAGGTTCATACTAGGCTATCTGCCCTAGGGCATTTATAAGCCGAGCCAGAGTGTGTTTGGCTTTTGCCACCCATTTTAAATTAATTTTGCTATGCCCTTTTTCGAGGTTAGTATACTGTGCCTCTGTCTAACAGTGACACAGAAGTGATACCCGGGGTAAACCTACGATCTCCCATCCACTTATCAAGATTCCTCTTGAAGAGAGTCAATGAGGGACTCTGCCTAACCTGGACTGGGATTTTATTCCAGAGTGAAGGGAGCCTCTGGGTTATGAATCTGTCCCTCCAGCATGTCCTATTTATTTCAGTGCTGAGGTTCAAGTCTCTCGAGCCAGTAGCTCGATGGGATTTGGATTTTCTGAGGTGCAGCATGTCCATTAATTCTGGGTTGGACATGGCTTTATACGTCAGGCACAGATCGCCTCTGAGCAGGTGGTATGCCGCTGAGTAGAGCTGGAGTTTCTTTAACCGGGCAGCATATGGCATCTGTTTGAGCCCTTTGATCCTCTTGGTGAGGTACTTTTGGGTTCTTTCCAGTTGCCGCAGGTGTCTGGTAAGGTACATCCCAAAAGGGGCATTGTACTCAATTATGGGCCTGATGAGGGATGAGTAAAGAGGCACGATGACCTCCCCTGATCTAGATGTGAATCCCTTCATGATTAGGTGGGCTATATAAAATGTTTTTCTAACCACTTTGGCCATGTGGTTGTCAAATGAGAGATTGCTATCAACTTGGGTCCCCAGGTCCCTAATTACTTCTTCTGTACTTAATGGATTACCACCTATGTGGTAATTTGTGGACACTTTGTTTTTGCCAAAGGGGATGACTATACACTTTTTGGCATTTAGCTTGAGGCCATGGCTCTGGCAACAGTTGTCTGTTTCTATGAGGCCCTTTTGGAGGATGCTTGTGTCGGCTGGAGAGTCTATTATGGCGCCCAGTTTGCAGTCATCTGCAAACTTGGTCAGCCACAGTCCTTCCGTGTTGGCCTGTACCTCCGAGAAATATATACCGAACAAGAGAGGTTCCAGGACTGAGCCTTGTGGGTCGCCACTTGTAACTGGTTTGGAGTCCAACATGGCTCCAGCAATTCTAACAATGTGGGTTCTGTCCTTGAGCCAGTTTGCAACCCATCTAGTGACATAGGGGTTTATATTTAAGCTGGTGAGCTTATCTATAATGCCCGAGTGGGGTATTGTATTGAAGGCTTTTGCGAGGTCCAGGTAGGCTGTGTGGACCACCTTCCCCTTGTCAATGGCCTTGGTGATTGTTTCAAAGAAATCAAGCAGGTTTAAGAGGCAGGATCTGCGCTTAACAAAGCCGAACTGGGTAGGATCTAGTGTCTGTAGGTCCCCAATATCTTTATTTATGAGGTCCATGATGATCCTTTCCATATCTTTGCAGACCAAGCTAGTCAGGCTTATGGGGCGATAGTTTCCAGGATCCGTTGAGGCACCACCTTTGTGGAGAGGGATCACTGTTGCTGTACGCCACTCTTTGGGTACATATCCTGTAGTAAGGCTGAGACTGAACAGTAGTTTTAGTTTTGGGTTTAGCTCTTCTTGGAGTTCATGTAGGACGCAGCCCAGGACACTGTCTGGTCCCATTGATGCTGTGTTTTTTGCTTTGGAGACGGCGGCTCTTACCTGAGCATCTGAGATGTCAGGGGGGCAGCACTCTGCTGGGATAGATATTTGCCCTTTTGGTGGGGGGGGGAGTTTGCGCTGAACCTGTCAGCTAGGATGTTGGCAATGTCTGTGGGTTTGGTGTATTTTTTGTCATTTTGGACTAATTCTGAGCATATCTGGGAATTCCCACCCAGGTTCCTAACATAACTAAAGAAAGCCTTGTGATTATCCTTAGTGTCCTGTGCAATTTTTCTCTCGAAGCTGGCCTTAGACGATTTTATGAGTGCCCGTAGTTTTTTGCTATTACTGGTCAGAGATGCCTTCCCTTTTGGGATTTTGCTCTATCATGTAGTAGCTTCCTCCTTCTATTGTATAGTTTGTTTATGGCTGGGGTCCACCAGACAGGACGTCTGCCTTTGGAGGATTGGGTCTTGGTTTTATTTGGGATTGCATGATCCATGCATTCCTGAAGGTGTTCATAGAATGCGTTTATAAAGGATTCTGCGGTCTGGTCCGTATTTTCCACAGGCCCGGGGGCTTTGAAGGATTCCACTTCGGTTTTGAGGAGTGTGAAATTTGCTTTAGAGAAGTTTTTCACTGGTTTTCTGGGCAGGGGGTGGGGTCGGGATGTGAATATCCAGTGAGATTAGTTTATGGTCTGATCTTACCAGTGAGGGATACACTTCTGGTCTGGAGCATAGAGTCCCCATGTTGGTGATGATCAGGTCCAGTATGTTTTCCCCTCTTGTGGGAGTGGTAACAAGTTGTTCCATAGCATTTGAGTTTATAAATTCTAGGAACCTTTGGGCTAGGGTGTTGGAGCTAGAGTAATGCTCCCAGTCTATGTTTGGGTAGTTGAAGTCGCCCAATATAATGGTGTTTGGAGAGACCTTCATATTTTCCAGTGTTCTCAGGAAGGCCGAGTAGGGTTCCTGGGTTTGGGAGGGTGGTCCTGTAGCAGGCTATAAACTAGAAGGCAGTTTTACCCACTGTTAGTTGCACATGGATAGTCTCTGATGCTTCGTGCTGTGCCACCAACCTGGAGGTGTGGGTATCCTTGACGAATATTGATACTCCCCCTCCTTTTGTGGTTCGGTCCAAGTTTTGGGGCTGAAAAGTATGGTATGAGGTATAACCTGGTAGTGCTAGGGTGCTCTCGGGAGCCTTGAACCAGGTTTCTGTTACTGCACAGATATTGATGTTCTCCATGCTAAGGAGAGTTTCGAATGCATGCATCTTGAGGTTTAGACTTCTGGCATTGAGTAGCATTACTCTTAGTTTCTTATCCCTTGTGATACCTATGGAGGTGGGTTTGTCTTTTGAGCCTTGCCTAAAAAAGGAACTATGGGGGTAGCAAGAGCTTTTGCCAATATCCGAAAGCCCAGGGGTGACAGGTGCAAGCCATCCCTAGCGAAGCATCGTGGCTTGTCGAGCATGTCATCCCAGGCTGACAGGCATCCCCTTTGAATGACACCAATACTTAAACCAATTGTTGAAATTGATCATCTTGTCTTCATATTGTGGCATCATTCTTGGTGAGGGTAAGATGCTACTCAAGGTCAGGGTCATACTGGCCTGGGCTACAAGCTCAGAGAGCTCCTCTATGTCTCTTTTCATGTAGTCCAGGGAGGTATGTCTCAGGTCATTCACACCAGCATGGACAATGACTGAGTCATATTTGTACTTGCCTTGGAGTGACCTGAGTGCTTGTGTTATGTGGCTGATCCTAGCGCCCGACAGGCAGCTCACCGTGACCTTCTCCTTGTTCAGCCTGGTGATATATATATATATATATATATATATATATATATATATATATATATATATAGATAAATATAGAGACAGCGAGACAGATACATAGATAGCTCGACAAATAGGTAGATAGATCGATAGATAGATATATAGATAAATAGATAGACAGATAGATAGATAGATAGATAGATAGATAGACAGACAGACAGATAGATAGATAGATAGATAGATAGATAGATAGATAGATAATGTGTTTATATTACCATAAATAGATAGATACATATATACATATGTGTTTATATTACCACAGTTTCATAATGCCAGTTCCTCTACTTGTCCATATGGTTTGAGATTTGGCATAATGGTTTAGTCATTTACCTTACAGACACAAGGCTTAGGGTTTTATTCTCACCTTTGGGAAGGATAGCTAGGCTTACAAATGACCCCTGGGGTTGTATCCCAGTAATCACACGTGTGTGTGTGTGTGTGTGTGTGTGTGTGTGTGTGTGTGTGTGTGTGTGTGTGTGTGTGTGTGTGTGCGCGTGCATACATATAGATATGTATATATATACATATATATATATATATATATATATATATATATATATATATATATATATATATATACTCGCAGCAGACTCAGTCTAATCCACTTCACGTAAAACCCGAACCTTGAAGCTGGCAATGTCGAACTCCGATACTGCAGATTTACAAATTTCACCAATATCTCAACCCATGTTAGTGCTCATCCCTAGATTGCATTCAATTTGTAGTTTGTAGTTGGCAATACTGGATTTCGGGAATGTCATTTTTCACGGACATGACTCGATGATATAGCAATTATCACAGCTTCATACTGTCAGTTTCTCTATGTTTTTATATATATATATATATATATATATATATATATATATATATATACATATTCATATATACACACATACATACACATGCATATACACAGAAAGAGAGAAACTGAGATAAAAAGCATACAGGAACATCTAAAAAGCACATAGGAGTAAGGATAAGTAAAACCAGGATTCTGCAGAAAAGCATTTATCAGTGTATATTCTGTTTATTTGGTAACTTAGCTTAAATATTCATTTGTTTGAGTCAGCTGAACAAGAAGAAGTACTGCTAAAGCTGTTTCACCTGGGGTCTGACACATTTATTTGGTGATATGTGTGGCTTCCTATTAAACTGGATACTGCTGATTTAAAGGCGCTAGACCCTGTGTGCTTTTTGGATGTTGTGTTTCAACTAATGTACCTCCCTCTGCTCCATGCATTTCTGGTTGAGGTTGTATATATAAATATTTATATGACACACAGAGACACACACACAAGCATGCACAGGCACAAACATAGCTTCACATTGTCAGTTCATCTTCATGTTCATGAATAAAGTAATGCATAAATTACATAATAAATTATTATTTAATATTTTAAAATTCTGAACAAACATAATACGCATGCAACTACACTATCCACAGTGATCATACTCGTATAATATACAGCAAATAGAAGTTACCATAAAAATATGTCTCATTAATTTTTAATGCATTCTAAATATCTCTCTGACGTTCTACATAGAGTAACCACCTTAGTCAAGCAGACAGTGCTCTATATCCATCATAAGCACTTACTATACTGTTTTATTTATCTGTACTGTACGTGTGTGTGTGTGTGTGTGTGTGTGTGTGTGTGTGTGTGTGTGTGTGTTTTGGCAACTTCCGCTGTGAGTCATTGACCATCAAACCACCAATAAATGGAATCACTGAACTGTGATCCCCAGAAAACGAAAGTGCAGAAAAAACAATTTTTAGTGATTTTTGAAGGAGGACCAGCTTCCCTCTGCACCCCATTATGTGCTGAGCAAGTGCTCATACAGCCCAAACCTATACATATAAACTACATTGACACATCAAATCAAATCAGGGGGAATTTACCCCTAAAAGGGCACATTGCTGGCACATTTCACTGACAAGAATTTCCTATGGAGGCATTCCTAGAAGTCTTGAGCCATGAAATCAAACTACGTCCACCAATAGAGTTGTTGTGTATGTGTGTGTGATTGTGTGTGTGTGTGTGTGTGTGTGTGTGTGTGTGTGTGTGTGTGTGTGTGTGTGTGTGCGCGCGCGCATTTGTGTGTGTGTGTGCGTGTGTGTGTGTGTGTGTGTGTGTGTGTGTGTGTGCGTGTGTGTGTGTGTGTGTGTGTGAATACAGTTTTCCTCTGTATTTCTCTATCTATAGATATATATTTGTGTATGTATGTATGTATGTATGTATGTATGTATGTATGTATGTATAATATGTTACACATGCATATAAAAATAAGAATAAATATATATAAATATAGCTATATATAGATATTAGTATAAATATTCGCATATGTGAAACACAAAGTAAAAATAAAGAAAAGAAAAATCTAGAATAATATACTTGCCTGTTTTTATACAGAGCAGAGGTTATCCCCACATGAGAATGCATTGAGGCATAAAGAGACATTAGCAGAATTAATAGTATAATACTTTTTGTCCCAGTAGTATATGAAAAATGTCAGGCTTATTATACCTGTATAAATATTTTGCAAACTGATAGATAATGATTTGATAGTCAGTCACCAGGTTAAAGATGAGAGAGGTTGAAAGAGCACTGCACAACACATGTGACTATAGTTCACATAGGAACAGAAATACTATGTGCAACTGATGGCAATGGTTATTAAAATTCGCATATTTTAATGTTTTTAGGCATGAGACACTGTAAGGGCTTTTTTGTGCATGACCCACTTCTCTGTCTGCGAAGTATCCTTCCTTAAACCCGTTGCCTATTAGAAACTGATATTCCTGAGTAGATAATTGGGATTCCTGTAGCAGGGCTATAAGAATTACATTGTAGTGTACATATGCTACAGTGTTTTCTTCGGTTTGAATTGCTAGGCTATTTATGTTTCTAGTAATTATAGACAAAACCATAAAATGTTTTCCTTATCATGTCCTACTCTTTCTTACTCTCTCTAGTTATTTCTGTTTGCCTCAAAGCTTCATTTCCCATGAGCAAAATATGTTACTTTAGCATAGCCTTCTAATAACCCATTAGTTATAGAAATAACAACAGTCACAACTATGTATATATAAGATCCACTAATGTTAAACCTTAAGAAAGAAAAACAAGAACAAAGAAAATGTCAGACTTTGAATTATATGCATGGCATTTACCATTCATTGCTATTGTGGTATGAGTCATGACTAATAAGTGTCGTCAAAGGATGAGTTTATGCACGTGCTTAATACATGAAATTAAGTTATCCTCAACTTTGTGTTACTGAATTAATGCAGAACCCAGAGCTTTAGCCTAATAGTCATCCTTCTCACTTTTGATGATGTCTCTTATGGGATTTCAGGTTTATATCACACCTGTGTTGACAAATAGCACTGACCCCATCCATACTTTGGTGAATGAGTGAGTGTTGGGCAACACAGGGAATATCTTTTGAGTCTCTCTGGTCTTGTTTAAATTGAAGTCTTTGCCATTTTTGAAGTATAGCACTCATCATCCTTAATGTCATTTATGACACCATGTGTGGCAGATGTCATCAGCTAGGGCTTTCATGATTACGGTTCATGGTACTCTAAAGGCATATGACTGTGGGGATGGCACTGATAAAGGCATCAAGATTGATGTTACAGTTATTAGTAGCTCTTGTGTTGGAGAATGACATATTCTTGAAACTGTGAACCCAGTTCCAGAAGACTTACCATCTTGGTGTCAGAAAGCATCTCTGAAATACATCTCTGTGTTCGCACTCCATACATCAGTTGAATGAGACTTTACCAGCTGCATGGGTGTGCCTTCTCTGAAGGCTCGGCACTGGGCTGGTAACTCGACACCGTAAGAATCACTGCCAGTCATAAGCAGACCGGAGATCCGCTGTGGTAACCCCTAACCGGGAAAAGCCGAAAGGCAGTTTATTCTAGCAGCATTAGTGCTTTACCTCCTTACTCTCCATGCTACTGTCATTCCATTCTATCTTGAACCCTCAGGGTGGTATTGTGGAAATAGAGAAGACATATCTTCACCAATGCGTCTGTTGCTTGAAACATGTTTTCATGGTTTGTGCATCTGTAAAAACTGACAACTTTGAATTGATGTGCTTTCAAGCCCCTTCTGAAGCCATTATGATGATCATGGCACCTTGCATATGTACACATTGGCAGAAAATGTTCAGAAAGATGGGTTGAATGACTTTTTCTTCCATGTGCACTTTGGCTTTAACTCCCAAAGAACAAGATAACACAGGCAAAGGCCATTTCATCTAAAATTTGGCTTACTTGTCACCAGGCGTTTTGTATCACATGAAGTCAGCACTAGGCCAACAAATTATAACATGCATCAGTTGAAGATTTTCTCACACTGTCTCCCTTGAGTATAGCTATTAGCTTGTACTGGTAGGGTTTCATTTCTTTTCTGTGGATGTGAGATACGCACTATAATAGAACCACTTAATTTTCTTCTCCAGGAGTTAATGTTATTCTTCTCGAGGAGTTACTGTTACTTCTTTTGATGCTTATGCAAATTCCTCTATTTTTTTCCTTCTAAAAAAATAGCAGAAGTAAAGTTCAGCAAGAATCTTCACTAGAAAGGAGGAAGAGTAGTATCAGAAGCGTTATTTGTTATATGTGGTGTGGTTAATTGTCTTGCATCTAAAACACTGTATAAATTGTCACAAGATGCAGTGGTTGTGACACCTTCTGCATGTGTAAGACTGCATCTAGGAACATTTACATGCAATAAAACTGAAAATGACATGAATACAATATATAATCATACCAAACTGTTTCTTGCTGATGAAAGATTTGTATTTTTTGTGGTGGTTGTGGTATGTTTATGACTGATGGAAGAAAGACCTGTACAATTTTCTAGAGAAGAAATAACTGACATGGTACTTATGACTGAATGCAGGATGCCCCTATAAATATAAATGAAAATATTGGAATAAACAGTGCATTTCTAAAGATATGCTTCTGGAGCATTTCTCCCTGGGCCTCCGCTGAAAACAGGATCTGTGGAACCTAGTCGGACTTTCTCGGTCAATAAATGTTAAATAAAATAAATTGAAATATAAAAAGTAATGTGAGCTCAGATAAAATGCAGTTATTTATAATTATTTTATATTTCTATGTATTTTAAATGAATAATGTTTTGACTGGTCAAAAATTAATTGGTTTGTATGCTTGAAGTGTACATGTGAGAGTAATTGTGATTTCATGAAATTTCTTTTCACACAGTGAGATGAAAATGCTCAACATTTTTATTTATTAAAATTGTCTAAAGTTTTTCACAAATGAGGTTTGGTAACAAACTAATTTGTCCAGAGATATCTTCAGGTGGGGGTCAGATAGAAATAGTAATGGGAATTAAGAGGGTCGGGGAAGGAAGCTAATTGGGACTGGGGTAAATGTGTTAAATGGAAATGTAGGAATATTAAAAAGAAATGAGGTAAGGGTAGGGAGGGTCATAAAGGATTTTATGCAAGTGTAACTGGGTAAGGAATCACATTTTGGGGTGAACTTGTTCGGCAGGTGCTGTTGTTGGTTCCATGCAGGAGCTTTGCATGGTGTGATACTTGTGTTGGGGGCAGCAGAGGTATTTGCTTGGTCGACATGTGACAGTTGGCTTGGGACCTGGCTGGCCTAGGGCTGCTGTGGGCTTTTCAATCCATGGGCTGCTTTTAGTGTGCTGGATGTTCCAAGGTACATGGTTTGACAGATGAGTGGCACATTTGCTTATGTTTTGAAATAAATGGTTTCTGCCATTGCTTTGGCTGCTGGAAATTTTTTTTTGTGGTTGAAGCAGGTACACAGGTACTTGCCGGGATGGAGTGGGGATGAAATGGGGGGGGCAGCTTGGCTGGATTACATTTACATTTTTGTCAGTGCTGCAGTGTTGAGGCACTGCCGCAAGTTGAAGGAGTCATTCATATGTGACAAAATGGCTCCTGGTAATGCCTGTTTGGGAACATGTGCATAATGCAATTACCAATCATGGAGCCTTTTTCTTTTAATTGTGAGCTATTCCATTAGTGAGATATGGCATTGTAATCATTCCTAGCTGAATGTCTTAGTGGGCTATTTGTAGGTGTTCCATGCTTGCCATTTGTTTCATATTGTGGGGGAGTTGGTTGTTCCTTATTTTGGAGCTGGAAGGTTGAGAGTTATGGGTTATGGCTCGAACCTTTTCCTGCACCTTTTTCAGGTGAAAGGTGTTGGCATGGATATGGGTAAGGTTAAGGTCAGGGTGCTGGGTAATGGGGATCCATATCTATTTTACCTTAGCTAGGGTTTTGGCTGGAGTAGCATCTGTGCATGCCGGAGTGGGCCTAGGCTGGATGTGGAGTATGTGTTTAGTGTACATGGATGTAGGTGGTTGTAGGCAGGTGTTAGTGCGCTAAGGTGCTCTTACTGACAAACTAGTCCTGTAGGGATCTGAGTTGGTAGTGTTAAGTAGTTGAGTGGGTTAGTCATTCCAGAACTAGTATGTGAAGCTATGTGACTTTGGGAACACAGCTCACCTGTTTGTGTCTTGAATGTTGAACACAAAGGAGAATAAAAGGTGCAGGGGTCTATATTATATCATCGAATGCTTAAAAAAGTGAACAATGGTTAATCAACCCCATTTAAGCAAAAGCTTACAATCCTGAACACTCAGAACAAAACTTTAAAACATTACATAAAGTGGGGGGCATTTGCCCCCCATACCACTGACTTGGGGGGCTGTGCCCCCACACCCCCCTACTTAAATATACCAACTCTGAGATTGCACTACAGTGACAAAAATGGCAAAATACCGAAGGCGGCCAAGCGATTTCTTTCCCAGGGAAAGAATTTGCTTATATGCCATTTCGGTATTTTGCCATTTCGTGCTTTCAAGTTCGATCAAGATGCATTCGAAAGAATGCATCTTCGATCATATAATAGGGGAGGGGAGTAGTGAGAAGGAAGTCTTAAGTGGTAGTATGTAGTGAACTAGGAAACATGAGGAAGGGAAAAGTGACAGGAATAGTACAGTTACTGATACATGGAGGTAAAGGTGAGGTAGGTAGGCTTGGGGCACAGGGTCTGTGGTTTGGAGGCTTATTTCGTAAATGGTATAGAGAATTAAGGCTATGAGTTAATAAGCTGTTTCATGCAATCCAGTTGCACTTTTGTTAGATTATGATTACTTTTGTCACAACTATGTAGTGTTTTATCCAAGTAGTAATAGGGCCTCAGATTTGTCAGGGGAAGGCGGATTTATTGAGGTCATTCAGCGGGTGACAGGTGGTCATCAAATGCCTCTTTTTATCCCTTTATTTCAGTGGATTTACATTTGTATTTTCTTTGCGGATGCTGGTGCTGTGATTGGTGTTTCAGCTGCTGGAGTGCTATGCAGTGAGGTCACAGATTGTGAAAGTGTAGAGTTTGTATCAGCTGGTGGTCCGAAGGAAGTGGTCTTGTCAGGTGATGGTTTTTACTGCAAAGGGTGTTTTGGCCACTGGGGCAGTACTCAGTGAGGTCACAGGTAGTGATAACATTTTAGGTGCACATTTACACATATGAAAGTTTGTGCGGTATGGGAGTAGTGTGGGGACTGGTAAGGATGAGATAAGTCAGGTGCATGATGATGCAGGTGTTTAGATTAAATTTTGAGGAGTTTGAGGTTATCCGTAGGTGGGATGGAGTCATAATAATTGAGGCTGAGTTGGACTTCAGGATCTGACTGAGGGATTAGCTAAGTAAGCACTGGGGGTAGGGGGGGGGTCTTTTACTCCTTTCGCCTACTGCTTTTATTTAGAGGAAGGGTTTGGAATGGGGGAGTATGTGGATATTTGAATTAAATGATGTGGATGGGGGTTGTCTGATGGAATCAGGAATTACAAACAGTAAAGTAAGGATTTCAAGGCTTCAAGTTCCTTGGTGTCTATATGACAGGGGACAACTGGATGTTAAGTTTTCTTAGGTGTTAGGTTTATTTTATTGCATGGCAGCTTGGTTGCAGAAGAATAACGCCTGGGTCTTGCCAATCTTGCTTAGTTAAGGGGACGGGGTTGGGGTATCTTTGTGGGAGACAGGTTTTGCACACTTGTTTGAAGTGTGCGGGTATGTATTCAGCTGTGCAGGTGACAAACAGGAAGGTATGTTGGTTAACTGAGGTTGCAGCAGCTGAATTGTGTAGGCTTTCTTTGTTACATGGATTTCAGTACAGCTGGGGTAAAGGAAATTTTCGCGGGTAGAGAAAAGGGGTGTCCTTTCATGGGTCAAATGGAAGACCAGGGGATGCATTTTCTCATGAATGTATGGGTATTGCTTCAGCGGCTCATGCCATTTCCTGACTCAGAAGTTGCACATGAATTAATAGATGTGGTTTTCTTAAGGATTTTCTAAGGAATCAACCAGGGTGGGGTGTCAACTTGTAGGAATCTTCATATCTTATAAAAAAAGGAAGAGATTGTGAAGGTTTGGTGGAGCAGGAATGGGGGATGGGTAGGTTATTGGGTTTGTTGATATTCTCTCCTTTGGACTGCTAGGAGGTAGTACATTACATGTATGCCTTAAGAGTAGCTGGGATTTTGATGGAGCATTGCTAGTATGAGGGTGTTTTTGCGGATAGGTGAAGAAATGGCTGCTCTATTGGCTAGGTTGAAGTTATAAGACTTATGAAAGGCATGGTTTTGGGACTTTACTGGATGCGAAGGTGACACACTGAAAGGAAAGCTTTAAAGGGGGAAATCTAAGGACAAGCAGTGGATTAAGGACATTGTTGAGCTGTTAGCAGATGGATGGGGTTGCTCATGGGGATTTGCATTTGTTTACAGATATGGCAGGAGGTATTGGGTTGGGGGCTTACTTTGTGGGGGATGGTTTGTGGCTTGTTGGCCAGTAGGAGGAGGGATGCTGAACTTTGTAGTTAGTTTCAATCTAGGTGGTGTTGTAGATTTAGCAGGAGAAGCTGTGGGAAATAAGGTTCATTTTCACTTGGTTAATATGGCAGTGGCATGGGCTGCTGGTGCCTCTAGATGAGGCATGTGAAGCGGGTTAGAAGGATTAGATGCTTGTTGCAGGAGTCTGGGACAGCTTTTATAAAGAAAGCATATAGTAGGGGTTTGCTAGCTTTGTTAAATTTGTGTTGAAGCTGCCTGGGGGGAGGAGATTGGTGGGAAAGATTGTTGAGTTATTTGGATCAGGCTTGGGAACGAGGTGAGGCAGTTCAGTTAGACAAGAGAGACTTGGCTGTGAATGGTATAGTTGCATGGCTGACAGGGTTAAGTGAATTCACTAAATCTTGGATGGTGGTTCATATGCTTGAAAGGTTGAGGTAGATTTGGGCGGGCATTGGATATTGACAAGGTAGGTTTTGTTGCGAGGGTTTGCATTGGTAAATGGAGGCTCATTGGCTACAGTATGTGTGGCATTTGCTTTATGGGTGTATTGAAGTCATTAAGAGGGTGGTTTGTTGGTCAACAAATGCTTTCTTGCCTTATAATAGATAGTGGGTATGATGGTAATATTACTATTCAAATCTCATTTTGGTCATTATTCTATCCATTGGGTCGAAAAAGGGGGGATGCTGCTGGGCATGATTGCCTGCAATTGACTTTACTTTGTTTCAGGTGACATTGGGCTTTTTAGAGTTCTATTGGAACATTTGATGGGTAATGACCTGGAAATAATTACGAATCTATGGTTGTTAATTAGTATAAGTGAAGATTTATTTAATTTACAGAGATTATACAAGGGTATGGGTATTACTTTGGCATGAGAGAGGGATCATTGTTTTAAATTCTGCTGCTTAGGCAATTGACTGCTTGGATCTTTATATGATAGGACTTTGGGAGGTTGATGACAGGGATCCAGTTTGGTTGAGAGAGGAGAGAATACACCAAATGATGTTTGGCTTCACCTATTTTTGATGTACTTTTAGGTTTGGAAAGATTTGTTGGAAACTTTGGTAGAAAGGAGGGGAAACAGTCTGATCAGGCTGGTGGGCGGAGAAGAGGGGCAGGCCTGTCCCTCTTCTGTTCTCCCTCCAGTGTTGGATATTTATTTCAATGAGATGGGAAAGGAGGGTGAGCAGTTGGACACTGCTTGATATGTAAAATAAGTGAAAGGAGGTAAGGACACTCTTTATTTGGTTGGATGTTTAATTCAGTAAGTAGTAAATGAAAGTGAGTGATGAGACACTGCTTGATAAGTAAAATAAGCAAGCAGAGTTAAGGACTCTGCTCATTTGGTCAGGGTAAGCAAGGTCACACATCCCTAGTTAACAGTTATATGAATGTATATGCTGTGATTAATAACCGTATATGGACGTTTATGCTGTGATAAACAATATTGGTCAAAGTTATGTTTATGGAAATTTAATAAAGGTCGTCAAACGTCATTTGATGGGATGTGTTTAGTGAAGGGGACCAGGACAAAGAGTTTTTTTTTTTCTTCTAAAGCTTTTTAATCTTCCAGAATATCTGTACCATTTCATTCAACATTTAAATATGACATACCTGCCTGCCTTAGCAATGTCTATTGGACAGCTTGGCTCAGTTGTACTGGATGGCAGAGTATAACCGCAGGGAATCTCCAGCCTTCAAAATCATAAAAAAAATAAATAAATTACTGTGTTATGTCTGTAGTACATACTTGTAATCATTATGCAAGTAGTAATTATAAAAGGTGATCTAATCTTTCTAAAACTGATCGCATTTGACTTCAAGAGGTTGCTGATCAACATATCATTTTACTTTTTTCTGAAACTGAGTGACATTATGACACTTCAAAGCACTGCTGCCTCACTGTGCTTGGTTGTCCAGTTTGGTTCTTGGTTATATTTAATTATATTGGAGTCTGCAAGTCTTTCCTGGGCCTGCATGGGTTTCTGTTGTGACTCCTTCATCTCAAAATCATGCCATACATGAATTTAGACATCTTTCTTATAGTCCTTAGCAGTGTGTAGTTCCATGAATGTGCATGTGTGTGTGTGTGTGTGTGTGTGTGTGTGTGTGTGTGTGTGTGTGTGTGTGTGTGTGTGTGTGTGTTACTTGTCACAGACTGGGATCCTATCAAAGATTTCTCTCTTTAAAGTATAGCCAAAGAGTGCTAGGAAAATCTCTGCACCCCAATAACACTGAATTGGAAAACATGTATCAGAGAATGAATGAAAAATTTGAATGACTGAATGAATGAACATAGTTTGTGAGGAGAAATACCATTTATTGAATGACTTTTATTTTTTGAGAATGTGCTCACTGTATATTCTCTCCAAGGCATAGTTTGTTTTAATGTACAACTTGGAAGCTTTCGAGAACTGAAGGAAATAAACCAAAGTGTGCAAGAATTTTGTAGTTCTTTACAGTAAAAAATGTATTTTATCATAATCATAATTTATAGAGTCATACCACTTTGTGGGCTGCTCACAAGAAATCACGCAATGTCAGCTATTGTTAAAAAAAATGCAATTCCCTTATTTATTTATTAATTTATTTATTTGTATATGTTTACCGGGATGGTCCACTGGGCCAAAGGGAGCCTGTTTTCAGTGAAGGCCCAGGAAGAAATGCTGCATAATAAAACAAACATACAATAGCAAACATTAAGTAATAGGTAGATAAGAAAGTCATAGATCACTACTACATGCATAGTTAAATAAACAAAGTAAAGCTAGCTGCATTAATTACAGTACCGTAAAAGGTGTGCATTATTAGCAGCTACATTGATTACAGTCTAAAATAAGAGATTGTGTTAAATGCTATATAAGGAGCCACAGTTAGGTATACTGTTAGGCATATTGGCAGTTAATGTGGAGAGAATATTAAAACACGTATGAATATGCATTCTGCAGGATTTGTCATAAGATTAAGGCATGAGAGTAAATTTCTATAATATAAATCAAAAGTACACATTAGCAGTGCATATCATGTGCATACAGTCAATATCATTACCTAGTAGGTATAATATTACCGTAGGCCTAGATGACTATTGTTATGATCCTCATCTGAGTAGGTAGATAAGTTTAGCTTGTAAAGGGGACATTAATAAAGGAAATAGCAGTGGTGAGTCTGGGGAAGTATGTTATGGGAGCTGCAATACTGGAGCAAGTGCAGTGCCATAGAGTGGAGAGGTGTTGCCGTAAAGGTTTTTTGAAAGAAAAGCCATTGTTGATGGTCCTAATTGTTAATGTGAGTGAATTCCACTGTTTGGCTATTGAGAAGGAGGTAGAACATTTGCCCAGCAGGAAGGTTTGTTTTTTTCTACTTGCATGCAAAGTTAGTTCTCAGATCTGAGAGGTCTGTTTGGGTGATAGTAAGTAAGTATAGAAATAAGAGCTGGGTAGTCTGATGATTTGTGGATGATTTTATGTGCTGTGTTTAATTTTAAGTATGGTAGGTAATGTGGGAGTTCCAGCCAATTCAGTATGTGTAAGGAGGAGCTGTGATGTGGGGAATACTTTGCATTAGCTGCAAACTTAGCAATCTTATTGTAGCAGATCTCAAGCTTAGTTTTCAGGGTGGACTGGATATTGGTGAGGAGGGCAACACCATTTAGGAGGGAAGATAGAAGAAAGGTTGAAGCAAGGGTTTGTTTTGTAGAGCTGCTAAAATGTCTATAGAGGATATCCAATTTCTGATGTGTTTTTTGATACTATTGTGCACATGCAGGTCAAAGGTTAGGTTTTCATCTAAGATGATGCCTACTAGTTATGTATGGGACACAACCTCAGTAATCATTTTGTTTTGAGACTGTATAGAAAGTTGAATCTTGTTTAAGGGGGTGGTTTTCATAGGAATAAATAACAGGAGTTGAGTTTTGATTGGATTTAGAGTGAGGTGGTTATTGGTCATTCAAGTTTCAGTAGATGTTAGGGCATTTGGGGTAATTTTTTACAGTTCACATGTAGAGTTTGCAGAGCAGATGATACCTGACTCATCTGCATATTGAATTACACATCTGTGACTAAGAGTGGAGTGAAAGTCATTGATGAAAATATTGAAAAGAAGACGCCCTAGTATGGTGCCTTGGGGAACCCCTGTGGATGTGTCAAGGAATGGGGAGAAAGAGCTCTGCCACTTGGTAGACTGTTGTCTGATTTTGCGGTAGTTAGCGAACCAATTTAAAGTTGGGGAAAATACCTAGTTTGGAAGATTTTGTGAGAAGTAAGGGGTGGGAGACAGTATCAAAGGCTTTAGAGAGGTCAAGAAAAAGTAAGGAAACAATTTTAGCTGCATCTTGAGCTCGGTTAATATATTCCATGAAGGATATAAGAGCTGTTGTACTGTGGCCTGGCCTGAGACCATGTTGACATCACCAAACAAGGGGCGGGAGACAGGAAGTAAGCAGCAGAATGTCCATTTGTTGTGTCTTTCCACAGTGGCCATTTATTTTTCCAGTCATAAATGTTTTGCTGTTAACACATTATCCTTATCAAGTGTTAGATGCAAGCTTTAGACAGAGTGCCTGTGTATTTGTGAGGTTGTCTCAGTGTCTGAATTTATAAATAAACTAAGAAAAGAGTGCAAGTAATGTGATCCTTAGCAGCTAACATTTTCCTTTCATTTATATGATTCTAACAGTGCCTAAGCAGAGGGTTTTTAATATGTGTGTGTGAAGCTGCCATATCAGACATTCTTCCATGCCAAGCACAATGGTGTCTACACCCCTGGACATTGATTTGCAGTTTTTTGTGGACTTTGGCTTCTTTTCTGTCCAGTCACTGCATGGGCAGCTTTGAGACTTAGTCTTTCACACTTCCACTGTGGCCCTCAATGCTCCAGGACTGTGTTGCTGATTAATCGTGCTTGAATGTTGGCTAGCACTTGTATCAACAGCCCATTAAAACATTAGTGTATCATGCCTGGTGGTAAGCACACTTGTTTTTATTATTTTGTTTTACAAAAGTTGTAACAGAACTGTCCAAACGAAATGATCCATTCAGATGATAATGCAAATTAATAAAACAGTATGCATAGTGATATCATTTTTCAGACATAAATTTTTATTTAAGAATACAGTGATAAGAAAATGCTGTTACTTTAATGACCTTCAGTTAAAGAGTAAAAGGAAACAATATTATGCAAATCATACTAAAAAAGAAATGCATGCTTTGAAATTCAAACTATAAGTCAGAAGACTATAACATATTTATTACACTCATAACTTATTTTTCTTCCTGGTAGAGAGTCCTTTGTCTGTTCTTATTAAAAAAACACTAAGTGTACAGTAAGTCTACACAATATGCATTCAATAAAATTTGTATTGCATTTCTTGTGCTTTCTAGTCACTCAGAAAGATTACACTAAGTGTACATGTAGTCTATACTTTGTGGTAACCTTTATGAATCCCTCTCAGTATTTAAAATTGCAAAAATATCAGTAGGAAAACTAAAATGAGGAGGAAGAAGGTGCGAGCTATGTCTGTGTTCGTTGTGTAATCACAATTAAGCAGTAAATACTACTAACTATACAGAGTAATTTAAAAACAATCTAGATGAATTGTCTGATGAAGCAAATCAATCAAAAAGTTTGGAAAAATAAATCAAAAAGTTATTTTGCTTTTGCAAAACCACAAGGATACAGACTCCAGGTTTACCACATGGAGGAATTCATTGCTTCAGACTCTGTATTACTGTAACACTGCATCATTATAATTACTTTCCTGTGGTACAAACAATGGATCTCTGTAGTTTTAAGCTTTTTGCTGTCTTTCCAGAGTGCCAACTATAACTATTGTGGATAATGCTAGCTTAACCTTCTTTATTTTATCTCATTCCAGACAGTAAGGATTACCAGCACATAACAAAGTTTTGCTCTTCCTCATGAAGTTTTTCTGTTAAATGAGCTATATCTACTTTGTACAAGAATCTTATTTCAGATGCGATCCAGGAATATTGCATGTTTACATGATACTTAGAATTACAGAGTAGCCAAATAGATACTAGGGGAATTAGATCCAGGATAAATGGAATACAGTATATAATTTTAGATCCTTCCACATAAATTATATCTCTTTTTAGATTAATCTATACATCTCTTGTTTTTCTGGAGTTATGAAGTATTATGTCAAGGAATTAATTCATCAGTATTTGAAAAACTGACCACAGTCTGATGAAGCTGGTATAACTAGTGAAAGCGCTTACCTATTTGTTACTTATACTTGTATTATTCGTCAGTGAATAAACATGTCTCGGTACAGGTACATATACATTCTCTACTGGATGTTTTGCTGTTCTGCACCATTAATTCTTTTGGGGGGGATTGTTTCTTTTGATTTGAAACTCACATTTCTGAAATGGGCAGAAGCACGAAATTCAAAATACTGAAGCATGGACATTTTGAATTTCTGTTTCCGTTCGTACGGTATGTGGATGTTTAGGTTTAATTCTGGTACGTTTGTGTGTGTAAGTATGTTAGTTAGGGGTTTAGTGTATGTAAGTGTGTGTTGTCACTGTTATGTGTGTGTTTGAGGGACTGTAAGATGTGTGTGTGTGTGAGTTTCGTTTGCGTTTCTGTTTGTGCAATCTCGGCGTTAGAATATATAAGTAAGGGGGGTGTGGGGGGTGCAGCCGCCCACATGGGTAGTGCAGGGTGGCTTGCCCCCTTTTTATATGTAGTTTATAGGTTCATAGGTTCATAGGTTCATAGGTAGGTACTAGGCTATTGGCCCTAGGGCCCATACAAGCCTAGCCAAAAAATGTACCCTGGCTTTCGCCACCCAAGAAAATTATTTTCCTGTGACCCTGTCGAGCAGAGCCACAGAAGTGATCCCCGGGGTGAATTTCCCATTTCCCATCCAATCATCAAGATTTTTCTTGAAGAGTGCTAATGAGGAGCTCTGTTTGACATAGATAGGTAGTCTGTTCCAGAATATGGGAAGTCTCTGGGACAGGAATCTATCCCTCCAGCATGATCTGTTTATTGTGGTGACAAGGTTTAGGTCCCTAGAGCGTGTAGCTCAGAGGGATTGGGATTTCTTTAAGTGGAGCATGTCCAACAGCTCTGGGTTTGACATAGCTTTGTATGTTAGGCAGAGATCGCCCCTGAGTAGGCGATATTCGATGGAGTAAAGCTGTAGTTTTTTGAGACGGTCTGCATAGGGCATCTGTTTGAGGCCAGTAATCCTCTTTGTGAGGTATTTCTGTGGTCTTTCCAGTTGTTGTAGATGTCTTGTGAGGTACATACCAAAAGGGGCGTTGTACTCTATAATGGGTCTAATGAGTGATGAGTAGAGGGGAACAATGACCTCTTTTTTTCTGGATGAGAATCGTTTTGTGATGAGATGAGCCACATAGAAGGATTTCCTGACCACTGTGCCGATGTGATTATCAAAGGAGAGACTACTATCCACCTGTGCCCCAAGGTCTCTTATCACATTTTTCGGCATTAAGTAGACTACCAGCTATGTGGTAGTTCATGGGTACAGAGTTTTTACCAAAGGGGATGACAATATACTTTTTGGCATTGAGCTTCAGGCCATGGCTTTGACACCAGGTATCTGTCTCAGTGAGGCCCTTTTGTAGTTTGTCCACATCATTAGGAGTTTTGATTATGGCTCCTAGTTTGCAGTCATCTGCAAACTTTGTTAGCCAAAGACCTTCTGTGTTGGCCTGCACTTCAGAGAAATAGATACCATACAGGAGAGGACCCAGGACTGAACCCTGTGGTACTCCACTTGTCACTGGTCTGATGTCAGATTTGGAATCTGCTACTTTCACAGTGTGGGTTCTGTCCGTGAGCCAGTTGGCCTCCACTGAAAATGGGCCCTGTGGCCAGTTGGACAATACCCGGTAAACAAATGAAAAATAAAAATAAATAGCAGTGTGCATTATTCATAGTCTAAGTCCAATCACCCATTCCCTATTACTTGGTGTCAGCAGTACAGATTTAAAGCCTGTACCGTTACATACAAATTGGCATTAGTATTGCAGATCATCAGAGCTCAGACCATGTCTCTCACAAATAACTACACCACTGTCAGCGGATGCAGATGAATATACCCAATCCATCACAATGCCAATTGATGCAGTACAGACAGCAAGGCTTAGCACAAGTCCGGCTACCTATGTTCAAGAACTTAATACACATTAAAATGGAATTTGAAGTAACAATCTAGCATCCATACTTGGTAAAAAAAACCTAAAGCTGATAATGTTCAGAGAGTAATTGTCAAGAATATAAGAGGACTTATTATCACTTAGTTACAGAATGATGAGACAAGACATAATTATGATTTCTAAGACCTTCCAAGATAAACACAATTTCAACTGTCTGAGTATGAAATCCAAAATATGAAATGCAAAATAATGTTTTGAAAGGATTTGATGAGGCTGCAATGAAAAATAATAGCATGTTCACAGAGGAAATGTGCAGTTAGGATAGGGTGGCAGAAAATGAAACTGTAGAGAACAGAGATGCTTTCTGACAACATTGGCTAACGAAAGCATAACATCTAGCAGATATGGTAAGTATTTATGAGGGTTTTTAACACATTTAGCAATGCTAACACTTTATTCATGAGCTCCACTTATTGACTCTCTTCTGATTGATACATATAAATGCAATCACGAAACAGCAGTATGACTCAAATGCAAACAGCATTTAAAAGTGAAATAATTAAGTATTTTTTTTTTTTGCAGGGGCAAATTCCATACTCCCTTCAATATGGTGAGGACTGCACCCTCACTACATCTCTGGTTCTTATATTTCCCATCACCAAGGTCACTGCATCTCAGAGAAAGAAAAAAATCCCCTGGATAGTGCAACCTCCAACTTTCTTGACAAAATGCAGTAGTCTCAAACCATCAGATTTATCAACTTTTTAGCACAAGAAATCTTGACAAATGGCATAGGCAAAGAGAAAGAAGTAGGGGGTCTTAAATGAAAGACCAGCACTGGTAGAGTTTTTAATAGAATCTAGAAAAGAAGCTGCCGTTAAAAAAGGAATAATTAGTAGAGCATATAAAATATTGCATGATAATTATAAAAATCAATCCAAGGAGCTTAGAAAGGATTTGGAAGAGAGACTGGATAAGCAATTCACAAAGAGACAATGGGGGGATATATGTATATCTCTCAAATATGCAACAAAGTCTGGAGGATTTAGGATCTTTGCCTGAAAGTGTTTACATAGGTATTTTTATACCCCAAGTAGACTCCAAAGAATTTTTCCTCAGGTGGACAGCAAATATTGGAGGTGTGATGGGCAAGAAAGAGATGGCGGAACATATTTTTGGGGAGTGTAATGAGTTGGCAGACTTTAGGAATTCCTTGTGAGCAACTCTGTCAGAGATGTTGGGTAATCAGATTGGATTGACTGGGTAGATGATTTGTTTGAGCTGTGATACATAATCAGAATTGTCTAGACATAGTAAAGCCTTGTTGAGTTTAATTATGGTGGCTGCCAAAAAAGCAATTACTAGAAAATGGAAATCAAAGTCTAGACCAACTTTACTAGAAGTAGTGAATATAGTAACAGATATAAAACAACTGGAATTGGGATCTTTAGAAAAGGGACAGAGCAAACTACATAAAAATAAATGGGAATTGTGGGAACAATATATGCAGAGCAGGAGTGGCCTTAGGTCAACTGGTGCCCTAGGCAAAAGGGCTCCATGGCGCCAGCTATCACACCATCTGGTACCCCCATCCTGGTCTACTTACACCAAATAAATACTGTAAAAGTGCCCCTGCTACAGCGGCGCCCTAGGCGGCCACCGAGTTGGCCTATGCCTAAGGCCGGCTATGATGCAGAGAATGAATGAGGTTTAAGAGGCAGGATTTGAATGATCCATATAATGCTTAACTGACAATGACTGGATAGATTATAATTCATGTATAATGTTTGCAACTACAGTTGTTTCAACGGTGACTGTGATGTATAATATTTGCAACTAAAGTAGTGTCAATGTTGTTTGTTTTTCATTTATACAAATGTAAGATTGTTTATGTCATACGTGATAATTTAATAAAGATATTTATTGAAAAACAAAGCCTAAAATAATGGGGGGACAAAGACCCAAAATTAAGGAAAGATTTTAAAATTGCTCTTATAAATGCTGAAAGTTGTTAGAGTTGCAGGTTTTTGAAGGATATAAAGTCTGAAACTCAAATGTGTGTCATTAGTAAGTGATTCAGTCTTCAGTGATTTGCCAGAGAACCACAAGTTTTATGAGGAACAGACCAAAAATATGAAGCAAAAATCTGGAAAGTTGAGAGGTATGCACATAACAATGTTTATTAATTGTGTTTTGTGAATAAACCTGGCACCTTTATGCATGTGCATGTAATCTATTAGACAAGTAATCCCTCTAGCTTCACTAATGAAATGACAGACTAGGTAAGCCATGTAGACTTGCCTGCCATGCAATTACCTGTATGTTCTTTGTTTTCTATACTTTCTATAAATCAGTGAATTAAAATTTAAAACCATACATTGTCTCAATGATTTTTTGTGAACAGCCTACAGAATGGTATGACCCAGAGTCAGAAAATCTACATAGGTGCTCCCTAAACAATGACAATGACAACATTTTTTACTGTATAGAACTACAAAATTCTTCTACGCTTTATTTCCTTCAGTTCCATTTACCAGATGAAAGCTTCCAAGCTACCTATTAAAACAAACTGTGTCTTGAGGAAAATATACAGTGAACACATTCTTACCACATAAAAATCAATCAATAAATGATATTTCTCCTTTCAGACTATGTTCATTAATTCTGTCCACCATTCATTTTTTCTTTCATTCTCTGATACATGTTTTCCAATTCAGTGTTATTGAGGGACATAGATTTTCCTAGCAATCTGTGGGCATAATGCAGAGAAAGTGATCTTGGATAGTATCCCAGTCTGTCACATGTAACACGCACACACACACACACACACACACACACACACACACACACACACACACACACACACACACACACACACACACATGCACGCACGCATGCATGCACACGCACACACACGCACACACACGCATTCATACAGCTGCACTCTCTACAGACAATGAGAACGATCTCCAAACCAATGTATAACTTGATTTTGAAATGAAGAAGGTAAAAGGATAACACAGCAGAAACCAATGGAGAGCCAGGAAAGACTTGCAAACTCCAAGCATAATTCACTCCATTCAAGAACCAAACTGGAGAACCAAGCACAGTGAGGCAGCAGTGCTTATAATAAGTGTCATAATGCCACTCAGTTTCAGAAAAAAGTAAAATCATATCTAGGTCAACAACCTTCAGAAATTATATATGATCAGTTTTAGAAAGAGTGGATCACCTTTTTAATTACTACTTGCACAATGGTCCCAAGTTTTTGGTCTAGACAAAACTCAGTTATTTTTTCTGATTTTGAAGGCTGGAGATTCCCTGTGGTTATCCATCCAGCACAAATCAGCCAAACTGTCCAATAGCTATTGTTAAGTCAGGCAGGTATGTCATATTTAAATGCTGAATGAAATGCTACAGGTACTCTAGAATATGGAAAAACTTTAGAAGAAAAAACCCTTTGTGAAAGACTTTAGACAATTTTAATAAATAAAAATGATGATCATTTTCATCTCACTATGTCAAACGAGACTTCTTGAAATCACTGTTCCTCTTACACATACATTTCAAACATACACACCAATTAATTTTTGTCCAGTCAAATGCATTATTCATTTAAATTACTTAGAAATATAAAACAATTATAAATAACTGCATTTTATCTAACTCCACACTACTTTTTATATTTCGATGCACTTTTTATTCCAATATCTTCATTTATATTTATGTGGACATCTTGCATTCAATTTAAATTCTATATGAGTTATTTCTACTGTAGTAAATTGTACAGATCTTTCCCCCATCAGTCATAAACATACCACAACCACCACAAAAAATAAAAATCTTCCACCAGTAAGACACAATTTGTTATGATGATATACTGTAATCATGTCACTTTCAGTTTTATTGCATGTAAATGTCCTTAGATGCAGTCTTACGCATGCAGAAGGTGTCACAACCACTGCATCTTGTGACAACAATTTATACAATGTTTTATACACACAGCAATGAGCCACACTACAGATAACAAGTAATGGTTCTGATATTACTCTTCCTCCTTTCTGATGAAGATTCTCATTGCACTTTACTTATTCAACAAGAAGAGCAGAGGAATTTGCATAAATGTCGTACATGTACATAGTAAAGCACACATATTATCGAGATGATTAAATAAAGAGGCTTTACACATGATGTGCATTCATTGTGTTCATCAACACCCTTCATTGAACTGCACTGATGAAGAAGTCACATGACACACAGACCCACTTACTGATAACTCTCCTTAAAGTTAAAGGTACAGTATCATCTGATATCGGCTGCATATGCTCACATATGCTACGGTAACTTCAGGCTGTGCCTGTGTTTTTAAGGGTTAAATAAATGCCAGCCAGCTAAAGAGATGCAGCTTTGCGCTTCTTTTTTTCTTAAGAACATTGGCCCTGTTTTTCAAGTACAGAATGAAGGTGATATAAATATGTTCCAGTGGAACACTGGATCATTCCACTGTACCAATATGTTGCACTTGTTCATTCCCATTCTAACCCAGATATTCAAGGCCAGGATTTTTTCACACTTTGTAATATCTTTAGGTCAAACACAATTGGAAAGAAAGAGACAAACATGGAGGGCTGTGATGAGCTTAACCCCATGTAAAAAGTAAAAACTATGACTGTATCACTGGCTATGATTGTTTGTAAACATGTTCTTGAAATGCATTAATGAAATTTACTCTTGAGGTGAATCTTCAACATTTTAGACTTACAGTTTACTATATACAATAACTAAAAATATTTAAGTATTTGAATAATAGGGGAAGTGTGTTTCACAGGGAACCACTCAACTCATAAAATCAACTCTAGCTAGTAGTAGAAACAGTTACAATCTTCCACATTAGAGCACTGATAGTAGACCAGGCAACTCCATCACCCAGTGGGGAGAAAACAATTACTATTCAGCATGAGAAGATGTGGCCCCACATTTTTATCCATACCTCCGCTGTTAGTCTTTGCCTGTTATATGTCTTTGTATATACCCATGTTGCCTTCTATATACCCTCCTTACTACCCACACTTTCCCTGGCTTCCTTCCTCCTTTAACCTTCTTTTCTGAAAATCAAAATGGCATCTGTCTCACCCCCCCTCCAAAAAAATCATCTTACTTCCCCATCCTATGTTACTTTCTTTCTTCTCCTTGTCCTCCAGTCCCATTCAGTTAAGTAGGTACATGGATGAGTATTAGAACAAGTACATTCCTCCAGCTACCTACTTAACTGAATAAACTGCTTGAAACTTCACCAAGGTGTCTTTTTTCCTTCCACAGGAAGGGCATCAGAGACCGAGTGTCTCCTAGATATGCCAGCTTAAATGATTTTTTTATCCGGGCTAATCCTTTGCATTCTGTTTCTTACTAGTCCTGTCAGCCTCTGATCACAGGTGGGACAGGTGGGATACCCAACCTACCTCAAGCTTTCTGCATTACCTCTACTCACTTGTAAGACAGAGGTATAATGGAAATGTGCTATGGCAAGGGACACAGAACATAACAAAATATAGTGAAGAGAACTTTATTGGGTACTGATTGAGAACATTTGACATAATATGTAAATCTGAGTTCAGACAGGACACATGTCTGAGGTAGGATCTTTCCCAGCATGAAAGGCTGTGCTTGTGGAAGAAACATGACTTTGCCTCATGTTTACTGGCAATCCATTAAGTCTCAAACAAACAAACTGATATGGTATGTGAGAGATGTATTTACACAATGTCACTGGAGGCAAAGCTCTCACATAAAAGAACTCCTAATGTCAATAAGGTTGCCAGTAGTACACATGCTGCACCCATCACACACAATTCAAAGCATACATATAGAACCACATATGCTGAGGCACTTAAATGTAACTGTCTTAAACCCAAAAGACATCCTAGATGAAGTACACATAACAAATACCCTCAGAAGCCCTAAATGCACTCTTTCAAAACAACACCCATATCAACACATATAGTTACATTTCATGGAGCCCATACGGCAACCCACCACACAATCCAACATTCTGGTCACTGGAAACTCCATTGTGAGACACACAGATGTCCCTCTCACCAGGCTGAGTAAGGAGAAAGTCATGGTTAGGTGCTTATCAGGGACTAGGATCCATCATATAACACATGCACTCAGGTCATTGGACCACAAGTACCAGTATGACTCAGTCATAGTCCATATGGGTGTAAATGACCTGAGTTGTACTTCCCTAGGCTATATGAAGAGAGACATTATGGAGCTCGCAGAATATATGTCCCAAGCTGGCATGAGCCTAGATTTGAGCAACATTTTGCCTTCTCCAAGGATGATGTCAAAATACAACCAAAAGATGAATGACTAATAATTGGCTTAGTTTCTGGTGTCATTCTAAGGGGGTGCAATATTTGTCAGTATGGAAGGAGATGGTCAACAGACCATGCTGCTTTGTCAGGGATGATCTGCACCTCTCCCCTCTAGGCTTTTGAATATTAGCTAAAACATTGTCTTCCCCCATAGATCCAGTTTAGACAATGCCAAAATGAAAGCACTTCACATAGCAAATCAAAACCAAGAAAATATGAAGGTATTACTGCTCAGTGCTAGGAAACTAAACAAAAAACTCCACTCCCTTGAAGCTCTCTTCACCCTAGAAAATGTTGACATCTGTGCGGTCACCTATACATGGTTTAAAGCCACAGACAGCTCACCAACAGTGAAAGGTTATAATGCTTTCAACACATTTAGATTGGTTACTACACAGAGGGGGACTAAAGGTGGAGGTTTTTTGATATCCATCAAGGCTGGTCAAACAGGACAATGCACTTGAGCTTCTCCATGTTCAAATTGTCATAGGCAAAATCCAATACCACTTCCTTGCAAACTATAGGTCCCCCTGTATGACCCAGGAAACCCATACCATGTATTTAAACTTATTGAAAATACTCACCATCCAACCCAATACCATATTCATGGGTGATTTTAATCACCCCACTATTAACTGGGAATCCTATACAACACCAACCATACAGGCACAGAGGTTCCTGGATTTTGTAAACACCAACTCCCTGGGTCAGAGTGCTGCACACCACCTAGTGTAAAATATTCTCTGGTAAGGTTAGATGACAAAATGGTCTCCTTTGAAGCAAAAATAAAACCTGGACAACCCCTTCCCCCCTTTGCTAACCCTGGATTATTCAGGAATTACTCTAAGGCTAATTTCCTGCTATTAAGTGATAACCTGGTGAAATTTAAAGCCCGCATAAACCCTGAGAACACTGCTGCCTATGCAGAACTGTTCACATAAACCATATACAAGCATCCCAATAATTGGGGCATACTTGTCTCACAACTTCAACTTCACACTAAAAAGGTCATCACCACAATTGTGATCTATATTCCACCTCTTAATTCACCTGCTTGCCTTGAAGACTTCTTATCCTGGTGTTCTTCCACATATTCACAAAAAACCCTTATTCTGGGGGATTTCAACCTAGATTGGTTCACCTGCCTATCAGAACCACCAAGTAATCTAATAAATCTCCATAGCTACCAGCAGCTAGTCCAAATTCCAACTAGATGTGATAAAAAAATCTAAAAGGGAATCCATCCTTGACTGGGTCCTAACTAACAACCCCAGATTGTACTCCCACGCAGGCAGTCTCCCAGACACCTTAAGTGACCACAACATAATATACTTTATACATAGTAGAACAAGCATATGCAAAACCACTAACTATATATCCACTAGAAACACAAAAAAATTCTCTCCTGAGGTCCTCAATACTTTACTGTGTAACTGTGACTGGACCCCCCCTAAAAACCCTCCCACTTGACCAGGCTGTAGCATATTTCAACAAAACATTTCTACAACACCTAGACACTCACTCCATTGCGCAAAATCAAGGTTAGAACCTCTACAATCCCCTGGCTCAGTAAAGAAACCAAACAAATCCTCAAATCCAGAGACACTGCCTGGCTTTACTATCAAAAAAATAAACAAACACAAACCCTAATTAAGTACCAAGAACTGTGCAAACGTCCAAAAAATGCATTAGGCTGGACAAAAAATCATATTGCAAGACATTACAAACTAAATACCAACATAACCTCTAAAAATTTTGGAAAAATGTAAACCAGCTACTAAAACCCACCCAAAAGGCTACCCCCAAACCAACCACCCCTGACACTAAAGTTCCCATCGAAACACAATTCAGCTCCCACTTTGTGATCTCAATTCTATCCTTAGTATCACAGGACAGTTCCTTCTTCATTATCCCCCCCCCCCCAACACAAATAACACTAATGCAAGCTTTACCCTCAAAACAGTTTCCACCACTTTAATCAAAAGCATGCTCTCCAAACTAAAAACCTCATCAACAGCAGCCAACCTACTCCCCAGCTATTTCTTGAAACTCACAGCAGATGCTATTGCTATCCCAATCTCCACTCTCATAAACAGATCAATTGTTGAAAACTATGTGCCCAAACTCTGGAAAATATCCTATGTTACACCCATACATAAAGGCGGACCTCCACTGAACGTAATAACTACAGACCCATTACCTTAATCTTCCCCTATTCCTAGAAAAATGCATCCATATCCAGGTGCTAAAATATCTCCTAGACAGCAACATTGTGTCACCTACTGAGCATGGTTTCAGACCTGCCCATAGTACCACTACAACCCTCCTCTGCTTCACAGACACAGTAAACTGTCTCAAAAACAAAGGTCTGCAGGTGTCATCTCTTTTTTTGGCTATGTCCAAAGCATTTGATACAGTCTTGAACCAAATCCTGCTAAACAAACTAAACCAATATCACCTATCAAATTTCACTCTTACCTTGTTCCAAAGCTACTTAACTGACAGGTACCAGACTGTGAAATGGGAAAATTCTCTCTCTCCTAAGCTGCCCATATCTATAGGAGTCCCACATGGTTCTATCTTAGAACTATTACTATTCACAATCTTCACAAATGACCTCCGTACCTCCACACAGCAGGCATCTATCATTCAGTATGCAGATGACACTACCTTAATCTGTGCTGCACAAAACATTTCCACCATCCTGCAAACAACTCAACTAGCATTCTCTGACATTGAAAACTACCTTACCAAACCTCAACTTATCCTCAATCCAAAGAAAACTCAGCTTATGATTATAACCAGTTCTAACAAAAACACCGATAACAGTCAATTCACTATCGACTCCACAACTGCTACTCCAATCTCTCCAGTGGCACAGGCTAAGCTATTGGGAATAACCATAGACTCCCACCTAAAATTTGATAGTCATCTCAACTTAACTATTAAAAAAGTACATGCTAAACTGGGATCACTCTACCGTATCAAACCATTTCTTACCAACAACATGAGATCAGCCATTGCTCGCTCCCAACTTCTATCCACCCTACTCTATGCATCTCCCATTCTGACTAATCTCAACAAAACTGAACTAAGCAAAATGGAAGCCTGCTATAGCAGAATTACCTGCTTTGCTGTAAATTGCTCATATAGAACTCATCACTGTACTGATTTAAGATAGCTCCACTGGCTTGAACTGCCCAACCTCCTAACCTACAATCAGCTCTGCCTCTGTCATTTGATCTATTACCTCCCCAATAAGTGTCCTGCCCTCAAAAATCTAGTACAACATCACTCAGCCAAAAGGCTCCTAAGATCATCAAGCAAACTACTACTAGAAGTGACCAACAGCTACAATAGCTTTGGAGATGCACTGTATAGTAGTTCAGTGGCTAAAAAATTAAACTCTGACCCCACTAGCATTCAAAACACATTTCCAAAGCTTCCTTTAAAGGCCTCATCAGGCAACATCTCACGCAAAGTTGGCAGTGCCATGATTGCTCCCAGGCTAGTGAAAGCAGATAAGGTACACATACTAAACCTAGAGTACTTGATAATAGTTTTCAATCTTACTTGCAAACACTGGCTAATCTACAATGTATGTACTGTACCTGTGTACTATGTATGTATTCTACCTATGTTCCAAATTTCAGCTGTATACCACAAATCTATTAATTACCTTTATTTTTAAATTAATATTTTTTTGTTCTCTCCACTGTAACTGTTGATGTGCTGCATACCACTGTAAAAACATGTATTTTGTAATTTGTGTGTATACTGATCATGTCTAAATAACTAAATGTATCTGTAATTTTTCTTTGTGGAGCTTTTCTCTTCAGGCATCTGCTGAAAAAGGGCCTTTTCAGCTCAGTCAGACACCCCCGGTTAACAAATGTAAAATAAAATAAATAATAAATAAATGTTAATAACTGCATAGAGGCAGCTGTACCCACCGGGAAGAAGTACAGAACTAACGCAAAAAACAAGCCACCCTGGTGGAATCACAAAATCAATAAGGTGTATAACAGGAGGAAGAAAATCATGACAAAAATTAGGAGGTGCATCACCCAGTGGGATAAAAACACTCTCATCAAACTAAACAAACAACTCAGAGGACAAATAAAGTCTACCAAAGCCAGATTTTAAGTTAATTTGGCCTTGCAGGCCAAGAAAAAGCAAAAGGTATTCCTTAGCTATGTCTGCAACCTCAAAGGCAATACACAATTGTGTGCAGAGCTCACTGTAAATGGAGCCACCTATACTGAGCCAGAATGGAGAGATGATAAGTCAGCAAGCAAAGGAGAGTAGTATTGCTGAAATTTAATTCATCCTCAAGTCTTGGTGAGTATCATCATGAGGTGGACCCTGTTTTTCACAAAATCTCACCAAGACAGCATTGAGATATAGACTGTATTTATACAGCATATAGCATGGACAGAAGTAGGTCAAAAATTAAAAAAGATAGCCGGGTGCACAAAACCCAGGATAAAAAAGTGCCCAATCCTGGTAGGCGCACTTGTGTCAGGACTGGAAAAAAAGGGCAGTATAGAATCCTCAAAATATGGAAACATTCCAACAATGGGGCCAGGCCAGGCTCAGGGGGAGGATAACCCCCCCCCATTGTACAAGGAAGTAGCAGTCCACAAAAATCACAAAAACTGATAGGCCAAAGAAGAGTCATAAAGACGATCGAGTGGCCTATTGAGGATAAGAAGGAAATGATGTATTGTTACTATTATGCAAAAAGCCCAGAATTTCCAGGCACGAGATATACAAAAAAATTGAGAGAGAAATTAGAGGAAAGAAAAATACTTCCACAAGAAAAACTGTCAGAAGCCTCAAATAAAAATGTGCGCTCATTAATACAACAGATTTGTGAAAAAAAGTACATAGACAAAGAAACTTTTATCTGTTTGGAAAAAAAAGCATCTGTGGAAGTTCAAAATTATAAACAACAAAACCTAGAGATTTTTGAAAAGTATAAAAAAAGAAATATGGACATAGGAAAGGAAGAGAGATTTAATATAGTGCAATATTTATGCAAACATGAAATCCAAATTAATCAATATAAAGAAGGCAGCCTCAAAGATATTCATAAAGAAATATAAGCAAAGGCATCCAGATATGGAAAATTTCAGAATAAAAAAAATAATTTCACAAGGGGAATGTAGAATAAAAAAAAAATAGAAGTTGAAGTTATGGAGTACCTGCAATGTGAAATATTTGTTTTAGAAGGTCTAACATAGGTTACATCACAGCATGATGGAACGAGTCCCCAAAGTAAGGAGACATCTGAAGAAGAAATATGGACATGGGAAAGAAAAAGAGATTTAATATGGTGTAATATCTATGCAAAGGAGAAAAAAAACCTAATCAGTACAAAAAGACCAGCACCAAAGATATTTGAAGAGAAAAACAGGCAAAGGAATCCAGACATGGAAAACTTTGCAATACAAAAAATAAGAAGACAAAGACAAAAAGTAGAAAAGGAGATCAGTAATGGAGAAGTTAAAGAAATAGAAACTGAGGTCATTGAGTACCTGCAAAGTGAAAGATTCAGTGTAGAAAATCTAATTCACAAACCACCACAACAGGCTAGAGCAATGGACATCCAAATTAAGGGGAAACCAGTGGACCAGGAAGCAATCAGTCAGACACCATATGAAGATATTTTGGAACCTTCCACAGGAAACCAGTATAAACATTCACTTAAAGCTGGACAGCAAGGGAAGGAACAGGAAACTGTGGAAACTCTGATGCAGTCAGTGTTGAGGAGTGATAGGCCATTGAGTTCCCATATGACAGAGCAACGGATAGAACAGGATGAAATTGAAGAGAATGAGCCACAGGAAGATGCTATAGAACTTTCTATAGAATGCCCACAGGAAATGGAAAAGAAAAAACATGCCCGCAGTTGAGAAGAAAATGAGCTAAGAGAAGAGTGGCTTGATTTAATAGAGATGGACATATTAAGATCAATGAAAGAAATAGACTGCAGAAGGTCAATAAAACCCAGAAAGTTTAATAAAACAAATGAACACAGTAATTAGGACTGTCTGAACACAGTAATTAGGACTGTCCATAGAGATCCATACAATATAACAGAAGTAAACAGGATATATCACTGTGCAGCTAAATTAATAACTGATAAATTTCTGCCACAAGAACACAGTGTAATGAGGGAAAGGAAGGGGAGAAATCTAATACCATCATGGAAGTATCGAGTAGAGAAAACTACAAAGCAGTTAAGACAAGAAGTGTCACTGTTAGAAGACTATAGATGAGGGAACAAATCAACAAAATTACTCAGAAAGATAGACATGATAAAAGCAATGCAGAGTATTATAACGAATCAGGATCTATCTTGCACTACTGCAAATAATAAACTAAAAATCTCAGCACAGTCAGAAAAACTTAGAAGATACACAGATAAATATAAAGAAAAAGTACAAAATAAGCAATTTATTGATGACTCAGAAAAGGTTTATAAAGAATTAGGAAACAAGGTAAAAGGAATTGAAAGAACAAAAAAAAAAGAAGAAACAGATATATTTTGGAAAAGTATTTATGAAGATCCTGTGGAATATAACAAAGATGCTAAATGGATAGAAGAAGTAAAAGAAAGAATAAGAAGTTTAAAAGGTACAGGATATGAAATGGGATGAAGTAACAACCAGAGAGATTGAAACAAGGTTAAGAAAAGCCTCTAATTGGAAAACCTCAGGCCTAGATGCAATACCTAACTTCTGGTTAAAAGTATTAACACCTTTGCATGAAGATTTAGCCATGAGTAAGAACTATTTATATGCACACCCTGAACAGACAACAACCTGGATAACGAATGAGGTTTGGCTACAAACCAATTTGTCCAAGAAAATCTTCAGAAGGGGATTAGATAAATATATTAGGGGGATTTAAGAGGGTGGCGGAGATGAAAGAGTTAAATGGTAATGAAAGGGGATTGGGAGGAAATGAGGTAAGGGTAGGGAGGTGCTTAAGAGGTTTAGGCAAGTGTAGCTGGGTAAGGAATCACATTTTGGCATGGACTTGCTACCCACCCTCCTTCCCTCTTTCTGGTGGATTGGTGGGGGATTGTGGGGTATTTAGTCTGGGTCATATGGAGAAGAGGGAAAGACACTGGAAACATGAGCCACAAAGCATCATAGAAAATGAAGAAGTCTGCATCACATGGGATCACCCATTACCAACAGTTCAAAAGATAGATGCTAGAAAACAGAGTATAGTGGTTCAAGAGAAGAAGACAAAAGTAGCATTGATCATTGAAATCTCCAGACCCAGTGACTACAGTGCCTTGTGTAGAGAGAGAGAGATACAAAATCATAAAATATCAGGATTTGCAGGCAGAAGCGAGAGCATTGTGGAAGAAAGATACCCAGACAGTTCCAATAGTAGTAGGAGCAACGGGTCTTATAAAAAATAAATCTACAATCGTATTTAGATATGTTACCAATACATGTAACTCCATACAAATTGCAGAATGAGTCATTACTGGGTACTTTGCGGGTGCTGTGAAGAGCACTTCTGGCTGACATCAAAGATTGAAACAATGCTAATTTCATGAACTTTGATTGTACTTTGCCTTAGGAATGGGATCCATTCCTGTCATGGTATTAAAAACCCAAAAGACTTGGAGAAATTAAAGAAAGACAGAAGATATAGCAAACCTACTGTCCAATAAATTCATGTCCAACTTTAACCCTCTCTCTCCTTCAACCTTCTCTCAGGAAATACCATCAAATATAACTCTCCCTGCAATCAATAGGGAACAGGTACTTAATGCTCACTCTAAGCCTAAGAGCTCTGCATCAATGGGCACAGATAATATCCCAGGATGCCTTCTAAACAGCGTGAAACATGACCTATCAGGCCTTCTAGAATTGCTGTTTAACTGTAGCGTCCAAACAGGCTTTGCACCTCATGAATGGAGAACAGCAACAGCCACCCCTCTGGTCAAAGGTGGGCAATCTATAGACACTGTAAATTACAAACCCATGTCTCACTAGTCTTATTTGAAAAGCCATGGAAAGAATTATCATGAAAATGATCAATAATGATATAGTACACCTCCAGACACTGGACCCAACCCAGTTTGGTTTCATCAAGGGCAGGCCATGCCTAGAAAATCTGGTGGACTTTTTTGAAAAGGTTAGCAAAGCAATGGGTGAGAACAAAATGGTTCACACTGCATACCTTGATCTGACCAAGGCATTTGACACAATACCTCACTTGGGCATTGTTGACAAACTCAAGTGGTTAGGTACAAAACGGTATGTCACCCGGTGGTTAGCCAACTGGCTCACAGACAGGACCCAGGAGGTTAAAACTGGGGAGTCCACCTCTACAAAGAGGCCAGTCACAAGTGGAGTCCCTCAGGGATCAGTTCTTGGGCCATTCCCTTTTGGCTTGTACTTCTCTGAAGATAAGCCCGATGCTAATAGTCTCTAGCTGACTAAATTTGCAGATGATTGCAAATTAGGAACTGTCTCTGAATCCTACATTGACACAGATGTTCTCAGGAAGGGCTGACACAGACAAACAACTGATTTCAGAGCCATGAACTAAAACTATCAAGAAATGCATAATAGTATCCTTTGGGAAGTCATCCAGCCTTGGTAACTATTCTATTGACAACACATGCCTTAGAGCTGACCCAATAGTCAGGGACTTGGGGACACACATAGACAGTAATCTAGACTTTGACCATCACATGTCTACAGTAGTGAGGAAATCAGGGTATCAAGGTCCATGGAAGTCATTGTTCCACTATATTCAGCATTCATCAGACTATCATTGGGTACAGTGTCCCCTTTGGTATGTATCTAACTAGGCATATAGGCATATCCAACAAATGGAATGGCCACAGAGGTTCCTCACTAAAAGAATATAGGACACAAATAAAATGTCCTATGCAGACCACCTCAAGTCCATATCCCTGCATTCTGTCTCCTACAGACTGTTGAGGGCAGATCTATGCCTGGCATACAGGGCATTGTCAGACCCCACTCTGATGGACCTCCTGCATATGATCAAAACAAATACCAGAACTATCTGTTGTAATGACTTAAACCTTACCTGTAATATAAATAGGACCCGCTGTAGAGACAGGTATGTATCCCAGAGACTACCCTGTCTCTGAAACAGGCTCCCCATCCATGTGAAGCAGAGTTCCTCCCTAAAGTAATTCAAGTGTAACTTGGACAATTGGATGATCAACAAGACATTCATCCCTGGCTTGGCACCTATGTCTCAAATGGGCATTGACAACCTGTAAATGTTTCACTTCCCAAGCCCCTACTTACACTTATCAAGAGTACCAGAGCTTGTCAGAGATTTAGGATGCATGACTAGGCTTAGAAAGGCTGTTGTGGTTGTTGGCTTAGTAAACACCTATGAACTTATGAATGTAAAAGTATGCAAACAATGTGAAGACTCAAGTATCCTTAACAGTCAGCATTTGTGGTAAATGTTCCCCACGGTTCAACATTATGGATAATAGATAGGTCTGAGGTTAGAGGAATCTGCAGGGAGAATATTTGTAAAAAATGTGACTGATTACAGACTTCTGAGAAACACTAGGTTGCAAAGCAGAAGTTGTGGATTGAACAGAGACAGAATGAACTATAATGTGTTGCTCAGTGAACAGTTTTATGAAAGCAACAACTTCAGAAGGAAGCCTACATTTGAGCACTGGAGAAGAAGACTGTGGATCTGTTTCATCCAAGACTATTTAATAGTCTACATGTATGACCCCGTGAATAGAAGGCATTATCCATGCATCCTGAAATAATGCTGCTATAGTGCTGGGAATGATTTAAGATAGATTTTATTTAGGTGCATGTTGATTTATGCTACTGCCCATTAATAATAGTTACCCTGTTTTGTAGGTAAAAGATGACATGTAAGCTGTAACACCTATTGGGTATTAGACTGAAGTTATATTACAACACCCTCAGGCAGTTAAGAGGCATGAGATCAGCACTTTCTTTACTTAGAAGTATGTGTGTGTGGTAATACCTGTTCAACACATTCTAACATATGTTACTACACTTATGACATGACAAGACTAATTTGTTTTGGTGCAGCTTTGAGAGGATCTTATTTTAGGTGTGTGATAACATATTTTACTCATCCTTGTTAGATTGTTACAATGCTTGGTGGTGGATTCTGTGCCCATTTTATAATGAACATTATCTTTCATAGCCTCAAAGGTACTTATTAGGATAATGAGTTGTGAGGAGGATCTTTAGATGTCTAGCCATACATTCCCATTATGTCTTAGCCCATATATTTTAAGTACAGATGACCTAGCGATAAGCAAAACATTTACATATTGTACCTGTCCATCAGGGACAAGGGAGCTAAACCAGGGTTGAGTTTGTGGCTACTCATCCATTCATCCAGATTTCATCTACATGCCGGAGTTAAAGTGGAATATTTATGATTTTAAGTTTTTTGTAAATGGCAGGCACATACTTAGAGTCACTGGAATCTGCTGTTTTCATTCTGTTCTCGTTTTTTCTAAGACTTGGATGTTTACAGATAAAAATTTTAATTAGCCCAGTGATAAGTTCTCATGCTTGTTTCATATTTTACATGCCTGATAGTAGATATCTAAATATTGCTGCTATTCAGCATCAGAATTCTTGAAGTACAGCTTTAAAAATCTAAATCCTGTCTGGGTGGTTGTTGAAGTGCTGTAACATATCAAATTAAGCAGAAGAGTATTATTTAAGGGAACATGAACTATATAAGATGTCAAAGAAAAGACAATCATTTCTTGTAGGAGAAAAGCTGAACTTATTTTTAAAATTACATACATCTCCCTTTTGAGGTGTTTATATAGTCATATGAAACTATTTATTTCCTTTTTTTCTTTTTCAGTTGCATATAACAAAGGTTCATAGGTTCATAAGCACCTACTAGGCATATAGTCCAGGTGACTTTTGAGAAGTCTGGCCAATTAAAGCCCCAATATACTAGAAAGTTATAAGCTGTCTAATCAAGCCATGCCATATTATACACCCCAGGTATGAATTTATGATTACTCATTAAATTGTTCAGATATGTTCTAAACACATCCAATGTGTTGCTTTGCTTGATATGTAGGAGATGTTTATTCTTAGATAGAGGATATGATGGCTTAAAAATCCATTATACCACCAAGTTCTAGCTATGTATTAATGAAGGTTAAGGTCCTTAGTGCATGTATTCATGTGTCTTCCAGTCTTATATAGGTACCTTAGATCAAGCAGGGTATGGTCTTTCTTCAACATGAAAGGCTAGGCACAGATCAATGCAAATGAACCTGTATGAGGCAAAGTTTAATGAGAGGGCTTTTACTCTTTTAGCATAGCTAAGGGAGTTTCATCCAGTAATTTTTTAGTCAGGAACTTTTGTGGCCTTTATACCTGGGGAAGATGCATATAGAGGTATATACTGAAGGTGGTATTAGATGCTTTAGTTGGTCTAGGGATGACTATATAGAGACTACAGACTTCCTGATTCTTAGAGGATATGACTTTAGAGAATATCTGTGTTAGGTAGAAGGATTTCCTGACTACAATTGACATATGGTGATAAAATGGGTCTATATCACATCATCGAAAGTGCAAAGCACCAAATGCCTCTTCATCGATCCCTATTTGTCGAACTCTGAATCCATTGAATGATCATTTCCACCAAGATTTTCTCACAGTACATAACCAGTGGGCCATCACAATGGATTTGCCCTTTTCCCTACTGTAGTGTGATCTCAGAGCTGGAATATTTAGTCGGAGGAGTGTGGGGGCACAACCCCCCCACCAGGGTTGATTTTAAATGTTGTTGTTTTTGATGAAATTGGTAGGTTGACCCACTGGTTACTTACCATGGGAAAACATTTGTGGAAATGATCATTTGATGAATTCAGAGTTCGATGAATAGGGATCAATGAAGAGGCATTCAATGGTTTGTGCTTTCAACAATGTGATATAGACCTGATCAAATGATAGCTTGTTGTTGATGAAGACACCTAGAGCTGAAAACAATTTTAAGGGGTATCTTTTTAATAGTATAAATTAGGGAAATCTTGCTTACTAAACAAAATGACACTACATTTTGGTTTTAAGCTTTACCTCATGTTAGGCACATCTAGCATTAGTTTACTCAAGCTCACATTGAAGTCTGTCAGCGTCCGAAGGAGAATTCACAATGGCACCACATTTTCACTCATCAACAAACCTATTGAGCTGTAGACTTATCAACATCTGCCTTAACACCAGAAACATAAATGCCAAAGAGGAGAAGTTCAAGACAGAGCACTGGGAAACATCAGTTGTGACATTAGTGCATGAAGAAGAGGATCCCTGACTGTTATTGCATGGGTCTGACAGACAGCCAATTGACTATCGATTAAATGATACAGTAATAAGTTGTGTACACTTATCAACAATACTTACATAAAGCATTGAAGGTTTTAGCCAGGTCAAGATAACAGTGAGGATGGTCTACCCCATATCTATGTAACTGTAAAAGTAGCTTTTTCCTTCTGTTATATATTTTTATGGGAATTACACCATAATGGCTTATTCATGGTTTTCCACTGAATTTGTAGTGTATGAGGACATATGACTGTGCAATTGTTTTGATGAGAATAGAAATCAGAGGTAAATACAGCAATTTTGGCAAAGGGCTTTTTGGGGGAGGGGTGCACTTTGAAATTTATTTATGTGATCCTAGAAGAATAGGATATTTGCTTTGGAGCAATTTCTTTGTGTGCTAGGGCTTGATGAGGTGAGTGGTACAATTTGTGAGAGAAGATAACAGCCTTGCAGTTGGATTTAGCCAGAGATGGGAGACACTTTGTTTGATGCAAGAATAGGCAATATTGGTAAGGACAAGTTCAAGAAGATTGCATCCCCATTGGTGCAGTATACAATTTGATCTAGGGAATTGGTATTCACACATTTATAAAACACTATGTATTCTTATTATTTGTAGTATGCATAACCAGGTGACAGAAAGCAGAAAGGTAGCTGAAGTCCTCTGAAGCAGTGCATTGGTTTAGTATATTTTTTTGCAAGTAATTTAGTATAAACCTCAGTCAGTGAAAGGCATAGACAGAGATCAATAATTTGTAAGGGTATGACCAGTTGGTTTTATTTAGAGTGACTATGACCTTAGGGAGTACAAGGATGGTGTCTTGTCATGTGGAATTTGACATGAGATGATAGGACCATATATAAATATGGAGATACTTCTGCAGCTGGTTCTCAGTCTGAATGAATGGCAACTGCTGAGGAGTGTTTCAGCAACTGTACTAATATGAATGTACTAAAGGGCCAAGAAGGGGTTTATTTATGTTATTTTATTTATTTTTATTTATTTTTATTTATTTATTTATCTTTTATTGACCAGCTTAGCCCCACTAGGCATGTAGCCTGTTTTCAAGGGACACTCAAGGTGGTATTTATAGCACTAGGGGAAATTTTACCAGGGCATCAAGGAATGTCCTCTACTCTTTTTGTATGGAGATGCTAATTGTAGCAGAACTTTTGGTTTCCAGTCAGAGCATGGAGGCAGCTCAAAGAAACCAGAAGAAGACATGGAGTTGTCACATAATAGAAGTACACCAAATGATTCACATGAACAAAGTAAATCATTGACAATAGATGGAGAAAAGGAGATGAGGAATGAGGTAGTTATGTTTGAAAATGGAAGCAAAGAGGTAAAGGCAGGTGAGCCTTTAAAAGAAAGTTTGGTAAATTGCAATGATGTGTAGGCAGTCAAGCCTTTGCAAGAATGTTGTGTGATGGCAGAGGAGGAAAATAATGTTGCATCTGTGATGGATTCTGAAGATTTTTTATCCAGCAGAACCTCTCTGGGGAAGAGGCTTTAACACAAGCATGTGTTGTTATAACTCTGCATGTGGGAGGGTTGTGGGATGATTTATTGATGGATATTGTAGATGTGAGTGATCCAGAAAGTGGTAAAGATATTTCCTGGGGTACAATTATGGACAGAATGCAGCAAGAAGATGGTCAGCAAGCAGAAGCTACAGTAAAGAAGTTGTATGCAGAAATGGTTAAGATAAGAGCGCAGAAAGAAAAAAAAAAGAGAATAAAGATTTTACTGTTAAGAAAAACAAGTAATTTAAAGTAAGAAGAGAAAAATGAAGACACTGAACTGGACAGATATCTTGTATGGGATGAAATAATTACACCTCTTGGAACTAAAGAAAATGAGGTAAGAACATTTATACATATAAATAAACTTACTGGGATAGTATTTTTGAAACTGGTCAATTGATGGAGAAATTTCTAGAGACATATGAAAATAAGAAACAATATTTCCCTTGGAACCAACATGTCTTAAAGACCTTTTTCAGAGCGACAAGAACAAATTCATATATAATTTAGAAATGAAGCAGAGAAAGAGACTTTAATAGGATGGTTATTAAAACTATGTAAAGATGTATTCGAAATTTTAAAAGTATATGATAAAAGAGGTTTATGGACTGGAGCAAGGGATTGTCTTTTGATACTGAATGTAGAAGATGAAAAAAAAATTGCACATTCTTAATATTATAAATGTGGAAGAGGCCGAAGTTATGTAAGATATTTAGGTCAACCAAAAAGTTTCTCTGTGGTAAATCTGATCATCCGATTAATAATTGTTAAAAGAGAAAATGTTATGTATGTCGAGATACAGGTCATGAAAACAGGGCATTTAGGTATGGAATATAAAGAGTCAGAGAATATAGATACAAAACTGATCAGAAGCAAGTTAGTAGGCATTTATTTATTTATTTGACATTTGCTGACCAGGTTAGTCCGTCTGAGCTTGTGCCCTTTTTCACTGGAGGCTCAGGGAGAAAAGCTCCAAAGAACAAAAATTATACCAATAATTATAATAATAATAATAAATTCTCAGTTTTAAATTTTACAATAAGATAAGATGCACAGTACTGTTTTGAGAAAATATAAGTATTGTAAGAAGTATAGAAAATAATTTAAACAAGAGAAGAACTTAGAGCATAATTAAAGAACTCTGTAAGTGGGGCAGAAGAAATTGGAAGTGAGTACTAAGTTGATTAGTAAGAAAAAAGAGAGTTAAGGAAGAAGAGAGGGAGGGAGAAGAAACATGTCTAGGAATCAAGTGTTAGGTACTAAGATGTGAGATAAACAAGAAATATCCCAGAAAGTGAACAAGAGAAGCAAGAAGTTATTAATGAAAAAAGACAGTAATGGAGGAAAAAGGTTTAGACACAAGTGATATGGAAGACATAAATGGAATGTTGTTAAACAAGAAAGGAGCTCTAGTGGTAAACCAACATGAGAAAGAAATAGAAAAATTATAGAAGGTCATACTAAAGAAAAAAGAAAGAGACTGGATAACACAAATAAATAAGACATTGCTACTTGTAAAATTTTAGCAATAAATGTTAATAGTTTAAATGTTTGGTAAGAAATCTAAGTATTATTGAATGGTATAAACAACAGGATAGTGATTTTATTATTCTGGAATATTCTAGAGTCTTAACTGAAGAAGAAAGGTGTTAAATCAAAATATGGTGAGGGGATAATGGGATTTAGAATTTCAGAAAAAACTTGTTCAGGGATAGTTATCTTGTACAAGGATAATATAAAAGTTTTAGATACTACTTTTGTTATAATGTTTAGAATTACCATTCTTGATTTAAGATGGAAGGATCAGGTTTTGAGAATTGCTGCAATTTATGCTTACTTGACAAAAAGAAAGAGAGAAGATATGCTTAAAATTTTAATTGAATATGTTGCCATGAAAATGGAGATAATTGTGATAGGTGATTTTTAACTGCAATTGAAGATGTCAGAGAAAAAAGATTATGATGTTAGAAAAGTATTACACATTATAATGTGGGCAACTGAGAATATGGAACAATAGTGCGTGGACTTACAGTACAGCAGAACATAGAATGGAAATAGAATAATTTCTATTTTCATCAGGAATACTAATACTAGAAGAAAATGTTTTGGCAGCAGGTTTTTCTGATCACAGAGTGATTTGGATTTGATGTAAAGGCAATGACGGGCATCGAAAAATTAGAAAAGGGAATAAAAGAATAAATGAAGATAAATGAGAAGAGATAGGAAAAGATAACATACTAGAGCTGTGGCAAGATCATGTAGAGATGACAGTCTTTTATAAGGTTTGGACAGAATGATGGTTGTATTTTTAAACAAAAGTATACAAAATTTTATATACAATTTGAACAAGAAGAAAAGAAGGGAAGAAAAAAGTGAGCTATAGAATATTAAGCAATTAGATGTCTGATAGACTGGAAAGAAATTATGACTTTATTGTTAAAGAACAAGGAGTTTATAATTTGAATAAAGCAAAAATAAAACATTTATTGTATAAGCAAATTTTTTTTGCCTGGGAAAAAGAAAAAATTGTGCCTTATTTGAGTAAGATTATTAAGGAAAATAATTGCATAATTAGGCAAATGAAAGATAACAAGGTATAGTGTATAACACATAGGATAAACTTATGGGGATAGTAATATAGAGAAGAATTATTTAAAGGACAACATATACAAAGTTGTAATGAATGGAAAGTAGTCTATTTTTATAGCAAGATAGTAAGGCAATAGAAAAAAATATTGTGATGGTGGAATTAGAAAATGTATTATTTTATTTATGTATTTGACATTTGTTAACTGGGTTAGTCCAACTGAGTCAGACACCCATTTTCAATGGAGGCCAGAGGAGAAAAGCTGCAGATAATTACAAACTTTTAGAATATAACAGCATAAACAAAGTGGTCACCATATAAACCATAACAAAAAGTTACACATCACATCATTACATTCTGGAATAGAAATAAAAAAATAGTAAAACATATTATTACAAGAGTTTGCAATGTATGAGGTAAGTTCGCAGTATATGACAAAAGACACAGTGTAGAAAATAACTATTGTGTTTTGAATACAGGAAAAATAAGGTGAGATTACATGACAGAGAGAAGAGGAGGAAAAAGTGGAGACAGACAAAAAAGATTAAGGATGAGTAAGTCGGATAGTTGTCATGTGGGAGTTCATGTAGGAGTATTAAAGTTAGTTAATTTGGAGTCAGCAGCTGGTCTGGATAGAATACATAATACATAAAAATATGACAAGCTCACAAAAAGGATATTTTAAATTGTGTTTAATGAATGGTTAAATAAGGGATTTCGATATAAAGAGCTGTGTAGTGGAGTAATTAAATTTATATGGAAAGAAAGTTTGTAAAGATGAAATTTAGAATTGGAGACCAATAGTTTTGAACAATACAGATGATAAAACATTTATGAAGCTTCTACAGAGAAGAATGGTATGTAAAATAAATAAAGTCTTACACAGGAATATATATGTTGTAAAAGGAAAAAGAGTGCAGAAGTTGTTTTTAGTTATTTGGGAATTAGTAGCTGTATTATATAGAAATAATCAAGTTAGAATTATGGTAGGTGATATAAGCAAAATGTTTGATTCTATTTAGTATAATGTGTTATGGGAAATATTGAAGACAAGTGCTGTGAGCAAGATTAGAAAAGTATGTATGGTAGCATATCAATTTAATATAGTAAGGGATTTCGTTAATGGTTGGTTAAGTAAAGAAACAGTGCTATAGAAAGATATAAGACAAGAATGTCCTCTGAGTACTATAATATTTTTTCTAGTGATGAATATGGTATCTACATTTATAAATAAAGAAATGGAAGGATGAGTTATACCTATTAAAGGGGTAATTGTGCCAGTGTAATCTTATGCAGATAATATTTTAATTACTGCAAAAAATAGTCTAGCAATGAGTAAAATAGTAAAGGTTTTACAAGATTATTTAAACATAATAGAGAGAAAAGCCAAGAATTGGGTTTTGATGGTATATTGGAAGATGTTTAGTTTAACTTAACAAATATAAAAGTGCTTGGGATATGTTTTGGAAAACAGGGAAAATACACTATTGTTATGGAAAGAAAATAAAACCCTGAAAATATGAATGATATATTTGTGCTTGTCTTGAATATCAAATGTAAATAATGTACTGTTTCCTGAAGCTTTTCTCCCCAGGCCTCCACTGAAAATGGGCCACTGGACCAGTCAGACTATTTCCCGGTTAACAAATGTAGCAAATATAAGATAAATAATATGTGTAGGTTTTGGAAGACATTTAGATTGTCCTTTAGAAAGAAAATGTATTTGATTAATTCAATTCTTTTAGCAAGGCTTTCATATTTGGCAAGTGTCTTTAGTATTCCTGTTTTGTTTGAAAAGGAAGTTTATAATATTATTTTTTTCATTTATTTGGGCCTCTAGATTGAATCCAATAAAGAAATGTATATTATATGTTAATAGAGAAGAAAGGAGTTTAGGATTGATTAATCCAATAGACTATGCACCATCACTGCACTTATTCAAAATATTACAATGCTTGAAGCATAATGATGATTTATTTTAGTGCAAATATTGAAATTCAGATATAAAGAGGAATGGTTTTATATCTAGAATAATAAAAGAAAGAGATTATGGATAAACTATGAAATAAATAATTACTAACAGAAAACCTTTTCATGGAAAATAAAAATTGATGAAATAGACGATGATAAAAAATGGTATAATAATGTTATGAATAAATATTTTTGTGGATATCCATGCAGAGAACTGTCAATAGTCAAAATTGTAGCAATACAGGCCAGAATGGGAATATGTAAGGAAATGGTTAAATGTCAAGATATTTATGGAGACTTAGCATTCAAAACATTCCTCTGAAAGCAAATATGCCATTTAAGATGAAAAAAAGGCATACTATATGTTTATTGTAAATAATTTGAGACTAGTGAGCTTGTTTTTTAGGATGTAGATGAAATAGAACTTTATGGAAGAAGGGAGTTGATATGAAGTATTTAGAAGGAATTGAAAATGTAAGTGAATTAAACATGGATATGATTATGTTTATTATAAATGAAAAATGTGAAATATATTTAACAAAAATTGATAAAAATGTTTTGTATAGCATGGTTAATTTGGAATTAAAGAGTTAAGGAAATTTTGCTTAATGAAAAATGGGACTTAGCTGTGATTATAAAAAATAAGATTTTGGTTATGGAAAACTGAGTGGGGATCTTATAACTGAAAATATTTTCTTTCTCATTTTTATTGTTTATTAATGAGGTAGTGAGAAAAAGTTATTTATGTAAATAATGTTTATATTGTGAATATGTATATACGCCTTTTGTAAATGTTGTGTTTTTGATAAATAAAGCCCCCCTACACATTATGACATTCAAGGTGTCTGCGGCCGTAGAGTGTGAAGCATCCTTTCTGTTCCTGTCACAGTGGTAGAAGAACAGCATGCAAAGCATGGCATCCAAGTAAAATGGAGTTGAGATAAATGCCAACTCTGTACAGATGTTTATTAAGTTGAAGAGGAGAGAGTTGTCTGACAGAAGGAAAACAGAGATTGGATTGAGGATACAGAAGAACTTTTTCAGTGGGAGCTTTTTGAAGGGTCGAAAGATGAAGAATATATTATAATTACAACTGTACATTTAGGAGGGTTGTGGGATGATATATTTGAGGACTTGATAGAACAAAGTGAACTGGAGATGGAAAAAGAAGTATCATGAAGCAAAATGATGAAAAAATTATAGCAGAAAAAGCAAAATAAATCATTTGCAGAGGTAGTTGGAATAAAAAATGAAGCTAGAAGGGAGAGAAAGAAGATGAAAGATTTGGAGAAGAAGAAGCACATATTGAGAATTCAGAGTAAGGAAGAAGATAGAACAAAGTGAACTAGAGACAAGAAAAGAGGTATCATGAACAGGTATGAAATTTGGGACAAGATAGTTGTGCCTTTAGGCATGAAGGCACAGAAGGTAAGAGTTTTTATCTTAATTAAAAAGAGACTTATTGTGACATTTTTTTGAGACTGATGAAACTCTAGAAACATTTTTGAAAATAAAATAGAGACAGAGAAAAGATGCATACCCATGGAACAAATACATTATAAAGACATTTTTCAGAGAAGCACAGGAAATGGTTACGATAAAAGTTTAGTATTATATGGCATAGATATAAATTCTCATTAAGTACGAAAGAATATTTGATAAATACAATATGTATGGGAAAATTATCATATATAGCTAGTGTATATATGGTCCCAGAAGATTTGGAAAAACAGTTTATTGAAATTATTTGCATTTATTTGGGGATCTAAATAAATCAAGTCAAAAGAGGAATTTTGTATATGGAAAATGAGAAAGGGGGTTTACGTTTTCTGATTCCGATGTATATGGAGCATCTTTAAATTTATATAAGGTCTTGGAATGGATAAATGGAAAAGAGTATAAGCTGGTGACAAGTATATTTAAAGAAAATATAAAAAAGAATGGAGTTTAATTGTACTGAACAAAAGAGTGAATGGAGAAATGAAGAAATAAGAATGTATCAAGAAAAAGAAAATTGTGGAACCTAAAGATAGAAGGAATAGAAGAAAACAGGAAAATCTGGAACAAAAATATTAAGTTGCAAAATTACTGTGTGAATCCACAGAAACATTTAAGAGAAGAAAAGGTTAAAGCTATAAAGCAAAGTGCCTATCTGCATTTTTGTGAGACAATTGTGTTTGATTAGCACCTGATTGGTAAAGGGAGGCCATTCTATGGCCTGGAATAAGCATCCACATTGATCCTTTTGAATTTTGTTAGAGTTTTTTTTTTCAAGTTTTAGCTTCTGGTATTTAGGCCCTGCATCTGAGCAGGCTTCTGCTTGTTTGGGCATCATGTACTACAGTGCACTACCGCACAACTGTATGCCAAAGCTGGACAGTTAAATTCAACACATTTTCCACTAAAACCCAGACATAAATATCCATTCACCGAGCTCCTCCATGATAATTTCTGAAAAGTCACACAAGTGACAACAATCTTCAACCTAGCATTATGGACAGTTGGACTGCCCTTGTTTCTCCTGCCAACCTTATTGACTTGGTTCGCCTCAGGCAGTGTAGCAATTGCCTCATGTACACAGGCAATGCATTTACACCAAGAATCTAGAATCAATGCTCTCTCTCACTCACTCAAAACAGTAACACGGAGAAAGTGGTCAACTCACCCACCACTACATATTCACATAGTACCACTACTCATGCACATAGTATACGTCAATCACGTAAATCCACATACGTGGAGGTTCTCTCAAAAAACTTACCAAAACACCAGAGGCCTGCAAAACACATGCCTGCGACAGCTAACACAGTTTCCACAGCACTCATGATACATAGCAACACCAGTGTCTCACCCACCAAGCCTGTAAGGCATATCACTCAGAAACCAAGTTTTCTTGTCATTGGAGACTCAATAGTGAGACACACAGATGTCCCAATCACCAGGTTGGACAAGGAAAAACTCACAGTCAGCTGTCTGTCCAGTTCCAGGATTCACCAAATCATGCATGCACTCAGAAATTTCAGCAACAAGTGCCATTATGACTTTGTCATAGTTCATGTTGGTGTGAATGACCTGAGACATACCTCAGTGGACTATATGACAAGAGACATGGTCGAGATCTCCATGTGTCCCAGGCAGGTATATCCCTAGCCTTGAGCAGCATACTACCCCCACCTAGAATGATGCCACAGTATAAACAAAAATGATTGATTTCAATAACTGGCTAAGTTTTTGGTGTAATTCCAAGGAGATCCAGTTCCTGTCTGCCTGGCAAACCATGGTGGACAAACCTTACTACTTTGCCAGAGATGGTTTGCACCTGGCATCCCTAGGCTTTTGACTGCTGGCAAAGGCTCTTGCCTCCCCCTTAGTGTTTTTTTTTAAGTAAGGTCTAGAAAAAAAAACATTACCAATGTGAAATTAACCAGTCAAAACAAAATAAGGGTCATGTTGTTAAATGCGAAAAACTTAAACCACAAACTGCACTCTCTGGAACCACTTCTATCACTAGAAGATGTAGATGTCTGTGCAGTCACAGATACCTGGTTTAAGGCCTTAGAGAGTACCCAGCCCTGCAAGGCTACAATGTCTTTCACACCTTTAGATCACAAAATAAATGTGTGAAAACCAAAGGAGAAGGTGTTTCAATCTATATTAGAGATACATTTGCCTCCTGTCTGGTTAGACTGGCCAACTCCATGGAGTTACTCCAGGCCAAGGTTATGGTAGGTAAGACCCCCATTCAAGTCCTAGCTAGTTATAGATCCCCCTTCATGGGTCACAACACCCATGAAGCCTACTTAACCAAACTGAAGACAATCCAAATTTTACCGAACACACTGGTTATAGGGGATTTCAATTATCCCACCATCAACTGGGAAACCAACTCTAGCCCAAACTCACTAGTACAAAAGTTCCTTGACTTTGTGAATTCAAATGCCATGGAGACAATTGTCCATACCCTGACAAGAGGAACAAATATTCTAAATCTGTTTTTCACCAACATGTCAAACAGGTGCTCTACTGCAACTGTTGGACCCTCATTAGTTAAAACTGACCACAAATCAGTCACCTTCAAACTGACACTAACACCAGAGCTCACAAAGGGTGAAATCAGACTAAAACAATCTTCACCAGGGCAAACTAGGGTGTATATCACATAATCAAAATCCCAAAATATCGAACACCATAAGCTCGAACTTGGAATGTTGAAATGTGACATAATCGAAAGCTCAGGACAGCAATTTTTTTCCCAGGGGAAAATGTTTGCTGTTCCGAGAAACACACACACAACACAAGCACACCAAAAAAAGTAATCCACACATATACACTTAAAATCCTACTTCTAACCCTATACTAAACCATACATATATTACTATCTTTCTACTTACCTTAACCCAAATCCTAACCCTAAGGTCCGTAACTATCGCACACTCACCTTACCCGCTCCCTAACCCTAAGGTCCATAACTGTCGCACACTCACCTTACCCATTCCCTAACCCTAAGGTCTCTAACTATCGCACACGCACCTTACCCACTCCCTAACCCTAAGGTCCCTAACTATCCCATTCCCACATTCACCTTAACCCGGTCCGTTCACACACTACCTTAACCCGGTCCGTAACCTTTGCACCACAGTGGAGAAAATAGCGAAGTGGCAGAAACAGCCCACCAAATTCTTTCCCTAGGAAAGAATTTGATGTTCTGCAGCTTTGCTATTTTCAACGTTTGCTGTTTTGGGTTCGATATTATAACATTCGATGTTTTACTACTTTGATGTTATAATATAAACCCGGCAAACTATACCCTCCTAGATGAAGGTATAAATACATTGCAAGCCTCACCCCAAGCTGAAAGTGGTAACTATGCTGAAGCTTACACTAAAGCCTTGCATAATCACTTGCATAAGTGAAGAAACTCTGCTGTACCAGATAGAATCAAAGCCAGAGCCCCAAGTAAAATCAGGCTGCCATGGTAGACTTCCAGCATCAACAAACTTGGCAATAGATGCAAAAAGTTGCTGTCCAAGAAAATAAAGACAAGGACCCAACAATGGAAAAGCACTCTCCTGAGCCTTAATAGGCAAATAAGACAACTTGTCAAATCCTCCAAGAGCTCCTTTGAGAGAAACCTAGCAAGTACTGCAAAGGATAATCATAAGGCCTTTTACAGCTATGAATGTAGCCTAACGGGTAGGACCCAAGCATGTGCAGAATTGGTGGCCAATGGTATCACACACACTGACCCCACAGGGATAGCAAACCTGCTAGGAAATAGGTTTGATGAAAATTTTACTCCCTTATTCCCTCCTAATTTACAACAAACCCTCCCCCAACCGCCCCCCCCCCCTTACATATCCGAAGAGCATGTCCTCAAAGCCCTGTCCAAGGCAAAGAACATGGCCTCTTTGGGACCAAATGACATCCAAGGCTGTCTTCTAAACAGGGTAAACATGAACTAGCATCACCACTAAGTACTGTTTTCAATAACAGTCTAACCACAGGCTTTGTTTCTGCAGAATGGTAAACAGTTACAGTTATTCCCCTCCACAGAGGTCGCCTAGCAACAGAACTAGGGAATTACAGACCTATATGTCTGACCAGACTCATCTGTAAGGCCTTGGAATGTATCATTATGGACCTCATAATAAAGACATAGGTTACCGCCAAACCCTGGATCCTACCCAGTTCAACTTCATGAAAGGCAGATCCTGCCTGTTAAATCTGGTATATTTCTTTGAAGATGTGATCAAGGCCATTGATGAGGGCAAATCAGTGCACCATACCTCGACTTGGCAAAGACTTTCGACACAATCCCACATTCAGGCATTATCAATAAACTTAGCAAACAGAATGTAAACTCCTTTGTTGTAAGATGAGTTGCCAACTGAATCACAAACTGGACACATACTATCAAAGTGAGTGACTCCACATCAACCAGCAGACCTGTTACCAGCGGGGTGACACAGGGGTCAGTGCTGGGCCTCCTACAGAAGTTTGGGTCAAAACTAAAGGGTTGTGGCTGACCAAGTTTGCAGACGACTGCAAACTAGGTGCAATCAGTAAATCCCCAAATGATGCAGTATACTCCAGGATGATCTCACACAGACCAACGACTGGTGTATTACTCATGATCTCAAACTGAATGCAAAGAAATGCATCATCATTCCCTTCAGCACAAACAATGTTCCTTCACACTATCTAATCAACAACAATATCCTAAGTACCCATGTAGTGGTAAGGGACCTGGGATCACAAGTTGACCACAACCTTATCTTTGACCACCACATGTCTACCATTGCAAGGAAAGCTTTTGACATATGTCACTTGATTAGTAAATGCATCACCTCGAGAGCAAAAGTAGTTATAACCCCCTATACTCTGCACTTATCCGGATCATAATTGAGTATAATGCCCCATTCAGTATGTACCGTACTAAGCATCTACAGTAATTAGAGAGACCTCTGAGTTTTCTAAAAAAGAAGATCAAGGACCTCCAGCATATGCCTTACATGAACCGACTAAAATCCCTACTATACTCCATATCATATAGACTTCTTAGGGGAGACTTATGCCTGACCTACAGAGCAAACCAAGACCCAAACTTAATGAACTTACTGCATATCCATAAATCAAATGGGTCTAGGGCTACCTGTTCCAAGGACTTAAATATGGCCTGTGACTTAAATGAGACATGCTGGAGGGACAGATTTATCTCCCAGTGATTGCCATGTCTTTGTAACATGTTACCAATTCATGTCAAACCGAGCACCTCTATGATACTGCTCAAGAGGAACCTGGATGTGTGGATGGGGCACCATGAATTCTTACCTAGGATAGTTCCTACAACCCTCGTGGACATGGGCAGTCATCACTAAATGCAGTCTTTGGTAATGATTACCACCTCTACTGTATTACATTGGGTTGAAATGGCTAGGCTTAAAAATGACCTCCAGGTCACTATCCCGGTAATCTCCTATGATCCTATGAATAGATGGTGTATGAAAAATGTACAACATGATTTTTTTATGGAGGCTACAAATTAATAAGTTACCAGAGAAGGGAAATTTGCCTTATAAAAAAGTTAATGAAAGAACTTATGTTTATTGTGGAGAATTAAAATCAACAGAGCATGTCTTTTTAACATGCAGAAGAGTTAAACATTTATGGGAAAAGATAATAGAAAGTAAAATAGCTAAAGTATTACAACATTATGAGCAAATAAATATGGATATGATTGAGTATGTTTTTTGTGGACAACATAGTAAAGAATATGTCAATATTTTGTCTAAAAATATTTGGCATTATATGGACAATTTGGAATGAAATAGTAAATGAAGTAATGTTTGATGGAAAATGGATATTACCAAATATAATAAGGTAACTTAAGTGGTGGTTGTGGAAAAAAAGAGTGGGGGTCTGTATGAATGTAAATATTTATTAACGATGAAGAAATATAGTATGTAATGTAAGTTTTCTGTAAATATGTAACTATATATATTGTAAATAGTTGTGTAAATAAAGAACCCCCACTCTTTTTGATACATGCTGTGGGATCTTTTTCATCCACTTGAGCTACCACCAACTCAAGCAGATGGAGCCTTGGTTTGACATCTCAACTAAAGAGACAGTAGACTCAGGAGTACAGTCCTTCCATATACTGCACTGTAGAGTCAGCAGTCCATCTAGCTGGTGTGGGAATAGAGCTCATAGCCTTCCACACCAAAGGTGAGCATGCTAACTCTTGCACCACTGACAGTAGACTCATTGTGTTCCGTAGTGGCATCTTGATGTAGGTCAAATGTAATTTGGTATGTTGGCTATAAAAGAACTAAGGAGATTTTGCATAGCATGGAAAATCTTTGAAAGAAGTGTTATAGTACTTTTCTGCCAAAAATCAAATTGGCCTGTCAGTCATCTTCTCCCATTCTAACACATATTGGTTCTATCTAGAATGATACCAGTTACAATGTTAATCCTTAAAGTCAATTATTCTGTCCCTGTACTTTAGCATGATTCATGGTGATCGAGAATGCTGCTTAAGGCTAGAGGTTTTTTTCTGCCTCAGATAACAAGCAGAGAAAGCTCATCATGTATCTCTACGTCTCCCTAAGGAAGAATACGTAAGATTATTCACCTCCACATGGGTAACTATGAGGCTGTATTTATATTTAGGGTGGGGGCACTTAAGGGCTCTAGTAACATTGTGAATTCTGACTCCTGAGTTGCAGTTGCCACTCTTTGCTTATCTAATCAGGTGAGGATTGATCAACCTTCCCTTATCCAGTCTGATAATGGTGAATTCTGTACATCCAACTACACAGCCATTCATAACTATGACTTTTCCATGGGGGGATGCAGGCCTAAGAGTATTATAAGTGACTCTTTGCTGAGACTAGCGAGGATGCAGATGTGTATGATGTAATGGGTATAGGTGATTGAGACTTGATTGTGAATTTTCTAGGAAGTGACTTGATTGTGAATTTACTAGGAAGTGACTTGATTGTGAATTTTCTAGGAAGTGTAGGTGAGGATTTTCTAGCAACTTCAGCACATGTTGATTTGCTGTTGCAATGTTGAGTGGTGCAAGTAGGATGCTTACCAATACTGGTAGGTAGTGGCAGGTTGCCCTTTAATTTGAATCAATATTACAGCTTCTCACAAATCTTTTCTGGGTTTGCTAAGAGAACGGATCATCAGTAAGCATGAGTCAGTTGCTACACTGCCTCAATGTGCCAAGTGCAGGCAGGCAGACAGGCAAGCAAGAGACGGCACAAGATAGAACATAGGCAAAGGATCATGTAACACTAATTTAACAATGTTAAGTTAATTTCGGTAATTTATGGAACAGTATATAATAACTAGAGAGTAAAGACAACTGGGAGTTGAGATTAAGTAGGAGCAAGACATTGGGCCTTAGGAAGTTAAATGCTACGACATTGATAGCAATTTGGTACATTGCAATAAAGGTATGAGGACAGTGATGGTGAATCAGCTAGGTACAATAAAGGTGCAATAAAGGTGCAATTACAGCGATGGCTAGTTGCAGTAACGTTCGTAAAGCTACAGAGATAATTTAGTCTCAGTGAGGCTATAGCAATGTGACGCAAATTAAGTAAATATTGTAACACATAAGGTACAGTAGTCATCATAACGTGGGAACAAATCACTAGTAAGTATGTGAGACAAATCAAGAACTACCATTAGTTAAGGAAATAGTAGCTTGACCACCAAGAATAGTACCAAAGATCAACAGAGGAATATCAGCTAGTTTGTAAGCTAGTGAGAAACAAGAGTTAGTATGCAAACTAATAAATCAGCTACCAAGGATAGCTAAAAAAAGAGCATCAGTAGAGTAAATTCAGCTCGATAGGCAACAAGTAACTCAGTTGGTAAAATAATATGATGACCCAGTTCAATAAAGTAACTGAAAGAAACATGGGTGTGAGGTATAAAAAAGATTAGAATATATCAGGGTAGTAAAAGATAACTCTTAGGAAACCACTGAAAGAAGGTAGAGAGAGAAATTCAGCTATAGCAACAATACAAAGGTAGGCATAGAAAATTTAGCAGCAGCAGGAGCAATTTATATACACTTAGAAATCTAAACACTGCCAGCAAAGTAACATAGTAAGCAGGGAGGAATGAGTACTGAATGCACTGAAGCAGTTTAACAGAAATGAAAAATGTTAGCATAGTAAGAAACATAATGTAAGCAGTGGAATGAGTTTAGCACACTTAGTGAAAAAAAGTAGAAAAATCTATATTGCGAACACTGGAACAAATAAAATGCAGTGATTTAAGTACAATGGGAACAGTCAGAGTTCAAGTACAATAACATACACTGTTATTTCAGGATACCAAGGATAGCTCAAATAAGGGAAATACCACACTCAGGAGCTAGGGGATAAACCTCTACATATAACAATAGTGATGCTTTAAGTAGTCACCTTCAGAAAAAAGTAAGTGTGCACTTACCTTGCTATAGGAAGATAAAATATAAACATATATGCCAAATTCATAAAACTACTGTGATGTGTATGTTATGCAGTACTGCACGGTTCTCTAAGACAAAGTCATGCAGTATCATGAAAGATTGACTCAGTGACCATGCTGAATGCTAGTGAGGCATTCTAAGGGTAGAAGCGTATGGTCATTAACCATGTGCACTCTTTGGAACTGTTTCCAGGAAGGCATTTACACAGCCAAATGATTTAAGAAAGTGATTGGTCAAGCAGATCAGCATGTCAAATCCACCCTGTGGAGGTTATGAACACAAATGTGGTGGGGGAGGACCTCTGGTCACCAGGACTTAATTTTAAAGTGCCATAAGGGCATCAACATTAAAACAGGTACAGGTGGGTGGGGAGATACACTAGACACCAGTGATTTATCTCTGAACTGCCATTTGGGTGAACATTGCTACTGGGACTGGGGGTGGTGGGAACCAATAGACCACCAGTAATATAATAATGTGTTGTAATCATACATAAATAATAAGGGTGATCATGGGATTAGGAACTACTGGACACCAGGGATTATTGTTTAAAGTGCTGTACCAGCAATACAATTTCTACAGGGGGTTGGGGATATACACTCCACAGTGCTCCTCTGGCACCAATGTCACTATGAGGTTCGGGGGATGGGGGGGCTGCACTGGACACCAGGGAATGCTTTAAATGCCATGATCATACCAACATTACAATGCAAATTGGGGGGGATACATTATACTCCAGGGATTACTCAATAATGTCCCATATGGCACAGACCAGCATAATGGGGATGGGAAGGGAAACCACTGGACACACTCTAAAGTGCTGTAATGGCACCAATGTTAGTATGGAGATTGGGGGTAAGCGTAACCACTGCACACCAGAGATAAGTGCTGTAATGACACACACTTCATAGGGGTGTTGGGTGATGGGATGAATCACTACAACACCAGGAATGACTCTTTAAAATGCTTTAATTGCACCAACAATGTAAAAGGATTCAGGGCTGGGAAAATACACTAGAAATCAGGATCTAATACATACATACTTACTATAATGGCACTAAAGTATTAGAGGGTCCACGGGATGGTAGGCACAGGAACAGAGACTGTGGTGTGCATGTGTGCTCAAGTTTGTGTACATGTCTGTGTGTGAATGTGACTGTAGGGGGTATTTCCCCTGCCTAAATGAACAGCAGGTTACCACACATTGTAGTATTAACTACAATCCAATAAATGTGCAAATTAGCCAATATTGAGGTCTTACATTTTTTGTGGCTTGCATGTGGCTCCATGTGCTTCTGAATCACAAATGGAGCATTCTGCTGGAATGGCTTGTGCTAAGAACTTTAATGAATTTATGGGACGGTCTTCCAGATGATCAACAGTGTAGATAGTGGATTTATTTGATGTTGGCAGTTTTTCTGGTATAATACTAAATCCACACCATTATGTATAATGCATTATTGATTTATTTTATTTACTGGGAAAGTTCACTGCACCTAAAAGAGCCCATTTTCAGTGGAGTCCTGGGGAGAGAAGCTCTGACAAGAACATAGATACAGAAAATATTAAACATTAATTGATTTTAAAGTAGATACAATGTTACAGATAGTGATTACAGTAATATATATAGAATATATACATAAAAGCAGGTGTTTTGTTGGCTGCCAGATGAAGTCAATGAGACAGGTATAAACAGAGATATATTAATCAGCATTATTGTACCAGGTATCAACAAGTGATAAAAAGTAATAATTGTGGAGAAAATATCATCGGTGGGCAGCTGCAAAAAGCATAGGAGTTTAGTTATCATATAAGCAGAAGAAGGAGGTTAGGTTATAGAGCAGGTACATAGCCAGGAAGAGTTGAGATGATTTTTCATTATTTGTTTGAAGGCGGTGTTGCTGCCTATGTTTCGTACAGAAGGTGGAAGTGAGTTCCATAGTTTGACAATAGTGAAGAAATAGAAGAGTTGACCAGCAGGTAAGGTGGGCTTTTCTACTTTCAGAAGTAGATGATTTTCAGATCTTATTTGCCTGCTGGGTTGGTATTGGGTGAGTAGTGTAGAGAGAGCAGGACAGTCTGTGGGTCTGTAGATTATTTTGTGTGCTGTACTTAGTTGGTATCTTAGGTTCCACAAATGGGGACTGAGAGAATCAAACCCTGTAAAAAAGCTTATTAGCAAATCATATTCTCAATTCATGTTTTTCTTTCTTCTGTGCTTGTTTCTTTTGGTGTTGTACAAGATGTCACAGCATTCAGCAGCTCAGCAGAACAGAACACAATGGGCAATGGCGGAAGATGTTTCCATGGAATCAGAAATCAACAATCAGCAAAATGGGTCAGAAATTGCCAACAGCAGTATGACAAGACAATATGGCTAATGCTCCTACTAGGACTGGGGATGGTGGGAACAAGCAGACCACCAGTGATATAATGAAGTGTTGTAATCACACATAAATAATAAGGGTGATCATGGGATGGTGTAACCACTGAACACCAGGGATTATTGTTTAATGTGCTGTAAAAGCAATGTTACTCCTACTCTCACCAGGAACAATCAGCAAAGTCTCTCCTGAGTCAGATCCAAGTAAGCAGGTTGTGATGGTCATTTGAGATGCTTTAAAAATAACAAATGTTAAAACGGAGTGATTGTAGGTCACCTTTCTCCTCTTCTGTCCTTGTCTTGGCTTATCCAGTGTCATGCTAGGTAGCACAACACGGAGCAGGTGACCAAGATAGCATTTCAAGAAATGCTGCTGCTCTCAATACATAGCAGAAGGGGTTCCCACCAAAACAGAAATCAACCAATCAACAAACTGGCTCAAGTATGGGCCACAACAGAAAAAATTGCTAATGTTCCTAGTCTCACCAGGTGTAATCAACAAACTAATTTCCAAGTCAGATCCAACTAAACAAGTCTCACTGGTCACCTCAGCTGCTTTTGGATCCCAAATTTTAAAAACGTTTGATTGTAAGTCTCCTTTTTCTTCTCATTGCCTCGTTAAATTTTAAAAACGTTTGATTGTAAGTCTCCTTTTTCTTCTCATTGCCTCGTTTAGTGTTGTACAAGATAGTCCAGCTACATATCGGTTTCCAACACAATTCAAAAAGATTTAAACCCTTTGCAATAAAAAATGCTACACAAATATTTGTTAACTAGCTCTAACCAAGAAACTAGTTCAAAAGACAAGAAACAATGCAAGTATGCAAATTATAAACCAACACGTCTAAAGCTCTCAAAGAGCAGCAGTAAAAGAGCACTGGCAGTTCTCACAGATTACAGAGCATTACTGGTTGTTTAAATAATAGTTCATGATAGCTCAAAAACATCAGATCAAGACACATTGTATATACAGGAAAGATGGAAAACGTGACAAACAGTGGTGAGCTCTATGATATTGCAAGTCATGTTTGCATCAAAGAAAATGCAGAATTGTAAGAAATTGAATGCACTAAATAGTCACCATAGTGAAAAGCTATTGACTTAAATGATCTTCAGACAACAGCTTTCTTATACTACAGCTGAACAAAATATGACAATCTAGGTGATTTTAAAGCATCTCTAAATACAGGTTCACACACACACACACACACACACACACACACACACACGCACGCACGCACGCACGCACGCACGCACACACACACACACAATGCACTGTGAAGTAAGCTCATAAACAGGATGACATCATTTATTTCTGACACAGCCATCTTTTTTTTTTTTTTTTTTTATTAACCAGGTAAAGCAACTATAAAGAAGTCTCTTTTCGGGGGTAAAATGAGAACACTGTTTAGATAAGCGACTTGTATGCAAATGGTGGATTAGGGAAACAAACCCTGTAAAAACGCTTATTAGCAAGTCATCCTCAGCACTATGCTGCCTTTTTCCTTCTAATAAAAAGGAATCAGCAGAAGGTGCTTGAGTCAGATATCATTTTTAAAGTTTGGCATATTAAACAGACCTCTCCTTCCTTAAACCACTCCTGATTCATGCAAACAGGATGGATTCAAACCAGAAGTGTCAGGCACAGTTATGTAAATCTGTATATGAAGAGAAATGTATAACGAATAACATCACATTTTGCCTATCCATCTTGCACATATAATGATTGGACTTGGTCAATTATTTGTTTATTGTTAACATTTAATGAGGTATGTTCTGCTTTTTCATTAGGAGAGGCCAGCAAACATAACAATTGAAAGCAAATATTTCACTCTTTACCACACCTGTATTAAATGTCAGTAATGAAATACAATCAAACAAAGGAGTTTGGCAACATACAGATTGTGCAAATATGAAAAGTAATGTTTCAGTTAACTCTTATTGCATCTTTCTGTTAAACTGAATAAACTTGCAATAATTCTTACAGCAATATAAAGGAAAACAGCAATGGAAAGGTACTAATCTTAATGTAACTTTATGCCTATAATGATATCTTAATCTTTAAATGTGTCCTAATTAAGCACACATATTACAACTCTGTGTGACTCATCAGTGGCTTTTAAGCACTATCTCTTGCATCTTTTTTTACCTAGAAAATCAGGGTAAAAAAGACTGCTTTGGGGATAACTGTACTCAGGTACTTAATCAGTCAAATTATGGTAACTGCTAGCTCCATGATGAACTATTGGACTTGTCCATCAGTTTAACTGTTTCTTGGACCTTGCCTTCAATGCTTCCTTTTGGTAGCTATTAAACAAAAAGATTAAGACTCATTAAGAATATGTACTACATGTTAGTGAGATCTGCTTTTCTATTAAAACATTCAAGATAAACTGTATATCAAATAAGAGATGTCCTATAAGGTAGCCCAAGTACATAGCCTCTATGGAGCACAGGTATACTATCTTTGTAAATAACCCAGGACAGCACAGTGGAGCTCATTGTATCCAAATTGCATTCTGTTGACTGAAAAACACTGCAGATAGGTTTGCTGTTGGTAGAGTTTGGATCCAAATTGTCTCATTTCAGAATAAAGAAACACCTTTCTGCATTAGAATATCATTAGATCTTCCCCAAAGCCTCATCCGCATATCCTAATACATAAATCCCAATGAAATTAGACCATGCAGAGTAAAGGGGACTGAAAAAAATTCACAACTTGAAAGGTGATGTGAGATTAGTGTGGGTAAATTATTGCTTTGCTTTGGCCTGTTTCTTGAACTAAAGTATTGAGAGGTATCAATATAGGGTATCCATAACAAAGACCATGTTCAAACTCAGTGATACTCATCCATCCACATAAAACAAAGTTCATCCCTGCCTACATTCAAACCCAACTTGGATCTCTGGATGGGAAGCAGAAATTTTACCTCAGTACTGCCCCCTGTACAACTAATGGACAGAGGCAGCTCCTAAATGCTTTATCTCATGCATGGGTCTTCTCAAAGTATCTATGGTATGATCCCAGTCATTCTCATTAGGAATAATATATAATTATTGACCAATAATCTTATATTGACCAATCTTAACCAAATGGGATAGGTTAATTAGAGCACAACAAGGGAAACTGGCTATGCTTAAAATGACCTGCAAGGGCAGCTAGCCTAGTACTGGCTGCACTTAACTGCTTGTGCACAAGATATTGCAGTGTCAGAATTATTCACTATTAGGACATTTGCATGGATATTCTCAAACACAGCTACCTGCTTGCTCCTTTGCCGTTTCTCAGTCCAGATAAACTCTGACCAAAGATACATAAGAAGGTATCCATTTTAAAGTCCTAACAGGAGTGGACCACTCAGACAAGTATTACTTCTTCCATACCAGGCTTGAAAATAGTTATTATTTAGGCAGTAACCTTCTTGGTAATTATTTCTTTCCTTCTTCCAAAGTAAGATACAAGATTCTAATGGTAGCCTAGTTCACTTGGTACAACTGTTGTCTTCAGACAACCCATAACTGATTGCTGCTTCTGAGATCTTTATTTTCTGCCTTGCATCTGCGAAAAGTGAGATCATGCATGCCCTTTTGGTTACACAGCATGAACACGAAAACCTGGGCATATATTAGAAACTGTGGCTTTTTCCTTTATCAGTGAAGCTTGCTGTGGAGGCTTATGCTGCCCCCATGGATTCCCTTATTCCCATATGCAGTGCTGGGTACACCCCTTTCTCTGCATTTGCAACCTGCTAGCAACATAGAGGTCTCCTTTCTTCTCCATCTGTAGAGTAGTGTCACATTACCAGTCTAACAATCTGATCTTTATAGGTTCACAGAAGTTACTAAGCTAACAGCTCAAGAGCCCTTACAAGCCTAACTAGTTTTACTCAGATTTTACCAAATTTTCTATCTCTAAGGGAAAGATAACAAGGGTCCGCAAGCAGGGTTTGAATATTTTTACAGACTGCCTCTATCCATAAAAGATATGGACACCACTCCATGCACAGTTCTTAGGGCTTTTCCCCTCAACTAATGATCTGCAAGCATTTCAAAAGTTGTAACCTTACATCTGCATATCCACCTACAAAGCAAGTGCTCTCTGAATTTCTGATTTTTTTGTCTATATGCTTCAGGAGTCGCTTCAAATCATCCAAAAAGGCACTATTTATCCTCAGACTAATTTAAAGAATCAGCATTCCTATGTTTGGAAACTGCATATATTGTTTTTGTAGTGATCAGAACAGTTAAAAACCTCACCCAATGTCCTTGGTCAACTTGATGTTGATTACAGACCTTTTCAAATAACAGAATAAAAGTATAAAAATCATTGACATCTTTACATTGAAGAATATGTTTTCTACTGATCTGGGTATTTAGGGTCAGCTTAACCCTATGCATGACACACATATCCCTGGCAAAGGGTGATCATCACTTTCTTTTCTTGACACTGCTTCTACCGCTCTCTCCCTCATTATTCCTCCTTTTTGCCTGTAGACACTGCCTGTGTGCTTGTGAAGCTTACCTGCACAGCCATCTTCTCATATTTCTTACCATATGTATTATGCTACTACAGATGGGCATGTTAGTACAGATGGGCATGTTAGTACAGATGGGCATGTTGCCAGTTGAAGTGAATCAGTTGGTCTCCGTGACATGGACGGTTGTGCTCCAGCTTCATTTTTACTCCTGCACCTGACCTATTGAGTAGACATAAACTCAGCAGGATCTGACTGTGGAAGGATTCCCACATGGTGCAGCAGAGAGGCCAAAATCTTTTTACACCTGCCGCCCACTTAGTATAGGAGGTGCCTTTTAGAGGAACTATGAAGGCCTCCTGTATAAGGTAGATGCCTGGCTGCACTTTTAAGGACAGTGAGAGATGTCATGGGCATCACTTGCTCTAATGAGCATAATTATCAATTTTTCAGATGTTTGTAGAATGCCCAGATTTTTGCTCTGCACCTCATAAAATGTGTGGTTTACTAGCAAATCATTAAGGATTGAGGTCACTAAATAATGGCAGACATTAAAGTTTAGACTTCATGTCCTTCAGAAAATACATGCTAATGCAAATCATGTTATTTTATTAACTTTCTAAGTCAATAAGAGCAATATTTAACATATGCCCCGATTTTGGGCTTTTATCCACGTATTATTTTTGGCTTTGTGCAAAATTCTTGCACTTTGAGATTCAGAGGTATACTGGTGAGGAGTGTTGGCTTTATAGTGATTGTCTGAGGCACTACCCAGATCTTCTCTGCTAATGAGAAGAAGACATTAAGGAGAGACTGTCTTTATTGAAAGGTTCTATTTCCTCTGTACAGTAGGTCTGAAATTGCATGCATACCCACTTTCTGGCTATGTTCAATAATGTATTCTTTTTGCTTTTCAGAGGAGGTTGAAATAACAGTAAGCAGGTTAGACTGCCAGAGAAGGCAGGCCAAACTGTCTATGTGATGGGTAAATGTACTCTACTGCTGTCATCACAGTATCTGTGCGTAACTTTTTTGCCACAATACTGGGCATTCTTATTTTGCTTTGCATTTTCAGCTTTACAGTTGCCCAGTTGTTCAGTGGCAGCTGAGATTGCCATTTGTCATCCACCATTACTATGCTTATATCCTTGAGTGTGCCAGTTATCCCTGGATTTTCCATGTGTATAATAACTGTACTGAACCAGTGAACCTCAGTTGTGAGGGTTCTTTTGACTTTTTAAACATTGCTTATTGTGTATTGCCTATGTAGCTTGCTAGGCTTTAACCATGTAATCTATGGCACTGTCCTAAACTGTGCCAGTTATCCCCACATTTGTCATGTGTACAGCAACTGCACTGAACCTGCTTGCATCCACAGTGGGGAACATTTTTCTTTTCACTATTTAAATATTTCTCAGTGTTTATTACCTGTGTAACATGGTAGTATTTACTCATGTTATCTGTGCTGGTATCCTAAGCCTTACCAACTATCCCTGAATTTGCGAATTCCAACTATACTCAGCCTGTATACCAGAGCAGAGAGCATTTTGTTTAATTTAATAATGTAACCATTGCTTCATTGTTCACTGGACATGCACATTTGTTTCCATCTGTGAGGGTTCCCGTCTGGAACAGTGTGATAGGCTGTCCTCACCCCCATTCTTTCCCTATTATGGTGTTGCCTTTTCTTACGTTTCACTCTGCCTCCCCTATTTGTAGTCTAGTACTCCTCATCACCAGCTCTTAACCATCCATCGGTTTGTGTATCTCCACTGTGGACCCATATGTCAGTATTTGTATATGTTTGAGTGTCTGCTCTGCTACCATCCCTATCCCTATCACCTCTTCTTATCCATAACTTCCTTAACTTTCCTTCCCTTCTACCCTTCTAAAAATAAGAAAGAGGGCAATTCTCCAAAAATACCTTTCTTCTCCCCTCATCTCCATCCCAATGCCACTCTTCTCTTCCCTTTAACGTATGCATTTGTTTGCTGTTTATGACTGTCCTGCCATCCTCTTCTCATCCTAATTATAAAATAAAGCTAGTTGTCACTTTGCTAGTCAGCCATGGTGTGTGCCTTCTGTGAAGATTGGACACTGGGCTGGCAAGTCAGCACCATAAAAACACCGCTGCCAATCAGTCTGCAGACCGGTGATCCAGTGTGGTGACCCCTAACCGGGAAAGGCCGAAAGACATTGCTTTTTGTCACTTTGCTGTGTAGACCTTGTATGGGCACCCAGCTGTGCCCATCTTGCAGGTAAGTGAAGGTTTGATGTGAGAATGAATTTGCATTGTGTAGGATATGCTGCTTGAATACCGCTGCTCTTGGACTACTTTAGCACTAACAGATAAGTCCAGGTATTTCCATGATGGCTGCAGATTTTGCAAATGTGCAGTTTTGTTATGCAGCATTGTATCAGGCATGTCATTGCTATCTTGCCACTTCCTCATTCAGCTATGTCACTTTACCTCCACTGCACTATTATTCTTTCTGAATAACCTTCATTGTGTTTGTTTTACTACAGCACACAATCATTTTAGTACTCTTTCAGAGCATATTTTCAATAAATATGTATGATCCAGATCCAGTACTCAGAAACTCAGATGCTTTGTATTTGCAGTTACTCTTAGAAATGCTGTCTTCTTTAAACTCATTTGAGTGTAAGGATTGACTTTACCTACCACATGATCTTCAAATGAATTAAGGTTATCATAAAGTGAATGAAATAAATGACCATTTTGTTCTTAAGTTAATTCATCTCCTTCTGTGTACATCTTTTCCTTGCAATTACTAATTCTGGTAAGCACTTTCTAACTTTCCTGAGAAAGGAATTGCATGTTAGTTAACAAAGAGCATTCTGTACTAAATTATCATGCAATGCTGTTTCCCTTGTTTCTGCCCTTTAATTTAACTGTTTTCCTTTTCTTTTGCTCCATTAACCAGTAAAATACAATTCAAGTGCAAATTCTAACAAAGTGCTTTGTGAAGGAAGCATTGCTTAAGAGTAATAAAAACACATTGTAAATATTATTTTATTTTTTTTAAAAAACATGTTAGCTCTTGCTCATTAGACTAACTGTAATTATATCCCAGTCATTTGCAAGAACATATACTTTGATAGAAAAAAGCTGTCTGTCCCACTTAGTCTAAATATTTCCATCTTACTCAACTATTTATTCCACTTAGTGTAAGTTCTGACATGGATATATTAATGTATTCTTCGATTCTTTTAAAATATTTTCCTATTGTCTCTGTAGGAAGACTTTTTCATTTTCTCATGTCAACCTCCATGACTAAAATGCAGTGAAACTGCAATCAAGTCACATAAAAACAAGTTAAAATAGTAGCCAGTTTCAAATAGCTACCCAAGTCAAAGACAATCACAAGACATTTTTAGTTATGTTTGTAATTTCAAAAGCACAACACAGCAATACGCTGAACTGATTGTGAATGATGTTACCTACGCTGAGGCTGAAGATAGAGCAAACCTCCTGGCTGATAAATTTAGCTCTAACTTTACTGCTCTCTCCCCTCCATCTCTTTCTCAAGATATATGTGAAACTGGTTCACATCCAGCTATCACACAACACTAATTCCTAAAAGTGCTACCAAAAGTTAAAAATACTGCATTGATGGGTCCTGACAATATCCCTGGATGCATCATAAATAGCATGAAGCATGATTTAACCTCATTCCTAACAATGCTATTCATTCTCAGCCTGCATAAAGGTTTTGTACCAAGCAAATGGAGAACAGCTACAGCCATTCCCCTGCACCTTCAACACACCCAGGCAATTATAGACCCATAAGTCTGACCACACTCATATGCAAGGCCATGGGAAGACTTATCATGTAACTAATCAGTCATGACATAGGGAACCGCCAAACATTGGACCTATCTCAGTTTGGATTTGTCAAAAGCAGGTTATGCTTACTTAGCCTGGTGGATTTTTTGAAAAGGTCATCAAAGTAATGGATGAAGACAAAAAGGTACATACTGCATACCTCAATCGGGCCAAAGCATTTGACACAATTCCCCACTTCAGCATAGTAGAGAAGCTAAATAAACTGGGAATAAGCCCCTATGTCACCCGCTGGATTGACAAACGGTTCACAGATGGGGCACAGGAAATCAAAATAAGGGAACTTACTTCCACAAAGAGACCAGTCACCAGTGGAAACATCCAGGGTTCTGAGCTGGGAACTGTCCTGTTTGGTATCAATTTTCTGAAGTAAAAGTCATTATCAATGGACTCTGGCTAACTAAATTTACAGATGACTGCAAGCTAGGAGCAGTCATTGAATCCCCAAATTACTTAGTCATCCTGCAGGAATGTTTATCCTTTGAGAGGTCATCTATCCCAGGAAACTACCACATTGAGAATACACCCATAAGAATTCACCCAGTTGTTCAGGATTTGGGATCTTACCTGGACAGTGACCTAACTTTTGATCAACATGTGCCCATTGTTGTATGAAAGCCCTTCTATATCACACAGTTTATAAGCAAAATGATTATGTCTAGATCTAGGCATATCATTGCTCCCTTTTCTCAGCTCATATTAAGCCAATTATTGAAAATAATGCCCCTTTGGCATGTATCTGTCCAGACACATGCAACAATTGGAATGCTCACAGAAATACTTTACCAAAAGGATACAACATGTCCTACATGGACTGACTCAAAGCATTTTCACTAAACTCAGTATCCTACAGACTGCTAAGAGGTGATCTGTGTTTGGCATACAAGGCATCTTCCGACCCAATACGATGGATTTACTATACATCAGTAAGTCAAATGGCATCAGAAATACTTGGTAATGGGATCTAAACATCCTCTGCAACATCAACAGAATGGTTTGGAGGGACAGGTATATTTTGCTGAGGATACCACTGCTCAGGAACAGATTCCCCATCCACATCAAACAAAGTTCATCCATGTCCATATTCAAGCATAACTTGTCTCCATGGATGGAAAAAACAAAATTTACCCCAGGACTACCCCTTGTACTACTAATGGACAAAGGCAGCACCTAAATGCTTTACTCAATACATATTTCCCCTCAAATTATCTGTGATATGACCCCAATTATTTTAACTAGGGATAATATATAATTATTGACCATGAGATGAGTAAAGCCAATTTCTAACCAAATGAGATATTTTAATTTGAGTACAAAAGGGGAAATTTGCTAGACTTAAAATTACCTGTAAGGGCAGCTAGCCTAGTATTTACCTATAAACCTATGAACCTTTTGTACCTGAAAGACAATATGCACTTAAGGGGTC
>NC_056726.1:1953293638-1953503638 GCF_019279795.1 Protopterus annectens
TATAATTTATGCCACAGACACCACAGTTTGGCATTAAAACCAGGGCTTTTCATTATTTCTCTTTTAGAAGTTGTGAAAAGCATGTATCATGGGTTGCAGAATGTACATATGAATTTTTTAGGACTGTATCTGCGTTTGGAATGACTGAAGGCTCACCTTCCTCCTCTTCCTCATTTTTCCACTTTTGTCTGTTACCTTTTTACCCTTTGGTTTGGATCTTCCTCAGTTATTAAGACATTTCTGTGTGTGTGTGTGTGTGTGGGGGGGGGGGGGGGGCTCATACACAAGTTCTTAGTGAACATAAAGAAACTTAATTTTTCATGAAAACTGGATTAATCTGATAGGGAGCTGTATCATGGCAGGGTCTTGTTATGCTTATCTGTGTTATATAAAATAAGTTAGCATTGGGTCAATACAGCCTTCAAGCAACCAGATATGACTTCCACAGTTCCTAAAGAAAGCTTCTGGCTGTCTGGAGTGAGACCCTTAACCGTCATTATACAATAGACTGCTAAGCAATATTTTATGCCCAGTAAGATCCACAAGCTACAGCACCTAGCTACATTAGCACCTGACAAGATTTGTAAAGCTTTGCATGTGGTGGGAACAAAAGAGTATGTTCTGCTCTACCACAGAGGGACTCATCTGTCTAAGTTCCATTCAAATTTAGTGAATTAGATGTTGAAAAAAGGTTTATCTCTTCCAAAGTCTGAACTGAGCAAGTAGCTGGTCAAGACTGTTGGTACAATGTTCAAAGTGAGTTACCACATGGCTTGTTGTAATTTCTTGTTTCTGTTTACTTTTTCCCCACTGCCTGTTAATCATCAGGCCCCTCTTGGCCAATTGACTCATTTGTTTATCTACATTGTAGTGAGGATCAACTGGGAGGGGCAAGCAAACAGACAACCATTGGAGGTCATTAAAGACTGTTTTCATTTTTGAAATGTTAATGTCCTTGTGCGTACTCGACAAAAATACAGGAGATAAAACTATGCAGTGGGCTGACTATGAATAGCATTCTCTCACTTCTGCAAATGATATTTCCCATAGTGCAGCCCCACTCCTACCCCATAAGTATGCTGGTGGTTTCCCTGGTCTCTGAGAGTGAAATATCACCTACCCAGAATGACGCTCAATGCATTCTGCCTTTTCCACTTCCTGGAAGAATCAAACATGCCCTGCTCATTTACCCCCCCCCCACCTGGCCCATCTAGTGCTAGAGCTGCTAATAACATTTTTTGTCTGGTTTGCAGTCTGGAATCCATCCTTCTCCACCACAGAGCCAGCCAGCCATGTGGCTTGCTGAAATTAAACACTGCTGGTGACTTTCAGAGGCTGAAACAAACCCTTTCTACTATGCAGGAAGAAGACCCCCCTCCCAAGATCAAGAAGGACTCTTAAACATAGTTGGCCTTCCCTCATTGGACAGCTAAGTCACACAGAAGAAGACCTCACTGGCCCATTAGCCACATTTCTATTACCTGGGCTGCCATTGAGATGATAGTTCATAGGTTCAGAGGATCATTGGTGTGTACTAGGCTAACGGCCATGGAGCCTATATAAGCCTATCCCAAGAAGATTCCCTGGCATCATGATGCCCAAAGTTAGTTCCCAGTACCCCTGTTAAGCAAGGTCACTGAAGTGATCCCCGGGGTGAACTTCCTATTGCCCACCCACTTGTCAAGATTTCTCTTAAAGAAAGCCAGTGAAGTGCTCTGCTTGACGTGAATGGAAAGTTAACTGAATCTACCCAGGTTTGGAGCACATTCATGAAAGACTGGTGGGTTTTCAACATAGCCATTGAAAAAAAAGTCTTAATGGTCTAAGGTCTTACCCCAGAAAGAGCAAAAATTAGGCATATGGCCAACTCCATAAAATTCTTAGGACAGGCCCAGATTGGGTATCCTTTGGAACAAATCCTTTAGCTTTCCTCTTAACTTTTTAATAGTGATGTCAAGGAGCGCATAGGATCATAGGAGGTTACTAGGCTAAAAGCCTTAGAGCCTTTTTAAGCCTAGCCATTCATGCCTCAATTGTCCCAGTTATCAATGCCCAAAGGCTTTATTAAATGTCTGTGCCTTAGAGCATCTACAAACTGCTCCTGTCCATAACAGCCACAGATTACAAACCAGGAGTGAATTTGTGATTTCCCATCCATTGGTTCAAATTGTGTTTGAATTGGCTTAGGGAAGAGCTCTGCTTCATATAAATGAAGAGTTTGTTCCAGAGAAGGGATGGTCTATGAGACACATAGCTATCTTTCCAACATTTTTGTTTATGTCACAGACAAGTTTTAGATCTTTAGATTGGGTAATTCGAGTGCTGTTTGTTTTGCGAATTTGTCAAGTTCTGAAGGGAAATGTTTCAAGGGGGGGGGGGTGCAGAGTCATGTCCCTGCTTTTGCAGGACAGTTGTACGGCATTAATAGGATGATGGATGCCTTCTGACACATCAGTGTTTAGGACCTATGTAGGACAGTCCTTTGGTTAATTTTAGGTGGGTATGACTTTTGATCAATCGAATGCTATCAGAGTGTATATCAAAGTTCAGCCATCGTGTCAAAGGCTATACTAGACAAACAGCTTCATGTGCCACGCAAACCTGATCACCTGACCTCTGGTATCCCAGTTCATGTACTCCCTGCTATCATTCCTGGGTGGTTAGGCTCCCATGGGTGAAATCTCTGGAGGAATCATAGTAAACTGGGAGAAATTTAGACTGACCCACGTAGAGGAACCTTTGTTACAGCAGAGCTGGGATGACTTCCATTGTTGGTTGATCCAGTCTAGGAAAAAAGCCCAGGAAGTAATGTCTTTGCCAGCTTAAGTGAGATTATAACAGGAAGTTCAAGATCAATGTCTCCCTCTACTTTTAGACTTAATGGCAACCACAGCATTGAGAATGCAGGTATTTCAATGGACTGTCAGTTGTCATTGTGTGCACACACATCTTCTTTTGGTGTCAGAGCCATGTCAACAGGTTCTTGAGATGTGTGTAATCCACATCAAACTTATGTTGGGTATTTCTCTCTACTGTTGAATTGTCTGTAGGTTCTGCTGATGGGTGCTTCACTGGTGGGATAAGGAATATATCTATACTTTCCCACACTACAGTGGAAGTGATTGTTCCTTTGGACATAGGTCAACATATTGACTAGTTGTGTCTATGTGCCATCCTTCTGACCATGGCAACTCTTCTGCAAAAGCTGCTTATGAGATCATTCAGTCTGACAGTCAATCATTTGTATGGGCCTTGAAAAAGTAAGGATTCATTCAGGGGTATCGCTTGTGCAGTGACCGAGGTGATGGAGGTTGGTATTGCATCATGTAATATGTACAGAATTTCCTATATTCATTATAGCTAAGCTTTAGTTCTAATTTTCATGTAAATGTAGGTGATTCTAGGGATGATGATTTTATGTATGGGTGCCTGGGTCTGTGGAGGTCTGACCACTGTGTTAGTTACAAGAGCTCCAGCTTGCAAGCATCCTGAATTGAAATCTGTTCTATGAATGATACTATACCATTTAAGATATTCTGCTTAAAGTGACATATGCTTAACTTACTTGGATCTGTGAGATACAAGCATAAATAGCAATAGCACTATAGCAATATATGGTCACTTGCTAATGGACTCATTGATAAGTATTCACCATTTGTATTATCACTGAATGTACTCCATGCCAGAATTAAAGATGCTGCACAAATGTACATTTAATAATTGATAATTTAGTTATTTACTTATTTAGTTATGAATGCTATCAGTAAGGATCCCTATTGCAAGTGCAATATACAAAATTGGGGATTCTAGAAAAAGGATTCCAAAAAGAAAAAGAAAAAACAGCAAATTTTGAAAGCCATTGTTTCATTAGGGCTTCACTCTACTATTCCCCTAATGTGGAGGGTCCACTATACCTTTATTGCTAATTTGTTCTAACTCTGAGATCACTGTGCCATGGAGAATGGGAATACTCCAAAGTAGAGCAACTTCACATTTCCTCCCTCTATTGTCATTTCGGTTGCACTTTCTAAGGATTGCAGTTACAGCTGAAATTTCAATGGATATACATTAGGAAATGTTGTGAAGACAAATATATCCATAGATCTCCTTTGCCAAAAACCATCTAATTTCATGGAACATAATTATAAAAAATTCTGGACTCCTTAGATGCCAGTTCAGTTGATCAGATAGTCCTCTTGCCCACCAGTGGTATTAACCTTCTAGGTCTTGTCCTCACAAACATTTATGCCAGTTGTACCACCCCACTAGATAACAATCTGAGCATCTTGCAGTGAACTTCTTCTTGTAAACCTCCTTTATGATCTGAAATAATAGTTCTACATTCGGATTATTTCTCCAAACCCAATTACTTGCTACTTACCACTTCTATTGATAATCACAAATAGTATAGAATCACAGCAAACCTTGTAGATGAGGCTGCTGCCGTCTCTTCTGAATTTTATTCCCTCTTGGATAGATAGGGGACAGCTGTAGCCCCTGGGATTCCGGATACTGGCTAAGGCTCTAGCCACCCCTATAGTGCCTTTTTTAGGCAAGGTTCAAATGACAAATTCACCACTGTAACAGGTACAAGCAAGCAAAATCTGAGGGTATTGCTACTCAGTGCTAGAAATCATAACCTCAAAATGCACTCACTCGAGGCACTCCTTAAAATGGAGAACATCGACATCTGTGCAGTGACAGAGACCTGATTCAAGGCTCCAGAGAGTACCCCTGCATTGCCAGGCTATAATTCATACCACACCTTTTGGCCACCTAACCTGGACCGAAACACTAAAGGTGGAGGTGTGTCCATATTCATTAAGAATATCCACACCTCCAGGCTAGTTGCTCAGCATAATGCATCCGAGATTATCCAAGTGCAACTAACTCTGGGCAAGACCGCAACCCAAATTGTAGCTTGCTACAGATCCCCCACCATGTCCCAGGATTCCCACTCCTCATTTCTTGATACATTGGAAAATATTAGGGTACAACCTAACACCCTAATAATGGGCGATTTCAACTACCCCACCATTAACTGGGAAAACTGCTCATGTACCAACTCTTGTGCTCAACATTTTCTGAAATTCATAAATTCCAATGCCTTGGATCAACTTATCCATACCCCCACCAGGGGCAGCAATATCCTAGACCTGGTTATTACCAACATGGGCACCCAGTGCTCCACACCAGAGGTCAATTCTTTGTTGGTCAGATCTGACCACAAGCTAATCACCCTAGACATCCACATCCCTCCCCACCCCCTGTTAGGGAAACCACCATAAACAAAATTTCTCCAAAGCCATCTTCACGCTTCTTAAGACAGAAGTGGCAAACTTCACGACACCCATGCTGATGGACAATAGAGGTATGACTGCTGAATCCTACACAAATGCACTTTATAAGCACTTAACGGGAGTGCATGGATCATGCAATCCCTAACAGAACCAAGATGCTATCCTCCAAAAAATAGGAAGCTAATTTGGTGGTCCCCTGCCATAAACAAACTCTACAACAGAAGAAAGAAACTGTTGTAAAAAAGAGTAAAATCACATGATTGGAGGAACTCCCTGGTAAGCCTCAGTAAGAAGCTGGGATCCCTCATAAAATCATCCAAAGCTAGCTACAAAAACAAAATTGCCACTGACTCTAAAGACAACCACAAAGCATTCTATAGGTATGTCAAGAATTTCAATGGCAACACTCAGAACTGCTCTGAGTTACAGCACAATGACACTAAATATACAGAACCAACTGATATTGCCAACATCCTGGCAGATAGGTTCAGTGCTAACTTTACCCCCCTCTCATCCCCTAAAGGGCCCATCTCTATACCGGAAGAATGCAAAGTTCCTGTAATCATGGCTGTACAGTTTAAAAACACACTCTCCAAAGCCAAGAACACAGCATCCATGGGACCTGACAACATCCCAGGCTGCGTTTTACATGAACTACAGAAAGAACTGGCACCCCACCTAAGTACCATGTTCAGTCATAGCCTCACCTCAGGCTATGTGCCCACTGAATGGCACACGGTGACAGTTGTCCCACTCCACAAAGGGGGAGGCTCCACGGATCCCAGAAACTACCGCCCCATTAGCCTGACAAGCCTGTTCTGCAAGGCTGTGGAATGTATTATCATGGAACTTATAAACAATGACATTGGTAATCTCCAAACTCTGGACCCCACCCAGTTTGGGTTTTTAAAAGGCAGATCATGTCTCCTAAACCTGATAGACTTCTTTGAAGCGGTCACCAAAGCCGTAGATGAGGGTAAGGTGGTTCACACAGCCTGTCAAGATCTCGCCAAGGCTTTTGACACCATCCCCCACTCCAGAATTATAAATAAACTCACTAAACTAGGTATAAATCCCTATGTCACAAGATGGGTTGCCAGCTGGCTCACTGACAGAACCCACACTGTGAAAGTAGCAGACTCCAAATCCAACTTCAGACCAATGACAAGTGGAGTACCACAGGGTTCAGTCCTGGGTCCTCTCCTGTTTGGTATTTACTTCTCTGAAGTACATGCTAACACAGAAGGTCTTTGGCTAACGAAGTTCGCAGATGACTGGAAACTAGGAGCCATAATCAAAACTCCAAAACATGTGGACATCCTACAAAAGGGCCAGATTCCTGGTGTCAAAGCCATGGCCTCAAGCTCAATGCCAAAAAGTGCCTTGTCATGCCTTTTGGTAAAAACTCTGTACCCATGAACTACCACATAGGTGGCAGTCTACTTAACACCGAAAGTGTGATAAGAGACCTTGGGACACAGGTGGACAGTAGTCTCTCCTTTGATAATCACATCACCACACTAGTCAGGAAATCCTTCTACATGGCACACCTTATCACAAAAGGTTTCTCATCCAGGAAAAAAGAGGTCATTTTTCCCCTCTACTCATCACTCATTACACCTATTATAGAGTACAATGCCCCTTTTGGTATGTACCTCACAAGACATCTACAACAACTGGAAAGGGTGCAGAAATACCTCACAAAGAGGATTACCAGCCCCAAACAGATGCCCTATGCAGATCGTGCCAAAAAACTCCAGCTTTACTCTGTCACATATCGCCTACTCAGAGGCGATCTCTGCCTAACACAAAAAGCTATGTCAAACCCAGAGCTTTTGGACATGCTCCACTTAAAGAAATCCCAATCCCTCCGAGCTACACACTCTAGGGACCTAAACCTTATCACCATAATAAACAGAACATGCTGGAGTGATAGATTCCTGTCCCAGAGACTTCCCATACTCTGGAACAAACTACCTATCTATATCAAGCAAAGTTCCTTATTAGCACTCTTCAAGAAAAATCTTGATGATTGGATGGGAGATAGGAAATTCACCCCAGGGATCACTTCTGTGGCTCTGCTCAACAGTGGCACAAGAAAATAATTTTCTTGGGTGGCGAAAGCCAGGGTACTTTTAGGCTAGGCTTATATAGGCACTAGGGCCAATAGCCTAGTACCTACCTATGAACCTATGAACCTATATAATGGGACATCTGTACCCAGCCAATGAAAACATAATGGAACATTGAAAAGTAAACCCCTATGGTGTAATTCTCTCAACAACAAACTGTTTAAAGAAACATATAAAGCTGCTCGTTATCTTTAAAAGATGCTCACTTCAAACTGGTTAGTAAGATTCTAAAAATTGAACTAGAAAGTTCAAGGCTGACTATGAACTTACACTTGCAGATAATTCAAAATACATTCAAAAGACTTCTTTAGATAGGCACTCCAACAATTCTGAATTGAAGTTGTACCTCTAATTATACCATCTTCTTTGATCCTACTGCCATTGCTAATATTCTTGTGAACAAATTCTCATCCACCCTCCACTTTTCCCCATCATTCCCCCTCATACCTGTCCTGCTGAAATCACTTTGGATGAAATCCTTTTGGCACTTTCAAAAATGAAAAATACTAATTCATTGGTTCAGACACTAAGTTCTGTCAAGCAGAATTTTTTCATAACTTCTTTAACTCGAGTCTCTACAGTGGTAAAGTACCTAAGGTGAGGAGGATAACTGTTGTGATGACCTTACTTAAATGTGGTCTGTCTACTGACTCTTGCAATTATGGACCAATTAGCCAGACTAGTATTATTTAGCAATTGTATGGAACACATTGTAGCTGAACAAATCAACAACAATGTGGGTGACAGTATATCCCTGGACACACATCAGTTTGGCTTTGTAAAAGGTAGATCATTCCTGCTCAGCTTAGTTGAGTACTTCAAAAGGGTTACTGAAACATGGATAAAGGCACATGATCCACACTGCCTAGATGGACTTTGCCAAGGCCTTCAATACTCTTACCCATGCTGGAGTTACTGAGAAAGTCTCCCAACATTAGCACATAAATAGTTCATTGGATAAGTAATTGGCTATCTGGAAAAATGAATTCAATTAAGGTCAGGGGTATTTGCTCCTGATAGAAAAACATCACAAGTAGAGTCTAAGTGGGCTCTATTCTGAGCCACCCCCTCTCTGGCATTTACTACTGTATCATGAACAGTGATATCAAGGAAATATGCTAGCTATGTTTGCTGATAATGGCAAACAAGGATGGTTATTAAATTCCATCCTGATATTCAAATGTTCCAGAAAGGTACAGATCAAAGGAATCTTAGGTATGAAAATCATAGGGTTACCCTCAGTACCAGGAACTGTGGCCTAGCTTCCTTTGCTAAACCTACAATTGCTACCACATACCATAGAGATAACATTTTACTTAACTCTGAAATAATCATAAGGGACTTGTGTATAACCTATGTTGACAACAAACTTTCCTTTGGCCGCCATATCTCATTGGTGATTATAAAATCCTTCTGTGTTGCATTATATCTCCTAAAGATCCACAGAAGTTAAACATCTTCTTCTTTCCTTCCTCGTTAGATTCCTCACTGAATGCAATGCCCTCTTAGCATGGTCCTCACTGTGCAATAAATGTAGTTTAACAGATGTCAGTATTTCATCATAAAATGTTTCATTAACCTTAGGTAGTGCAATAGGATAAAAACCTGTCCCTATACTCAATATCATGCAGGATCCTGAATGGCGGCTTTCACTTAACATGCTATGAATGATTTAACACATTTTGATCTTACTCAATTACATAGAACCAGTGATAAAACAAACACCAGCACTACAAACCTAAACCTCTACTGCACCACCAATACCAGATGGTGTGGAAGGTCCGTAACCCAACGTATCCGTCTCCCCATTTCTGTAATAGGCTGCACTTACATATCAGATGCAGCACTTCCCTAGCAACCTTTAAAACCAGTCTGAATCACCAGATGGGTGATCACAAATTATCATCTTGGATATGTAGGGAACATATATTTAATGGGGACACTTTTAGTTTTCTACCAGTATTTGGCAATGGGACTAAATTCCTCAAAGATCTCCTTGGAGGAGCTTAGTAGGAATCTATGAACCAGTGAACCATGAGAAGGGAGATTCCTATATGCCCTCTCACTCTTCACTTAGATTGCACATCTTATTCCAAAATTCAGGAAAAAATTACCACAGTTTATCCTTTTCACCCTTTAGTGAATGAGAAGTCTAAAGCTTAACAATATCAGGTCCCTGGAGGTAAAGAAATGTACATGGAGTTTCCTCAAGGCTTGGTGGAAACAGTTTGTTATATGTTAGGGCTAAAGTGTGCTTTAGTTCCTCTGATTCTACTGGACCTCCTAGCTAGGGAATCAAAAGCAATTGAAGCCACCAGGAATCCTTATCACAGAGAGTTGCACTCTGGCAAGTACAAAAGGTTTCCGTTTGTTGAAAAAGCATTCTTTGTCACTCAAGTCAATCACCATACAGGTGCTACTATTAACAAGTCAACTTATGACTGTGACTAATATGAACAACATTTCTTACTAAGGGCCAGTAACTTGGTCATTAAAGCCAGCATTTGAATGTTAGGACTGTCGATCTCATAAATCACTTAACATACTTTCAGACTTTTTTGTTAATTTTTGTCATTTTTACATAAATTTAATTAATTCCTAATCTTAGGAACTGTATTATTTTCCACTTTTTTATAATAATTTTCCTTGTTACTGCAAGACGACTCCTAAACATTTTTTGTTGTTTGGCTTTTACAGACAATGGAATAAGAACATTCATTATTATTGTTGATCTAGACAAAATACAATTATCTGAACAAAGTCCTTTAAAAAATACTTATCTCCTCCCAATAAACATTTAACTTCTCTCAACCCATGAACATATGTCCCCAATCGGGAGCGCTACAAAATCCTGAAAGCCCAAGATCCTGAAAACCAAAATCCTGAGACCAAAATCCTGAAAGTTCAAAATACTGAAAACTCAAAATACTGAAAAATCAAAATCCTGAAAACACACACGAGACCAACACTTACTATATTCCAGCACAAGTACATAGCTAAACAAATAAAACACAAACTATATTACTGCTCTCCAAGTATAAACCCCCCCCATGTGTGGGGCTGTGCCCCTCTCACCCCCTGCTATTTAAATATATCAACTCCAAGATTGCACTTAGTGTAGTAAAGTGCAATCTTGGAGCTGATATATTTAAGTAGCAGTGGGTGTTGGGTGGGGTACAGCCCCTCCACATGGGGGGTGCAGGGGGGCTTTCCCCCCTGCATATAGTTGAAGGGTAATATGTTTCTGAATGTACTTGTGCTGGAATACAGTAAGTGTTGGTATCCTGTGTGTTTTCAAGATTTTGAGTTTTCAGTATTTTGAGTTTTCAGGATTTTGGTTTTCAGGATTTTGTGCTTTCAGGATTCTGTAGCACTTCCCCCCATTCATCTTTCACTTCCTTACTACATCTTCAGCAGATTGCAGAAGCCACTTTACTAAATTTGGAACTTTTGTAATGAGAGACAAATACTCTATATATATCTTTCCACATAAAATCATTTCAATACAAACTTGATGAGGTTTGACTAAGTACTACAATTCTATTTTTATCAAGAATTGAGTCATTTAATCCACTGCTATCTAAAACTTTCCAGTAGTTTGCATCAAAGTTATTATTTACAATTAACTTGTATAACTTAGAAAGACTCAATAATATTAACCATATATTCATGTAATGGAGGAGAAAGGTTCTGATCATTTTCACTCATATTATTTATTAAGTTATCTAATTTCTTTCTAATAGACAGATTCAGTTGATTAACAGATTTGTCCAACTTATACAATTTCATTAAACCTGCTGATGTTTTTACTTTCCTTTTTTCAAAACAATTGTATCATAATACTAACCCACTTTCTTTTAGTAATTTCAGTAGTATTCTGAGATTCCACAAGTCCTGTGGTGTAAGCAATGGGAAAATGCAGCAATTTCCATTTTGAAATTAATGTGATTTTATAACTATATTTCTTAACTTTTTTTTAGAATTGTTTGCATATAACAGGAATCCAAACACTGAAATGAATTACATTCTAGAACATGCTTTATTAACCAAATAAAGGAATTGTTAAATACTTCAAATTTATCAAGTTTAATACATCTATAAGAATTTAATATAATATGTTCTTGAATAAATTTCCATTGACTAGTATAGATTAGGTCTAACCAGATTATAATTTAATTAAATACTGCTGCAACAGAATATGATTCTATATTGGGAAAAATAATACCACCATTCTTCCAAAAACAAATATAATTTCTATAAGCAGTTTTGTTTTTTGTTATTTTTTTTTTTTGGTGGCATAGGAATGATTTTAATGTTTTCTCCATTTCTTTAATATTTTTTTCAGGTGTTAAAGCTGTTGAATGTAATATACAAATGATTTATGGAGTATAATCATTTTGAGAAGAACTAAACTATCTTCAAAAGTAAAACAAAATTCCATTATTTAATAAGGAGTAACACTTCTTCAATTATTTTTTTTCAAAATTATGATTAATAATCTTATTAATATATTGATAAATTTTATCCAAATATATTTTAATTAAGTTCATATTTAGTGTATCTTGCTGTCTACAAGGTTTGTGAATGTTATTATGCTGGTAAAATGAATAAAGCCCTAAGGGACAGAATATGTGGACATAATATTGATATCTCTAAGAAAGATGTTAGAAATCCTCTTTCTAGGCATGTTGTAGACACTGATTCTACCCATAAATTTATGTTCCTGGCACTAGAGTTGATTATACCTAGTATTAGAAGAGGTGGCATTAAAACTAAGATTGAATGTGTAGAGACAAAATGAATTTGAGAACTGCATGCTGACTGTGGGAAATGTTTAAATAGTTCTGTACCTTTAAGACTTGTGCTGAGATCAAGAGCCTTACCATACTCAGATTTAAAAGTACTTAAAGAATGTTTCAACTTTTGTATATTAGATCTGAGGAAGTGCTTGTGATAGGTGTGAAAGCCCTCTTCTTTTTATTGTTTTTATGTAGTTTTAATAATTGTTTTAATAAATGTGAGTTTTAGTGAAATGACTGCTATGTCAGCTGGATATATTTTATGATATTTCAATTCTTGCCCTTCCCAAAATTATACATATTTGTCTTTTAAATTACGATATAGTCGTCGATTCAACATGATAGTTTCAGTTTTACCATTATTAAACTCCAATAATTATATTTCTTGAAACTTTTCAATGTTTTTATTTCTGTGATTGAGTTGTTTAGATCTCCTATACTTAGTAAAGCATTATCTGCAAAAAGCTGTATTTTATATTGAAAATTCTTACTTATAGAAAAAAAACATCAATTTTATCATTACATCTTATGCTGTTAGCTAAGAGTACAATGACTGATGTAAATAATAAAGGAGACAAAGGACATCCTTATTCTGTACCTTTGATTAAGGTAAATGCTTTTGATATGCAAGTCCCAATTTTAATACATGCTTTAGAATCCCTACATAGATTTCTTAATAGTCCTATAATTTATTCTGGAAACACAATACTTCTAAAGTTTTAAACAAATAGTTTCAATCAACATAATAAAATCTCTTTCAATACCTAGGCTATTTAAAGCATTTTTATTCAAACCACCTGCTAAATCCAAAGTTGTTATTAGCCTTTTAATATTATCATAAGTTAACCTATTGATAATAAACCACATTTGATCTTTATTAATCAGTCTATTATATATTTTAATCTTCTAGAGAAAATAGAAGTAAGTATGTTATAATCAACATTTAATAAAGAAATGGATCTATATTTCAAAACTTATTTTTGTCCTTTCCTTGTTTAAGAATAGGTGATTTTGCAGAAAATTTCCATGAAGGAGGAATTATTTTTCCTTTCTGGATTATCATGAAAAATTTACTAAGTAATTCTATACATTTTAAAACAAATTAGGCTCATGCAGTGTCCTCAACTCAGCTTGGAACACTAAAATACATTAAAATAAGTCAACCAACAAAATTAATAAGCCAAATAACTTTAATAACATCAACATGCAAAAACCAAATAAAATAACCATATATTGTTCTTTAAATATTTATTTTCTAATCATCTAAATTAATATTTTTATCTTTATTGTGATCCTTGTGATTTTGTTTTAAATATCAAGCATTTCTTCTATATCTTAAGTTAGCTTATTGGTACAGGGATTTTTAATATTATTGATTTTAGCTTTTTTATTTTCATTAGCTATTCTTTGAAGATTTTTTGAAGTCATTGCATAAGTTTACAATTTTAATTTTTCAAAAGTTATCTCTGTGTGTTAAAACTGTTTGATATTTCATCATTATTTTTTTGCTAGTTTCAGTATTATCCAATATCTTTGTTTGTTGCTCAGATTTGTCCCGCTTTTTCATTTTGTTACAAGACCACCTTCCCATTCTATTCTTAATATGCATTTCAAAGAAACCCTAATATAATTGTATTAACCTGGCCATTATCATTTAAGGAAAGAGAGTCTTCTATTTGTTCTTTAAGATAACTTTTAAATTCTTTTAGTTTCATCATATATACTGAAATTCTGTAAATAAATCTACATTTCCTTAAATATGTTGTTAGATTAATACTTAATGTATTATTGTCAGATAAAGGACAAGAAATAGTTTTAAATAAATTACCTTTATCAAATAGATAATTGGAAGCATACATCCTGTCAAATCAAGTTTGTGCTCCATATGCAGAAAAATAATGAAACAATTACTTATCTTTTGCCTTTATTACCAAGTCAGCTAAGTTATTATTATTAACCTATTTATTCAATTATTTAGCTAGTGTTAAAAGTTTGCTTTCTTCTCCTTACTCATATCTTCAATATTAGATATACAATTGAAATCTCCAGCTAATATTGAAATACCCTTCCAATGACTCTGTAATAGATTTCAGTGATCATTTGCCACTCTTACACCTATTCCATGAATCCAATATATTTTATAACTCAAAATATAGTAGCTCCTCTCCTTTTTTATTAAAAGAAGCAGAGGATAATTCCTCATAGTTAATATTATTTAAGAAATGCATATCTTTATCTACCATATGAGTCTTTTGCAAAAATATAATATCACCTCTGTTTTAAATACCTCATTAATGTTGTCCTTTTGTTGCTGTTATTTAATCCATTTACATTGACAGGCACTAAATTAAAACTATCCATACTTTATATTTGAAAAATGTAGATACTAAGATATAATTTAATACATTAATCGGCCAAATTAATGTTGTTATAATTGGAACTATATTGTTTGCCTCTAATACTAGTTTATACTTCCATATCAATTTGAATTCTTCCTTTCTATACACTAAATTACTAAAACCCATAAGCAGTAAGAACAAAATCAAATATACAACTGTAACAATATACATTACTATTAAAACACTATTATTCATGGAAACCAAAGTTCCTAATTTGCCTATCCATGTAGGCAGACTACCAAACTATTCTTCTATTGAGCATAATTCAAAAATTCATTAAGAACTAGCAAAAAACTACTATAACTTACAAATGATTATATGATAGTAAATATAAGTTAAAAAGACTACAGATTTAATTAAATATTCTATCATTTAGCATTCATTTTTTCAATCAAACCTTTTAAGATTAATGATCTATCTGAATTAGTTTCAAGGGGCAAATAATCTAATAAATAATGTAATACATGCCTGTTTATGTAATATTAACAGAGTATTCTACCAGACATCTTTAGACTATATAACTATTTAAAGACTGATATAATCAAATATTTAAATCAATATGTTTAATCTATTTTTAAATTACTCTAAGATAATCTATTAAATGTCAAGATCCAGTGCTATTAATTTTTATTTGATATGTCAGCATTACATCCACATGAATTAAAATTAAGGAACTGAGTATCAGGTTGGCATAATGGTTAAGGTATTTACCTTACAGACACAAAGTGTAGGGATTGCTTCTCACATGGGGTAATTGGATAGGATTAAAATGGCCCACAAGCACAGTTAGCCTAGTACTAATCTATGAACCTAAGATATTGTTTGCTAATGACAGTGTATCCTCTCTTTCATATAGAATTTCCTACTATTTTATCTAAGAACAGAGTTCAGAATGTAAAAAAACTTGTAATTTAATAGTTACTACTTGACTTCATGCTTTATAGTGCATCAACAATACAGCAACTGAATATTTTAACATAAATAGCATTTGTAGTTATTTAAATACTGCTCTCTTAATGCCCTTAAACTTCTTTTATTTATAAAAGTGTAGTTAAATCATTCCAGTTATCTAAATAAGTCATTTTACCCCAGTTCTTAAGTCTCTTTGCAAATTTTCTCCTTATCTTTCATTCTTTCTTCTTCTCTTCTTTTTTTTCCCTTCTAATTGCCTTCTTCTCTTTTCTGTTTAACTTTCTTTTTTCTCTCCTCCTTTAAATTTCTTCATCAACTAAAACAGCTGTTACAATTCAATCGATTGTGATCACTATTATTAAGGAAATGAAAATGCAAATAATGGGATCATTATGTGATTACCAGGAGAAAGGACAAATAAGTGATAATCTTACTTTGGGTATAAAACTGAAACAGAGTAGAGCATAAACAAATAAATTGTAAGCTTTGAAACTTTGGAGATGATGAGAAATCAAAATTTATCAGACTGTTAAACAATGAGAAAATTAACATTAATATTAATTTCTGTTTAAATGTTATTATTCCAAAAATTTGCATTACATGTAACCAAAAACCAGCTTGTAAAATATCTTATGAACACCCCCCCCATTTTGTCAAATAATGTCTTATTATTAATGATGAACCTTATATATATGGATTTTCATTGATTTAACAAGGTCATCTCGATTAAAATTATTTATTATTACTGACTACATTGTGACTGTCCACTAGTATGTGAATTATTTTAAAGAAAACAAATATGTAGTTATATGCATATAGATTTTAGACTAGTTGGAAAAATGCAATTCTAAAGACAATTTCTTAACTACTGTAGTAACTGCAACAAATAATATATTCATTCATTTGTCAACACTTGTTTCCTTTTCTTTCCCTTCCTTTCTTTCTTTTTCTTTTCTTTTTTTTCTTTTCTTCCCCCTTTTAAAAATAAATTTCATAGCTCTAATTTCTCTAAAAAGGTGAGAAAAGTATCACATACACCAGAGAGCTTACTTTGGACAACATTGTGTCAATAAGGATATATAGGAACAATGTAAATATTGTATAAGACAATGTCCTTACTTCTTAAGAAAACAAATGTTACATCATTTTAATAGTTATGCCTGAAAAGCATTGTTTCCTAACACATATAAAGAGAATGTCAGCAGTTTTGTTGTTAATGTACTTGTACATTTGTCATACTGATCACTATATATACATGCTCTATAACTCTAATAGAAAATGCTACATTAGTTTTTGGAGGATAAAAGACGTTACCTAATGTTTATAAATCGCCATCAGTATAATGAATAGCAAAACATCTTGGACTATTTTTTTTCTGTAAACTAATTCTTAAAAATGTTTGTATCACTATGGTTGGTGAAACAAATCTATTGTTTGATGGGATCAGAAAACATCTGAAGCTCGTAATGCATTTAAAATGCTTTGTTACATTCTTTCCAGACTGGTTTCTCTTCTCCCAGCCCAAAGCTTCCCGGGAAGTCTCTTTTGTTTTCAGCCAGAGATGAAACAACTGACTCAGTAGTGAAATCATGTATACTCATGCTCTACTTATGAAATGGCTTAGCCGGGACAGCTTTAATAAAACCAGTGATGTATGACATGCAAGACACATTAGAGTTTATGTAGCATAAGTAAATTGTTCATCAGAAATAACCTACTACAGAACACTATTGCAATGATCATATTTCCAACCCTTTTCTTTTAAACATACACTTAAAAGTTTGAAAATTATCTTAAATATGGCTGCTACAAGTGTATTCAATATAAAGTTCAAATCACTTCTTCTCATCATTGTACCCGATTCATTCACTTCCTGTTATCAAGAACATCAGCACTGAACCTTTTAGCTCATCAGGGTCTTAGATCATCAGCAAGCATCTGAAGAAGAAGGACTGAAGCAAAACAAGTATGGATTGAGTTATTTTTATTTAATTGATGCATTCATTGGTCTCTAGCTCATAGTTATGTGTTAACTTATTTACATTCAGTGAACTGAGAAAACTATGTTAAAAGAGAAACAAAAACACAGTTGCTAATACTAAACATTATAGATCTAACATTAATTCAAATTTATAATGCATAAAATGAACAAAATCAAATAAAATGCATAATCTTATACAGAGTTAAAGTTTCTATTGTTATAAGTTATAACTTGTTGACATTCTAACAAAACAAACATGTCATTTAACATTTAACAATGCATTTATGAATTTAGCTCAAATATATACTTAAAACTTTAATTAAATTTAGAGTAGAATTAATTGATAATATTCCCACTTATAAAATGCTTATATTTAAAGTACATTGACATCTTACATTTGATTTGAAGCATATAGACTTAAATAAATTATTTACTTAAAATACATCTATTGTTTCAATAAACTAAGATCATATAAACAGAAAATAAAAATCAGTTGTTTTTAAGGTTTTTTTTTTTTGTTTTTACTTTGGAAGTACTTTTTCATGTATTCCGTTCACTATAGCTCTTGAGGGATGAAGCATTCCGGTCTATTTCTTCAGTAATGTTGAATATTTTATTTTTATTGACAAATGCAGATGCCTCTTCCAGTATATCAAATATTTTGATTCCTTCAGGAAGGAAGATTTTTTTTATCTTTGCAGGAGATAATATGGTAGCTTTAATATTGTTTTAGTTTTTAATCAATGGCATGGAAGCTTTCCTTGTAGTGATTTCCTTTCTGGAAAAGTCATTATCATATCTGATTAGATGCTCACCTAAATTAATAGAGGGTCAGACTATGCTGCTTTTAGTTTTTGATCTTTTTCCATGGTGGACATAAACTTAATTATTATTGAACATGGAGATGAGTTTTCCTGTTTTGATTGTGTTACCAAATACCCATGTGCCCTCTTTATCCCAAAAAGATAAAATTTCAGGTAAGTTCAAGTATTTTATGTAACCAGGTTGTTAAAAAGTGTATTATGTCAGCTCCCTCATACTTTTCTGGTATTCCAAATATTTTCACATTCTTTCACCTCAGTCTATTTTCTAACTCACCAACTTAACTATAAGCCAGCTGTTCTGTTTTAAAAGAAATTCATTCTTGGATGGTGCTTCTGTTATTCTTCCTTCATGGCTTCTGTTATTCTTCCTTCAAGGCTTCTTTTATGTTATTCATTTGTATACATTGCTGATTCATAAGTGTTTCCAAGTGGTCCATTTTCTTTCTGCATCCTTCTTTAAAACTTTCTATTTTAACATCAAGTGTGTCCATTTGCATTGATACATCCTGATATTAACAACTGGATATCTTTTTTGACAGAGGAATCCCGAGTACCATTTTTTGAATGATTTATTTTATTGTCACTTCTCTCTTAACCAAGTAAATAAAATTCTGACAGGAAAATTACACTTTCTGAAGAACTTCAGGTTATAATTCTTCTCTCTACCTTTTAGTGAATGTAAACAAATGTCAAGTTCCTCCAAAAATCTTATTTTTAACTAATATTTTTTGTCCGAAAGTTTTCAGTTACAGAGCCTTCTCCATTTGCTGCTCTCAACTTGCCATCTTGGCCAAGCCCCATGCAGACGCTACTGATTTATATCAAGTATCCATGTGGTTTGCATTTTAGTTATTCCATGGTTAAACTGCATGCATCACACATCAATTATTTCTGCTCATCGTTGTCTTGTGAAGAGCAGGATTGTATCCCAACATACTGGCTGACAGTTTCTTAAATGTGTTCTGCCTCTCTACCCACATCTAAATAACACATTTCCTCCTTTGAATTTGAAATTCATAATTAACAGACTTGCATGTCTATTCAAACCTGTCTGGTTCAAGACATTAAAGTCTGTATCTTGTAAAATTATTTTTTGTTTGGCAGCCATCACCTTCACAAACAATATTTCAGAGCTTAAGGCCATAATCTGTAGGGAAAGATACTTTACTGAAGTGGTGTCTGTGTTATATTTGAATAACTCTGTTCATGCCTCTGCTTTCTCTGTCAGTGCAGAAAATGAGGAAGAGAGATGTCTTCACATCCAGAATGTGCTTCACTAGCATGGTCTGTACCTGAAGAAAGTATACAAATTCAGAGAGACAAAATATCTTTCCTTCTTTTTCACACAGGGAAAGAAAAGGTTGCCAGTTTCCATACAAATCCTTTCATTTTAGATAAAATACATTGAATGCTGTATTATTCATTGCCTTCATGCTACCGTATGAAGAAAAATGATACACCTCCCTCAATGCAGCTGGCGCAACAAGTAGCACACTCACCTTTAGTGTCGAAGGCTATGGGTTCTATTCCCATACCTGCGAAATGACTTTTTAACACTACCTTGCTGCATTCCTGAGTGTATTGCCCTTTGGATGAGATGTTAAACTGAGGCTCCATCTGTCTGAGTTGATGGCACCACAGGTGGATGTAAAAAATCTCATGGCACCTACTGAATGGTGCAGGAATCTTTTCCTTCTGATCTGGTCAAATTTGCCCTACTAGTATACAACCTTGTTCTCCTCAGAAAAGAGGCTACTAGCTTAGTAGGACTAACCCAGTCAGCAAAGGATAAATAAATAAAATAAAGATACTGCCAAAAAGCACTCTACCATGACCCAAGTCTGCATTCACTGCTACTCTCATGAATGTTTCTGATGTGGATATGTGTGCAGTGACCATCTGGCCATTGAATCACAGCATTATTGCTTGACCATGAGTACAGGAGTCAGACCTGCTTTTTGACTAATGCCTATCTTCTGATTTATTCTATACACTTTTATTTTTTATTTATTTATTTGCTTTTTTGGGATTCTTCTCATTCATGTGTTTTTTCTTTTTATACAGCTCAGGATTTTCCGATGTATAGACCCACCAAGGATAATTCCCATTGTTAAATATAACAGATGCTTTCATACTCTTATCACTTAATCTACAGAGTATCTCTCATTGCTGGCCACTTTTACTCAGCTGTCATTAATCTGTATTTGGGTGGCTCCATCGGCCAGTGGTTGCTGTTTGAGTTCCCTGTATTTCTCACACTGGTTTACAGGAAGTCTCTCTACTCATTGTCTTTTTTTTTTCTGGGAGTTGTATGTGTGCAAACTGGACCCCTTGTTAACTAAATTTGCAGATTACTGAACACTGGACATTATTGTCAAATCTCTCTCTGATATCCTTCAGGAGCTAACTTTCATAAACACGTGGTATACAGAAAAGAGCTATATGTAAATATAAAAAAGTGGAACATTGTCACATTTGGTAAGCAGGTCTCTTCCTTAAAGTACAGTATAGCCACTCCAAAATGAAAATGTAATCAGGGTTCTTTGAACCTGGGTAGATAATTTCCTCTCCTTTGACCATGATATAGCAATGGTAGTCGGAAAATCCTTCTGGTTAGTACAACTAATGTTAAAAAGGCATATTATCCTGGTCAAAAGAAGTTATCCTCCCTCAGTATGTAGTCTTAATTAGACAACCTAATCAGTACAATGTCCCTTTTGTGGTGTACATTTTTAGACATATTAAGCAACTGAAAAGTTTCCAGGTTCTTTGCCAAGTAGACTTTTAATCTAAACTGAGCTGCCAGGAAAGCTTGAAGTTCTGTTGCTTTACTCAGCTCCTTATAGGGTCTTGTGGGGTAATCTATGCCATGCTTTTTCTACGCCATTGGGTCTTCATCTTCCTTGATTTCCTGTAACTCTGCAAGTGAGATAGCTCCACTTATTCCAAAACTGTGGACATAAATCTACACTAAAATATAAATAAAATGCATTAGTTAGACACATTTATTACCCAACAGGTACCCCTGCAAGTTAATCCAAGTGACACACTAGCGTTCTTCACATTCATCTTGGATGATTGGAAGATGAGTACCCATAATTGTACTCCAGGACTGGCCTACTTTGCTCTTCTTCAGAAATAGGGTACAGCATGAAGGTGGATATTGGCAAGGCATAAATGATCTTGTGACTCAGTTTCGTTGCATTCCCTATGAACTTATGAGCTGTTCAGCTGAGAAGCTAAGCACACTTTCCTAGTGTGGCATGTGACATCAGAATATTTATTTATACAGAGGGACTGTATGCACCTGAATACAGGAGTTTCAGAGAAAAATAGCTGAAAAGGAATGTAAGGAGGGATAATCATAACCACAGTGTCATTGTGTTGTGTCCCCTCATAGAACATCTGATACAGCAACAACATATTTGTTTCCACCAGGTTTCACTGATTTTTTTCATCTTTGCTCAAGCATATTTTAATGTATTTTCCTGAACAAACTTAGATGACTGCAGAGACAGTCAGGGATTTTACCTTTGGGCTTCCACAAACACATAACAACAGCATACTTTCTTACAGACTGGGATGATGGTTTAGTCTTTAAGGAGCAGAGTTTTCCCACTTAGAGATTGATATCAAGTCTAAAAATGAAGTGTTTCTCTCTTTCCCCCTCTCTCTACGGTTCACTGTAGATGTATGTTCCTGTTGTAGGCAGTGTATCTCTTATGAAGGAGCAATATGAAGAATTTGTGGATTCAGGAATCTATCATCTTCTCAAAAGAGATGTGGTTCTCTACTAAGCAGACTATGGAGAGCCTTAATAAGATATGTAAGGTGTTGGCACAAAGACCTGATGCTCAGACACCTGCTCATATGAAGTTTGGCAAATTCAGCCCAGGGCCTTAGAAAATGCAGAAACTGTAATAAAAGATTGTGGACCTTTTTACGTGAAACAACAGCAGGCTGTTTCTTTGTAACTATGATCTTTTCAGCCATCAAAATGGTAATTGCCTTCACAGTCTGCTGTCATCAGTTCCCTCTTCATCATTTACACCAGAAACCCACAGATGGCTAGTGTTGCTAGTAGGTAGTACTATAGAAACTGATATTAGGTTCAATTACAAGTACTCCCAAAGCACATCTCCATCTAGCTTTACTACAAATTCAGTAACTGCTGGCCAAAGGAATTATATTATAGCCCTTCTTCTTTCTAGAGCAAAGAATAGTTGTTTATGGGATGTTAGACTTTATTCCATCTCAGACTAAGATGTTTTTAAGCCTTTCTGAGCACTGCATCTTGTATAATCTGCCTTCTTCTGGAGATGGTGCATTTCACAATGAAATTTTTTTACAACTTTCCAAACTGACTTTTTTGACTGCACAGACTTTCTCAAAGATATAGGATATTTGTCATCTTTCATCTATGGTTCAAATTCGTAAAGGTTACTGTGAGGTGTACCTTATGGAATTCAAAGGCAACACTACCCCGATGCTTCTACATAAAGACATACAGAACTGTTGGGAACTATCTCTGCAGCCATGCTATTTGCCAATGAGGCAGTCCAGAGGAGAGGTACATTCTAATTAGCTATATGTTCTCCATGAAATTGCATGACGTAAGGCATCTGTGCAACCAAGCATGTTACCATGGCCGCTCCTGGCCCCTTTCAGTAGTGATTAAGTACAAAAGTGCATGTTCATCCATTATGTAAATGATAAGTGCAGAGGAATTTAGTGGTAAAGTAGTGTTAGGAGGCATGTACATGTGTATATGCAAGGGGCTGCATGTGTCAGTGTTTTGTATGAGTGTGTGTCTGACTGGGAGGTAGATATAAGGGGAACTTCTGAGTGGCTAAGTTAATTAGGTGTGTGTGTGTGTGTGTGTGTGTGTGTGTGTGTGTGTGTGTGTGTGTGTGTGTCTTGGGGGGGTTAGGTGGCTGTCATTCTTCACCACTCACCTAGAATAACTAACAATGCCTGCAACAACTGGGTGGAGGAAGCATTAGCCACCAGGGATACCTTATTCAACTCATGCCTGAGTGGTACTTAAACTGAAATTGAATTGTGGGTGGGGGATACACTAGCAATCAAGGACACCTCATTAAACTTTTACCTGAGCACACTTAAATAAAATGGTGATAAGGGTTTATATTGTCTCTGCAGATAGCTATAAACTATGCTAATAAACTTAATTCCATAGTTTATGGTTTGATTCTATCAGCTTCCATTTGTCTACTCTGTCACTATTAGCAATTCACATAACCAGGAAGTACTCCCAGGTCAGTACCGAAAAAAGGCCTGTGCCTGGCCAATTTACCCAGTTAACACATTAATAAAATAATAATATAATTCCTAGAATTTCAGTTCATAAAACCTGAATTTTATCTTTCATTAACCGTAATTTAGACTCCTGATATATAATTACTTGAATAAAATTTGCTGAAATTCTCCAAGGCGGTTTTCAAAACCCACAGACCTACTTCATATTTATTGTTAGTAAATGTAGCCTCATAAGACTTGACACAAGTGACATCATGATTACAAAATAAATAGTCATATCATTCAAAATGACATTGGTTAAAGGTTTTGAGGCAATTATAGCCAACAATTTGACCATTGATCATCATCTGTCAACCAGAGTCAAACAAGTATATCCTACAGGTTATCTAATAAAGAGGCATGTTCAGTCACCCCAGGAACTCATTGTAATAGTTTTAACCTCACTGATCTGACCTTTTATTGAATGCAGCACTGCATTCTATAGCATTTGAACAATCCAGCTGAAACAACCTGAAAAAGGCTGATTCCTTTCTAGATTACTTTCTAGAAAATAATAATTGGGATAAAAAGCTTGAATTATTCAGAAATGTTTAAGAACGTATTAATAAATTCAGTAACTTATAAGTTACTTAGACATGACCTCTATCTGGTCTTAAAGCAATTTCAGATCTAGTTCTATTTGAAAATCTATGCTTAGAATGTACTACATGAGAAGCTAACATCTAATCAGAGACCATAATGCCATAATACCAAAATTCATTTAAAAAATGCCACTGTGATGGATACATTTCTCAATGCTTCTTTACAATCAGGGCCCACATCTATGAGAAACTGAAAATATCGACATGGAGTTATGATAACAAAGCTGGATGAGATCTCATCATGACTATGTCCAGAACCATGACCCCCTGATCTATCATATCTGGATGTCGGGACACTGGGATCACTGACAGAGCAGTGAAGATAATGTCCTTGCAGGAGTGGGATCTTGCATGGCCATGTCTGCTAACATTAGAAGATGCAGCAGATCTCCAGCCACATGGATGCTCACCCTCCTTCCACAGACATTCCATCATAGAAACTGCCCAATCCAATTTGTCATTCATGCTGTCTAAGGAGTTGCTCACATGGATCAGGGAGTCACTCATGTCAGAATCCACAACATTTAGTAGTCAAACTGTCTCTTCTGAGGTACATCTGGTGGCACCTAATGGCACCAACTTCAGGAGGACAGTTGAAGCAGACCTCCTCCAAGCACCCCTACCAACCATCCTGTGTGGCAGCATGCCTCACAATAGTTACCAGGAGAGGAAATGGGCTTTGCCACCAGAGTGACCACACTAGCTTGAGCAACTGTGTCTACCTCAACCTGTCCTATATCAGAGATCTCTGTGTCCTGGGTATGCATAGGCATACTGTCTGTGTCCAGAATATAGGCAAAAGATGTGGGAGTCTCAACCTTGGTGTCAGGCTGACCATATGGTCCCCCAGACTATGTCTGTTAATCACCATCATCATCATCAGATGCTACAGATGATCCATATTTCAGGTGGTAGTTGTACTACATTGCCACTCTCAGGATCACCTATGATAAAAAGCAATCAACATGACAAACAGAAAAATGGAGAATAAAATTCATCATATATTTTCCTTATAATAAATTTATGTTAAACATCTTAACAAATGCTAAAGCTACTAAAACTTTACTGTCAAATGCACCTGAATCTGCCTTTTATACAGTATTAACAATAAACAAATGTGCACTTACCATATACAGGTGGGCTGGCAGCCTGCAATCCAGTCCCTATATGTGAGAAATGGAAAGGAAAGAAGTCTGCTAAATATCACAATGCAAATGAAATAAGAAAAAGGGAACAGCCCCTTACACAAATCAGAATAAAATTCCCCCCTAAAAACAAAAGCAAACTGCACTGTTTATATATGACTGCAGTGTGATTCACAGTTATCACTGGCTCTCTAAATATATTATATATCAGGCATCTTAGATATATGTATATAAGGATATAACAATGACACTTGCGTTTTGCATACCTGGAAAGTCTGCTTGTGACATTCTGTGTCTGTTGTCCACATCTGCACCAACGTCAAGGATTCTTATGGAACCCTCTGTCAAGTTCTCTGGATCTTTGACAGTGGATAGGAACTTCTCATATTCAGTTAGTGGTGATTTGATAGCAGGACCCTTCCCCCAGCCACCTGTTACTGGACAACTTCAGTGGCCCTACAGTGGGCAAAGTTTATCATGTGAGTTGCCTGGTGTCAAATCTAGGAGCATGTTCTACCATGTCCTCCTAAAACATTAAGGTCATCAACCACCTACTGCCATATCCTGTATTGGGAAGATTGGCCACCTCTACATCTCCCTAACAGAAAAGCTCCATGGCGACATAAGGCATGTTCTCCCATGCCCTCCTAAAACATTAAGGTCTTCAACCACCTACTGCCATATCCTATTTTGGGAAGATTGGTCACTTCTAAATCTCCCTAACAGAAAAGCTCCATAGTGACATACGGCCTGGAAATTACCTAATTTTCTGCATCACTATACGGTGGATGAAGGGGTATAGATTGCTTCTTGGTACCATAGCCCTTTATAAGATGAAACAGAAAATAGACACAAAAAATTAAATACATAATAAACAGACAGGATGGCTGTGAACTCAATTCTGTGTAACTGTATGCATCCAACATGCACATAATTTAAACATGTTAAGTGCTCACTATGACTACATTCAAGTTAGGTCCCCAAATCCCCCAGCCCTCCAACAAAAAAGAAGTATATTTAAAACTCAGTTATCAGCATATATTTGATAGGGATAGCACAAGTTTAACTTTGCAATAAATTGCAGCATTAACAATAACAATTATAAGTGTAGTATTAGAAAATTAATTGCCATATCAACTGCTGTGGAGTTCAGTCAGCTAGAAATACACAAACAGAACACATTTTAATTTTCATGCAAACCCAGTTAAAAATGCCTGATGTTCCTACATTCTTACAATACAATCATCTGCAAGAAGTGTGCAAACATGACAAACAAAATAAAATCATTTGTCATGTATCATTCAACAGCATAATTATAGAAATGCAAACATGGCTATGGAAAAAGGAAGGGTTAAAAGTAAAAAAAACAATGAAAATAATAAAAGGCTTTTCAGAACATGCAAACATGGCTATGGAAAAAGGAAGGGTTAAAAGTAAAAAAAACAATGAAAATAATAAAAGGCTTTTCAGAACTCACTGCACTTCACCTTTTAATGTTAAAATAAAAGGATTATCATTAGGCTAACTGCCCTTGCAAGCGATTTTAAGCCTAGCCAATTATCCCTTGTGAGACTCAAACCTTGCACTTTGTGTTTGTAAGACAAACACCTTACCCATTAGGCCACCATCCTTACCCCAGTTAATTAGGAAATAGCAGTATACCTTGACAATACAGCACTGTAGAAGATGGATAACTCTACTAAAGTCTTGTTCTACTAGCATTATCAAGCTCAGTGTTTCAAATAGTCTCCCCAGTATGATACAAGGGCATTAGCTGCACAATTTTATATAGTGCAGAGTCAGTCCTGTGAGCACTGTGATATGCAAATGAGGTGTAAATTCATTAGCATTCCTGCAGACCATAATCTGCAGTAAGTGTAGGGAATGTAAACATGCCCTGGGATTCAAGAAGCTCCATGCAAGAATAAGACTATTCTTGCAAGGAGTGGTTTGTGTCCGTTTAGAATAACAGCGTGCCTTACATATGTATGAAGGTGCGCTGCTGTTTAAACTAAATGGACACGAACCATGAACGAGTGCAGGGGGCATGTTTCAGCAGTGCCTGCACATGTAACACGCCCCTTCACTCAGAAAGTGCCATACGGCACTTTGTGAAACAGACGAGTGTCAATGTACATAATATTAGAGCCTGGCTCTAATATTGTGTGCTAAACCTGTGTCCGTAGACACTGAAATGTATGTAGTTAACATTTCAGTGTCTGTGGACACCGAAATAAAAAAAAAAAAAACCTAAAAGGCAGTAGCCTTCAAGTGCACACTCCTGAATGTATGCACTCTTGCCCTACATGCATGGAAGCAGTAGGTCAAGAGGAAAGTAATAAAAATACAAAAAAATGTATTTTTCTTTTCATTAAATAAAACCTAAATTTAAGCAGTGAGCAGCTTGTTTGCATGGCGCGCCACTATGCTTAGGCTGACTGAAATCCTGAAAATGATAGACAAGTGCTACAGTCATAGAAAACATCATTAAGCTGCTGTAGCATAGTGGAACTGCCATGATTTAGCATGTAGAACATGCTTGGCTTGAATCCCCCCTCTGTCACTTTATTTAATAAACATTTAAGGAATTTGAATGATAGATGTCAATCATACGGCTCATGTATAGCACAGTAGGGGTGGGGATATGTAAAATATAAATGTAAAAAATAATTTATAAATTTACTGAAAAAATAGATTTAAGCAATGCTTGGCTAGTGTAACCATTGCTTACCTGCTTTCAGCTGTGCTTATCTGGTTTAAGCATTGCTATGTGGACTTGCGTGGAGCTAAGCATAGTTCAGCATTTTAAAATTGGCCAATTAAGAAAAAGTGCAGGAAAACTGCCCTATTTAAACTGCATAGGCAGGAATACAGCCATAACCATTTGGGATTGCTCACAGCAGGACCAAAATGTCAGGTGTAGGTGAAGTTGTTCACTTCTGAGTGCAACACTGGGGAATCCAGGAGTCCAGGGTCATGGTTGGGCTCCAAGTAAAAAAAAAACATGATGTCAGGCTGCTGTAGGGCCAGTACCATGGCTCCCAGTACAAAGCGGAGGCATGGGACTAGTTTGCATGTGATCTCACTGGTGCCACTGACATACCCTGGACTGGTGAGCAGGTATGCCACCACCACAGTGACCTGAAGTGGAAGAGGGGTGCACTCTTGGACCAGTGGATCCAAGAAGCCCAAGTGCAGGATGCCCCATGTGTCTGTAAGTATGCAGTCTTATGTATCTCTAACTAAGTATGGAAAAAGTTAAACTTCAGACTGTGCAGGTGTAATAGGTTCATAGGTAGGTACTAGGCTATTGGCCCTAGGGCCTATATAAGCCTAGCCAAAGGTATCCTGGCTTTTGCCACCCAAGAAAATTATTTTCCTGTGCCACTGTTGAGCAGAGCCACAGAAGTGATCCCCGGGGTGAATTTCCTATCTCCCATCCAATCATCAAGATTTTTCTTGAACAGTGCTAATGAGGAGCTTTGTTTGATATAGATAAGTAGTTTGCTCCAGAGTATGGGAAGTCTCTGGGACAGGAATCTATCCCTCCAGCATGTTCTGTTTATTGTGGTGACAAGTTTAGGTCCCCAGAGCATGTAGCTCATAGGGATTGGTATTTCTTTAAGTGGAGCATGTCTAAAAACTCTGGGTTTGACATAGCTTTGTGTGTTAGACAGAGATTGCCTCTGAGTAGGCGATATGCAATGGAGTAAAGCTGTAGTTTTTTGAGACGGTCTGCATAGGGCATCTCTTTGAGGCTGGTAATCCTCTTTGTGAGGTATTTCTGTGGCCTTTCCAGTTGTTGTAGATGTCTTGTGAGGTACATACCAAAAGGGGCATTGTACTCTATAATGGGTCTAATGAGTGACGAATAGAGGGGAACAATGACCTTTTTTTTCCTGGATGAGAAACCTTTTGTGATGAGGTGTGCCACATAGAAGGATTTCCTGACTACTGTGGCGATGTGATTATCAAAGGAGAGACTACTGTCCACCCGTGTCCCCAGGTCTCTTATCGCACTTTTGGTGTTAAGTAGACTACCACCTATGTGGTAGCCCATGGGTACTGAGGTTTTACCAAAAGGAATGACAATGCACTTTTTGGCATTGAGTTTGAGGCAATGGCTTTGACACCAGGCATCTGTCTCAACAAGGCCCTTTTGTAGGATGGCCACATCTTTTGGAGTTTTGATTATGGCTCCTAGTTTGCAGTCATCTGCGAACTTCATTAGCCAAAGACCTTCTGTGTTGGCCTGTACTTCAGAAAAGTAGATACCAAACAGGAGAGGACCCAGGACTGAACCCTGTGGTACTCCACTTGTTACTGGTCTGAAGCTGGATTTGGAGTCTGCTACTTTCACAGTGTGGGTTCTGTCAGTGAGCCAGTTGGCAACCCATCTTGTGACATAGGGATTTATACCTAGTTTAGTGAGTTTATCTGTAATTCCAGAGTGGGGGATGGTGTCAAAAGCCTTGGCGAGATCTAGATAGGCTGTGTGAACCACCTTACCCTCATCTATGGCTTTGGTGACTACTTCAAAGAAGTCTATCAGGTTTAGGAGACATGATCTGCCTTTTACAAACCCGAACTGGTTGGGGTCCTGAGTTTGGAGATTACCAATGTCATTGTTTATAAGATCCATGATGATACGCTCCATAGCCTTGCAGACCAGGCTTGTTAGGCTAATGGAGCGGTAGTTTCCGGGGTCTGTGGTAGCTCCCCCTTTGTGGAGTGGGATAACTGTCACTGTGCGCCATTCAATGGGCACATAGCCTGTGGTGAGGCTATGATTGAACATGGTACTTAGGTGGGGTGCCAGTTCGTTCTGTAGTTCATGTAGAACACAGCCTGGGATGTCGTCAGGTCCCATGGATGCTGTGTTCTTGGCTTTGGATAGTGTGTTTTTTACCTGTGCAGCCGTGATTACAAGAACTTTGCATTCTTCTGGTATAGAGATGGGCCCTTTAGGGGATGACAGAGGGGTAAAGTTAGCACTGAACCTATCTGCCAGGATGTTGGCAATATCCGTTGGTTCTGTATATTTAGTGCCATTGTGCTGTAACTCAGAGCAGATCTGAGTGTTGCCATTGAGATTCTTGACATAGCTATAGAATGTTTTGTGGTTGTCTTTAGAGTCAGTGGCAATTTTGTTTTCATAACTAGCTTTGGAGGATTTTATGAGGGATCTCAGCTTCTTACTGAAGCTGACCAGGGAGTTTCTCCAATCATGGTATTTTACTCTTTTTTGCAACAGTTTCTTTCTTCTGTTGTAGAGTTTCTTTTTGGCAGGGGGCCACCAGATTGGTTTCCTTTTTTTGGAGGATAGCATCTTGGTTCTGTTAGGGCTTGCACGATCCATGCACTCATGTAAGTGCTTATAAAGTGCATTTGTGTAGGATTCAGCAGTCATACCTCTATTGTCTGTCAGCATGAGTGTCATGAAGTTTGCCACTTCTGTCTTAAGAAGCGTGAAGTTGGCTTTGGAGAAATTTTTTACTGTGGTTTCCCTAATGGGGGGTGGGGGAGGGATGTGGATGTCTAGGGTGATTAGCTTATGGTCGGATCTGACCAACAAGGAATTGACCTCTGGTGTGGAGCACTGGTTGCCCATGTTGGTATAATAACCAGGTCTAGGATATTGCTGCCCCTGGTGGGGGTGTGGATAAGTTGATCCATGGCATTGGAATTTATGAATTCCAGAAAACGTTGAGCACAAGAGTTGGTACATGAGTAGTTTTCCCAGTTAATGGTAGGGTAGTTGAAATCACCCATTATTAGGGTGGTAGGTTGTACCCTAATATTTTCCAGTGTATTAAGAAATGAGGAGTGGGAATCCTGGGGCATGGCGGGGGATCTGTAGCAAGCTACAATTTGGATTGCGGTCTTGCCCAGAGTTAGTTGCACTTGGATAATCTCGGATGCATTATGCTGAGCAACTAGCCTGGAAGTGTGGATATCCTTAATGAATATGGACACACCTCCGCCTTTAGTGTTTCAGTCCAGGTTAGGTGGCCGAAAGGTGTGGTATGAATTATAGCCTGGTAATGCAGGGGTACTCTCTGGAGCCTTGAACCAGGTCTCTGTCACTGCACAGATGTCGATGTTCTCCATTTTAAGGAGTGCCTCGAGAGAGTGCATTTTGAGGTTTAGACTTCTAGCATTGAGTAGAAATACCCTCAGATTCTTCTTGCCTGTACCTGTAATGTGTCATCTCTCCCCAAACAGCTGCTACGGAGAGGTCCCAGAATGTCAAGGCTCATGCCTAGCGACTGGCCCAGCTGAGTCTGCATTATGGTGAGTACAGAATTCCTCCTAATATTAGCAGTAATAAATCAAAAATATAGTAATGGTAGTACTGTCTGTATGTATAATTGTGCTGTAAAAGTCAGGAATAAATGCCTGTGTCAGGCTGACAGCATTGCAATGCAGTATTTCTAGCTGCAGTGTAATACAGATGTCAGTAGCAAACAAGGTACAATATGCAGGAGAGGAATAGTAGAATATGTATGAGTATGTCTGAGTGAACCTGCCAAGAAAGTGTCATGTCAGGGCTACCGTAACACATAGAAATGAAAAGCATTCCCCTGTGCAGATCATGCAGGAATAGTAATTGTGGATGTCTGAGTTGTACACAGATATGTATATCAAAACTAATAAAGATGATTCCAAACACTGGTGTGTGTCATCTCACTTGTACCCGAAAAATAGAAATGTGTATGTCCTGCAAAATGCATTAACTGAGGTGAACTGATTTAGCACTGCTTGTCTGCATACTTTAGAATGGGCATGTCAAATAACTGAAAAAAGCAACAGTACATATTTCCATCAGAATGTGCTGTACTTGGTGTCTGCCAGCATTGTCCTGTGTTAACCTTTCAATTTCAGCTGTATGTAGCTGTGAGTGTACTGAAAAATGTAAAAGGCTAACAGGTGCAGACTTAAAACCTACACTGTATACTCAGGAATCTAAATTGCAGTATGTAGTTGTAAAACAGTCAAATGTGCAATCCAGCTACTGTTGACATGTTTCTCAAACACTGAAACCAATGTGTGTTGTGTATGCATAATTTGTACTGAAAATGGGAAACAAATAATGCAACATTTGATAAGAAAAGTACTGTGCACAAAAATATGTACTAGCTAGAAATGTCACAAACATTGCACAGCACCTCCCCCATAGCTCAGTCTGATAAGGATTAGGCCTGTAGTTCAATTATGCACACACACCACGGTTCAAATCCAGGGACCGCCACTAACATATCAGTCTGGATCTACAGTTGTAAACTGCAATCTGAATAGAAAAAGTAATGTACTGCAACACATATATTTTCCAGACAAGGCACACAGGTAAAGAAATTTGAATAGAAATACTAGTATGATGTGTATAACTATGAAAGGTGCACAATTGCTATGTTGGTCAGCCCCAGTCCTACAAATAGTTGCAAGCTAGCCATCCATACTCTGCAGTCTGGCCCTGACAAGCTCAAGTGTCATGTTGTCATAGATAGTTTCCTCAGTTGCCAAGAAACCCACACACCGAGAATGTGATGGTAGATCTATGTTACAACACACACTCCAGGGCCTGTAACTAATATGTGAATCGGAAATATGTGTAGAAACAGCAATGTAATGTGCACACAGTTCATCTGCACAGTGCCCACAGGTAAAGAAATCTATATAGAAACAGTTGTGATGTGTACAACTAAAATAAGGGTACAGTTGATCTGTTGATATGTACAGCTGTTGGTGTCCTGTAGCAGGCCTATGGCCCAGGTAGAGTGTAAGTGTGGTCGGAATGTAGAGTTCTGAATAGTAGTGTACTGACAAATATACTTGATAGCAGTTGTCAATTGAATCTGTTCCCTTTCCCCACCACTCAGCTGATCCAATCATCACACTAAAACAAACATGGATATGTTCCTAAATAAACCTCTACTGTTGGGACCATTGTTCCCTTAGGTTAATCATTTGTTTAAACTGTGCGCATACTAATATTCCCTGTTGAATAATCATTGTTATTGCCTGCCTGACAAACCTCTAACTGGCATGCTGTTGCAACTCTGAATGCCATTCCATATATGCATGGGTTCTGTTTACTATGACACTGTTATAATTGCACTGTTTTGGGTAAATGGGAATATCCATGCATTTTGACTAATGTTGTAATGTGTTGTTCATGACTAACCAATATTTATTGTTAATTTCCACACCATAGCACGTATGGGAAGGCAGATCCCCATGGATTTGCCTCTTCCACCCCACTTGGCCGAGGCACCAACCCAGACCTCCCTCATCTGCTAGTCCTGCACCACCCTCCAGTGGAACCACTGCAGGGGACAGAGTTTGCCCCCCCCTGCAAGTGGGCGCAGTCAGGATGTTGTCACCCGGAACGAGGTTTGTGGTTAGGTATGCAGTGTCCACCAGATAGAGCTGGATGACCACCTGCATCAGGTGGAGTGCAGGCTGGCACAACTACAGGGGCAAGTGGCCCCTCCAGCCCAGCCCCCAGCACAGCCACTTTTGGGACTTTGAAGGAGTAGTGGTGATGGCTATTGGGTGGGGACATCAGTTCCACTACTACCACCTGGGGTCTCATGAACCTCCAATTCTCAACCACCTTCCCCGTCAAGGTGTTTACCCCCCATTGGCATACATCCCCCTGTCTACTGTCTTGTCTTTCTGCAAATGCAATGTCCACTACCAAACCTCCCTCACCACACTTACCTATAATCCTTCCATAACATCCCACTCTCACCTTAAAAAAAAAAGAGCATCTGTCCCAAAAAAAAATCACGTCCCATACATAGCTCTGCATTTCACCCAGAGACATGTACCCATCACACAATCTAACCCTACCAATCATCCTTATTGTAGGATGCCCACATTCCTCCCTGCATGGTTTGAAATTACCATGGGTTTAAGCAGCCATAAGCAGTAGTAAGCGAAGCTGAGCTCAAGTAAGCATTGCTTAGCTCTGCGCAGCTCTGCACAAACTTGCTTACAACTGCTTTAAAGTGCCTTAATCACTCTGTCTCCAACTGACCCTGTTCTGCCCAGCAACAAAATAATCAAGCATTGCAAGTCTCAAACCCAAAACCCAAAACACTACAACCAAAGTGATTTCCCACTAAGCCATTTGAGATGGACATAAATGTGATGTTTTCTCAAACATATTATGCAACACAGTCATTCAACAGTAGGGAAAATGTATTTATATATGTAGCTGCATGTGTGTATGTGTGTGTGTGTGTGTGTGTGTGTGTGTATATATATATATATATATATATATATATATATATATATATATATATATATATATATATGTATCAGTGGTGGCTGGTGACTTCAAATCAAAGGGGGGGGGCTGCAGGAGACAGTTGTATGGGTGGGGCCAATGGGAATGGGTGTGACCAACTAGAAAGGGGCAGAACTATGCTCAAAACCACAAAAACTGGGACTTTAATTAAATACACTGCCCCGATTGCCAAACCATCATTATGAGAGTCCAATGAAGACAAAATGAAGTGTAGAAGAAAAAAAATATTTCAATGCATTGGCTACATGACAGTTTATCTAATATCTAGATGGAAACAAAAAGGTTGTGAGGCATGAAAAAATGAATTACTTTTTAAATACATTACTGGAATGCCAGGCAAAAATCAAGGTTAAAAAAAACAAGCAGCACTCAACTCAAACCACTTCTTGCACTGCAGTTCTAATTATAATTTATATTCAGCTTTATAAAAGTACCAAGTAACATGCTGAAAGTAGCAATCTCTGTTGTAAAAAGGTTTCTTAACCAAAAAAGACCTGCTGCCTGACAACAGCTATCTACTTGTTTCATGGAAAATGTGATCAAAATAAAAATGAACAGCAAACAAGAAACAAGTTCAAGATAATTTTCTTAAAGGATTACTGCACAGTTATGGACCACAAATGATAGATTGGCATTCTGTTTAGTTTACGGGTAAAGCCTGCAAAGATGACTGCAAATCTCCAACAAATGTAATGAGATTCTGAAAATACTGCAATTCTGTCCTTTATTACAAATACTGTCATATGCATTTCAATACCTAAGGCTTACACGTTATCTAGTTATGTAAATATTCTCTGCATGGCAACAACAAAAAGGCTTTCAATGCTGGTAATTCTTTAACAGTATCCTTATTAAAGCTTACTTGCATCTTACAATCTCAGACAAGCTAACCTGATGGTCATTAAAGCATTGCTACTTAAACACAGAGCAACAGGCACTGCAACAACATGCATTTTCTGAATAATAAGAAGCATAAATAAACAGTATAAAAATATGACAGAAAACCAGAACATTCTGCAAAATCAAGTATAGATGAAAAGCCACTGCAGTACTTGTGTCTACCTTGGATGGGGGGATACTCTGCACATTTACACTGCATAACTGCTCCTTGCCTTGCTTGGACACATCCAAAGTCACTACATGGGGGGAATGGGGTGCAACAGGTATGTCACAATCTGAAATGTCTCTGGCTGATGGTGATGGCCCTGACACATTTGCTATGCCTCTCAACCTCAGAGCAAGAAATCTGGACAAAGCCATAAATAGAAGTGGGGCAAATGGCCAAAAATAAGGAAAATTTTTAAATATTGCTCTTATAAACTTAGAACGATAATAGAATAGTAGGTCTTGCATTAGTATGAATTTTCTGAAGGGTATGAAATCTGAAACTCAAATGTCTGTCATTATTTTCTAACTTCAGTCTTTAATGATTTGTCACTAATTTGCCAGAAAACCAGAATTTTATGAAAAATGGACCAAAAATGTGATGTAAAAATATAAAATAGCCACACAATACAGCTGGGAACCTGTCAAAGAAGAGAAACTTTTTTAATAGTTGAGCAGCTGACAAAATAACAGCATAGACTTCTGTGGCATCTGTAGAATGCTGCCTTCTTAGCAGTCCGGGTTCAAGTTTCCAAGCATGTGTGGAATTTCAGGATTTCTCTTTATTTTGGTTTACAACTGGGGATTTTTTTTATTATGGTTTACAGCGGGGGGGGGGGGGCTGCAAGTCCAATATCACGAGCTGCCACTGATATGTATATGTGTGTATATATATATATATATATATATATATATATATATAATATATATATATATTATATATTATATTTTATATATATATATATATTATATATATATATATATATATTATATATATATATATAGAGAGAGAGAGAGAGAGAGAGATATTATATATATATATATATAAATGTGTATTACTTTTGCACATTGGATCTACACTCTGAACCTCTTACTGCAAAACATCTAACCAAAGGCACTGTTAATGGGGGTGAAGGGGCCAAAAATAAGTATCTCTTGTAATTATTGATATCATCCCTTCCTCCACAACTGAACAGATCTGCCTTGCAATACAATAACAAGGACTTGCAAAACTTGAACCCAGGACCCTGCACAACATAGCTACAACAAGTTAACAGTAAGGCATCTTACCTGTAAGATGCCAGGATGATATCACTAACATACCATGCAGAACAGTCAGTCTACCATAGGGAATGTATAATGTGGAAGCAGCAAACATTCCATTGATACATATACACACACACACACACACACACACACACACACACACACACACACACACACACACACACACACACACGCACACATATACATCCACACACACACATATATCTATATCTATATCTATATATATATATATATATATATATATATATATATATATATATATATATATATATATATATATATATATATATATATATATATACACATACACATATAAAAATAGTACTACTTATAGATATGTATAAGAAGAGTATATATAGAGGGTGCACAGCATATCTAATAGCCAGTATTCCTACAGTTGCCACCTTTTAAAATGGCCAGTGTTTGATTCTTTCATACAAATGAGAATTATTGCATGAAATATATACCCACATACAATGCAAAGGACATGACACCACACAAGTCTGCATACATAGAAATGTTTATTTGTGTTCTATTTTGGGTGTTTGTTCTATTTCTAATAGCAGTTAAGTGTTTGAAATACATAATAACTGAGTATTGCAACTCTCAAACAAAACATTTGATACAGTAATCTGAAAAACATAGCATATATTGCTGTCCAGTCTAAGGCCTTCAAGTAGTACAACAGTACAAAAAGCACTTGCCTTGAAGATAAGAACCAATGAACACTTATTAATTACAGATGTAGTTCAGCAGCCTTCAGTTACACAGTTACACTCTTTACTCAACTCCTAGGAGGAAAAGTATTAGTTGTCACAATGTAAATGTATCTGTTACATAACAATACTTAACTTAAAATGTCACTATCACACTGGCAAATAGGACTGTCTGTAAGATAATAAGCTGTAGCCCACCACTGTTCCCATGGTGAAATGTATAAAAATGTAAAGCCATAGACCGTAATGTTTCTTACAAATGATATCCCTCACATGTTGTAACAGCCTAGGTTAAAAGCATGTCATACCCCTCCCTCATAAAATATCTTACAAGGGCATATAACAGTGTTTTACATACTCTGACCTCTGGACTGTACAAGTTCACACACGTTTTGTCCAGCTGTAGCCCTCATATGTAGGGACCCTACCCCACAATTTGTGTGGGAGTACACAACATCACTGGAATGATAGCAGGAATGCCAGCACTAAATAATGATAGGCCATTACTTAACAGCCTCTTACTGCATGACATCTGGACAAAGCCTGGTATATAGGTGGAGGACAGAGGCTGGAACACAGGGCCATATTTGCAATATTGCTGTTATACACTGTGAAAGTTGCTGGTGCTACATTATTCCTTGCAACATACCCTAACTCAGGAATATGAAGTCAGCAACACAATGGATGTTACCATGTACTGATAGCACTCAACAGAGAGAATACCACTGATATGTCAGAGACAAGACATGTGTGGTGAACAGATAAAACATAACAACCAATCCTATGGCCATGTTGTGGATAGGCCCACAGTTCAGAGCTATGCAGGCAGACTGCATTCCATGCAAAACTAGCATGTACATACAAACCCTGTAAAACTAGCTGTATTTAATGCATATAACAGCAATACTCACACTGTCTGTAGTTCTGGAACCTTATAGAAACATGTAGTTGGCCTGTGTCCACAAGTCCTGTTGTAAGAGGTATTGTAACCTGCTTTATGTACCCACACACAGGAAGGAAGTCTTCCATACAGGAAAGGTAAAGGGACAATGCCCACATGATGTAGTAATTTATAGTGGTGGGTTGCTATGACATTAGTAATTGAAAGTACTACACAGCTGACTGCATGCAATTAGCAAGTGGGGAACACCAATTGGTGCAGAGGCCATCATCTGATCATGAGCATGGCCTAAGAAATCCATGCTGTAACCTATTCAATTCAGCTCAATCCCTGTAGTGGAGAGAGAGAGAGAGAGAGAAAAAAGAAATAAAACAAAAATAACAGTAAAAAAATACTACAAAACAAAACAAAATAAAATTAAACAAGGAACATATCCAAGTGTACACAGAAGAGAGCACAATACTTAAACAGGTATGTGAAAAATGTATGCATGTAATTGAATGTAGTACTTGGTCTGTAATAATGGGATATATGATGCTGAAAAATGTATATGTGTCATCAAAACTTGCTGCTGTAATGATGTCCTGCTGAACAACATCTATGGACATAGCATGTGGCCCTGTGGGCATTGAGCCATACTTGTCAGATGTGCAGATCTGCACAGAAGAAGATGTAAGCCATTATAGTGTTTGTTCTGTTCCTCAAAACATGTATACTAGTCTGGCAAATAGCTGAAGGTGGAAGTAATGAAATCATGATAGACATATGAGTTGCAGACACCACCACCTTCAGAACATGGTAATGTGAAATGTATCATGCAAAAAATTCACAGGTTTGTAATACACTTACCTACAATCTCTCTATATATATACCCCCCTAATATTAGGCTGTGTTCACATGTGACACTCTGTTTCTTAGCAAGGCACAACAGTGCAGCTGTGGAGGAAGGAGGTTCAGAGAGTGGACCTGATGTCTGAATGCATTTTCTCTCTCTCTCTCTCTCTCTCTCTATATATATATATATATATATATATATATATATATATATATACATAGATGTATGTCTACATATATACAGACACACACACACACACACACACACACACATATATATACATATATATATATATATATATATATATATATATACACACACACACACACACACACACACACACACACACACACACACACACACACAGATACACACACACACACACACACACACACAAAAACACACACACACACACACACACACACACACACACACACACACACACACACATATATATATATATATATATATATATATATATATATATATATATATATACATATATATACATATATATGTGTGTATACATTTTCCCTACTGTTTAATGACTGTGCTGCATGATATGTTTGAGAAAACATCATACATATCTGCAGCTCAGATGGCTTACTGGTAAATTGATGTGGCTATGGTGTGCAGGGTCCTGGGTCACACACTTGCAATGGTTGATAATTTATTTGCTTGCCAGAACAAGGGCTGTTAGATACAGAGTGATTAAGGCACCTGTAAGCAGTTGTAAATGGGTGTGAAGTGGACAGTTTTGTATGGTGTTAAAATGTATGTTGGGAACACATTGCCCTTTGTTTGTTAAGGTGACAGTGGATGTTGGGGAAAGATGGCAGGTATATTTAGGTTCATAGATTCATAGGTAGGTACTAGGCTATCTGCCCGAAGGCATTTATAAGCCTAACTGGAATGTGCTGGCTTTCACCGCCCCCTTAGATTAGTTCCCTGTGCCTCTGTCCAGCAGAGTCATTGAAGTGATCCCTGGGGTAAACTTTATGTTTCCCATCCACTCGTCAAGATTTCTCTTGAAGAGGGTTAGTGAGGAGCTCTGCCTAATGTAGATTGGAATCTTGTTCCAGAGCATGGGAAGTCTCTGGGATAGGAATCTATCCCTCCAGCACGTCCTATTTATTGTTGTTTGGAGGTTTAGATCCCCGGACCGTGTGGCTCGAGGGGATATGGTTTTCTTTAGGTGGAGCATGTCCATCAATTGTGGGTTGGACATGGCCTTGTATGTGAGGCAGGGATCACCTCTGATTAGGCGGTATACAACCGAGTACAACTGGAGTTTCTTCAGTCGAGCTGCATAGGGCATCTGCTTGAGGCCAGTGATCCTCTTGGTGAGGTACTTCTGTAGTCTTTCCAGTTGTTGCAAGGTGTCTTGTAAGGTACATCCCAAATGGGGCATTGTACTCTATGATGGGTCTGATGAGTGATGCATAGAGGGACCCAATGACCTCTTTCAATCTGGATGGAAACCCTTTTGTGATTAGGTAGGCCACATAGAAGGATTTTCTAACCACTTTGGCAATGTGATTATCAAGGGAGAGGCTACTCTCTACTTGGGTCCACAGATCCCTTATTACATCTTCCGTATTTAGGAGGCTACCCCCTATGTGGTAGTTTGTGGGTACTTTGTTTGTTCCAAAGGGGATGACTATGCACTTTTTGGCATTTAGCTTGAGGCCATGGTTTTGACACCAGGTATCTGTCTCAGTGAGACTCTTTTGGAGGATGTCTGTGTCAGTCAGAGAGTCTATTATAGCCCTAGTTTGCAGTCATCTGCAAACTTGGTCAGCCATAGTCCTCCTGTGCTTGCCTGTACCTCTGAGAAGTATATGCCAAATAGGAGGGGTCCTAGGACTGAGCCCTGGGGAATGCCACTTGTAACTGGTTTAGAGTCAGACCTAGCTCCCGTAACTCTTACCGTGTGGGTTCTGTCTGTGAGACAGTTGGTAACCCATCTCATGACGTAGGAGTTTATGTTCAGGCAGGTGAGCTTGTCTATAATACCTGAGTGGGGAATGGTGTTGAAGGCCTTTGCGAGGTCTAGGTAAGCTGTGTGGACCACCTTTCCCTCGTCTTTAGCCTTGGTCACTGTCTCAAAGAAGTCTACCAGGTTTAGGAGGCATGATCTGCCTGTTTGGAGGTTTCCAGTGTCTCGGTTAATGAGATCCATGATGATGCACTCCATAGCTTTGCAGACCAAGCTAGTCAGGCTTATATGGTGATAGTTCCTGGGGTCCGTTGTGGCTCCACCTTTCTGGAGTGGAATAACCATTGCTGTGCACCACTCTGTGGGCACGTAACCAGTGGAGAAGCTGAGTTTAAACAGTGTGTTTAGGTGAGGGCTTAGTTCATCTTTGAGCTCATGTAGGATGCAGCCTGGGACACCGTTCAGTCCCATTGATGCTGTGTTTTTGGCTTTGGAGAGGGCTGTTTTAACCTGAGTGTCTGTGATTTCAGGGGCACTACATTCTTCTTGTATAGTTATGGGCCCTTTTGGGGATGAGAGGGGGGTGACGTTTGCACTGAACCTGTCTGCCAGGATGTTGGCTATATTAGTCAGTTCACTGTATTTTGTGCCGTTCTGCACTAACACCGAGCAGATCTGAGAATTGCCACTTAGATCTTTGACATAGCTAAAGTATGCCTTGTAGTTATCTTTGGAGTCCATGGCAATTTTTCTTTCAAAGCTAGCCTTGGATGATTTTATGAAGGAACGTAATTTCTTGCTGATACTGATCAGGGATGTCTTCCCTTCTTGGGATTTTACTCTTTTCTGTACTAGCTTCCTCCTTCTTTTGTATGGCTTGTTTATGGCAGGGGTCCACCAGACTGGTTTCCTTTTCTTGGAGGAGTGAGTCTTGGTTTTGTTTAGGATAGCACAATCCATGCATTCTTGTAGGTGCCCATAGAGTGCATTAGTAAAGGATATTGCAGCTTGGACAGCGTTATCCTTTAGCATGGAGGCTTTGAAACTTCCCACCTTGGTCTTAAGTAACATGAAGTTTGCTTTTGAAAAGTTTTTCACAGTGGTTTCCTTGACCGGGGGTGTTGGCGAAATGTGGATATCCAGAGGGATTAGTTTATGGTTAGATCGAACCAACGAGGGTTTGACCTCCGGTGTGGCACACCAGTCGCCCATGTTGGTGATGACCAGGTCCAGTATGTTGTCACCTCTGGTGGGGGTGTTGACCAGTTGATCTAGGGCATTTGAGTTTATAAATTCTAGGAAATGTTGGGCATGGGAGTTTGTACTTGAGCAGTTCTCCCAGTTAAAGTTTGGGTAATTGAAATCACCCAATATCAGGGTGTTTTGTAGGACCTTTATGTTTCACAGTGTTTCCAGTAATACAGAGTGGGAGTCCTGGGACATGGTGGGTTATCTGTAGCAAGCTATAATTTGAATAGCAGTTTTGCTTGTTAGTTGCACATGGATGATCACTGAAGCATCGTGCTATGCCACTAACCTGGAGGTGTGGGTATCCTTGATGAATATGGATACTTCCCTGCCTTTTGTATTTTGGTCTGGGTTTTGTGGCCAAAATGTATGGTATGAGTTGTAGCCTGGTAGTTCTGGGTTGCTCTCTGGAGCCTTAAACCAGGTTTCTGTTATTGCACATATATCTATTTTCTCCATACTGAGGAGTGTCTCGAGTGTGTGCATTTTGTGGTTTAGACTTCTGGCATTGAGTAGCATTGCCCTCAGTTTTTTTGTTACTTGTGCTATTTATGGCAGTGAGTTTGTCTGTATTGAGCCTTGCCTAAAAACGGCACTACGGGGGTGGCAAGAGCCTTGGCCGGTATTCGAAAGCCTAAGGGTGACAGGTGCAAGCCATCTCTAGCGAAGCAGCATGGCTTGTTGAGCATGTCATCCCAGGCTGACAGACACTGGATCCCCTTTGATTGACACCAGAAGCTTAGCCAATTGTTGAAATTGATAATTTTTTTTCTCTATACAGTAGTATCATTCTTGGTGAGGGCAGGATGCTACTCAGGGTCAGGGTTATACCAGCCTGGGTTACGTGATCAGAGAGCTCCTCCATGTCTTTTTTCATGTAGTCCAAGGAGGTACAGCTCAGGTCATTCACACCAACATGGACAATGACAGAGTCATATTTGTACTTGTTCTGGAGTGACCTTAGTGCTTGTGTTATGTGGCGGATCCTGGCACCCGACAGGCAGCTAACAGTAACCTTCTCCTTGTTCAGCCTAGTGAGTGGGACATCAGTGTGCCTGACTATAGAGTCACCTATTACTAGTGTGTTGGGTATGTTATTTTGCCTTAAGGGCTGTGATTGTGTGGCACACTGGTTTTGTGAAGTATGTGTTCTATGGTTTGTGTTGGAGGGTGGAGGTTGCTTGGATGTCTGCTTTGGAGGTCTCTTTTGCTTTTGCAGATTTTTATTTAAAGCCTCCGAGTATGTTTTTTGTGTATTTATGTGTGTTTTTTGCCGGTGCTGGTTTCATAGGTCTATGTGAGACTGGTGGAGTGATGTAAGTAATTCCCTTCTCCTCTTGACTGCCTGGTCCAGTCTTGGGTTGAGAGAGCTTAGCTTTCATTTTGGCTGTATATATGCATCTCTTGCATGTATTAGTGTTTGGTGGAAGGAGGAGAGGGTTATCTGTGTACATGAGGCAATTGTAACATTGCCTCAAAATGCCCAGATTCACCAGTTGGACCGGAGAGTACACCTGAAACTGCCCTTTGAACATGCCTGGATAGGTACAGTGAACTGTTTTACTGATTGGCTGGTAAGGACGAATAGAGAGCCTTGTCCTTTTCTACAGTATGGGGGGGGTCTAGTGCTAAGGTTTATTAGTGCTTGCTATGAGTTTTGAGCAAGTGCCTGTATGAGAAGTGAATGGATTGAGCACTTAAGTTGAAAGTGTGTCTAGTTTCAAGGGAAAAATTGAAGACTAGACTTTGTGGAGCTGGTAATAGTTATACCCTAGCTAACTGGCACTGCCCGGCATGCAAAACCTTGCAAATATGAGTTTTATAGCAGGGAAATGAAAGAGATAGAAATTAGCCCAAAATGTCCAATAAACTACTAATTTTGGGGCTGAAACCACTCCTCCAGGGACAGATAGGCTGCTCAAAGCTCCCTCTCTCACAGTGAACAGAGAAACTTCCTTCTATCCAAGTAAGGTATGGGCAAACACAGAAACTTGTAACACAGCCCTGAATTCAGCACTAACCTGAAAACTGGACTATACTAGTTTAGAAAGGTGGGAAAACAAGTATTTTTTTTGTTTTTTTTTTCAAAAAATAAAGCAGATACAATAAAAAGAACACTTTAAATGCACAGAAATTGCTTTCACACTTGAGTGTGTAGCCTACAACAGTTAAACAGGTAATTTAAACACAAAAACGACTTTGTTAAAGTGAAGGCAGTAAAATAAGTACAATATTTAGCTGAAACAAGCTTTTTAAATCATAGAAACTAGAAAATCGGCGTTTTTGGCGGAATTAGTTAAAGGCAGCAAGAAAATGCAGACAAATTATACTTAATCACTCCAAAGTCTCTCTTTTGTCTCTCTGCTGCTGTAGAACTCTGCAGGGCACCAGGCAGGAGCTTGCTGAGCTGTTTACAAGCACAAAAACCTTGCAAATGTGGGTTTTATAGCAGGGAAATGAAAGAGATAGAAATTAGCCCAAAATGGCCAATAAACTACTAATTTCTGGGCTGAAACCACTCCTCCAGGGACAGATAGGCTGCTCAAAGCTCCCTCTCACAGTGAACAGAGAAACTTCTTTCAATCCAAGTAAGGTATGGGCAAACACAGAAACTTGTAACACAGCCCTGAATTCAGCACTAACCTGAAAACTGGACTATACTAGTTTAGAAAGGTGGGAAAACAAGTATTATTTTTTCAAAAAATAAAGCAGATACAATAAAAAAAAACACTTTAAATGCACAGAAATTGCTATCACACTTGAGTGTGTAGCCTACAACAGTTAAACAGGTAATTTAAACACAAAAACGACTTTGTTAAAGTGAAGGCAGTAAAATAAGTACAATATTTAGCTGAAACAAGCTTTTTAAATCATAGAAACTCTAGAAAATCGGCGTTTTCAGCGGAATTAGTTAGGCAGCAAGAAAATGCAGAAAAATGATACTTAATCATGCCAAAGTCTCTCTTTTGTCTCTCTGCTGCTGCAGAACTCTGCAGGGCACCAGGCAGGAGCTTGCTGAGCTGTTTACAAGCACAAAAACCTTGCAAATGTGGGTTTTATAGCAGGGAAATGAAAGAGATAGAAATTAGCCCAAATGGCCAATAAACTACTAATTTCTGGGCTGAAACCACTCCTCCAGGGACAGATAGGCTGCTCAAAGCTCCCTCTCACAGTGAACAGAGAAACTTCTTTCTATCCAAGTAAGCTATGGGCAAACACAGAAACTTGTAACACAGCCCTAAATTCAGCACTAACCTGAAAACTCGACTATACTAGCTTAGAAAGGTGGGAAAACAATTATATTGTTTTGCTTTTTTTTTCAGAAAATAAAGCAAAAACAATCAAAAAGCCACTTTAAATGCAGATAAATGGCTATCACATGTGAGTGTGTAGCCTACAACAGTTAAACAGGTCATTTAAACACAAAAACTACTTTGTTAAAGTGCAGGCAGTAGAATAAGTACAATATGTAGCTGAAACAAGCTTTTTAAATCACAGATACTCTAGAAAATCAGCGTTTTAGGCGGAATTAGCTAAAGGCAGCAAGAAAATGCAGACAAATTATACTTAATCAGTCCAAAGTCTCTCTTTTGTCTTTCTGCTGCTGTAGAACTCTGCAGGGCACAAGGTGGGAGCTTGCTGAGCTCTATTTGGTGAGGTAGGTTGAGTTGGAAGACAGACAAGACAGCATACATGGGTGGAATATGACACATGTGGTGGGTAAACACCTTAGACAGGGAGGGGTGTATGGAAATTGGAAGCCCATGGGCCCTCAAATGGAAACAGTGGGACTGAGGTCCCCACGCATGGACAGTCACCACTGTACCTTCACAGCCCTGAAGGTGGCTGTGCTGAGGGCTGAGCAGGAGGAGCATACTGACCATCTAATTGTGTCACAAGGGCCTCAAGTTGGTGTAGCAGATCCCCCAATTCTTTGCGGAGCTCCCTATGCTCCAGCCCCTGGACCTGATGTCAGGTGACAGGATCCTGTCTGTGCGAGCTCCCAGGGGGATGAGCACATTGCCCTGAGGTGGTTCCAACTGAAGGTAGTGAAGGACCAGCCAATGAGGAAGTCCTGGGTTGGGTTCCAGATGTGCTGTGGCCTAGTAACATGGCCAGATAAGGTGGGAAAGGTGGTTCTGCTGGGAACAGCCTTCCAAAGCATGCTATTGTGTCGCAGTTTTAGAATATATGTGGGTAGTAATTGTCAACACAATCCAGGATTAGTTATTAACCCAAAACACCAGACTTGGAGCAGTTACATAGCAAACAGAACACATGCATATATGGAACCACAGTAGCCATTACAAAGGCATGCAGACTACATTGTTAGCAGCAGGCCACCAATGATAGTGTTTCAAAATTAAACATGAATAGAAACACATTTCAAAATTTGTTGCACAATAGGATATATGTCCCAACAGTAGGTCTGGTGTAGACATACCTATTGATTTGTGTGTTCAGATTATTGTTGCATATATGGTGGGGTGAAGAGAGATGTCAATTAATAACTATTATATCCTTGCAGTATGAGTTCCTCAGACTTTTTTTTCCTCTTTATGTCTTACAGGTACCATGACAAGAGAGCACCTTCCAGCATATACACCCCAGGAAAATTACATCCTCATAAACTACCTGGTGCAGCACCACCAAGCTCTCTTTGGGCGTACAGCCTATGATCTGCAGGAGAGGACTGCCCTGTGGAACGAGCTCGTCCACAGGGTAAACAATGTCAGCCTGCATAACTACAGTTATGAGCAGGTGCGACATTTGTGCACTGACCTAATTCACCATGCCCATCAGCATGCTGCTGTAGTTAGGAGGGACTAGCTAGCCACAAGTGGGGGTCATGCCATCAAACTCCCACTGACACATGCTGAGGAGCTTCTCGCCAGGCTTGGGGCACCCGCCCACCAGGCAAGCCAAGAACCTGCTGATAGCATTGTGGAGATGGACAAGGAGTGTGAAGGTCAGGCCCCAGGGCACATTAGTACACCACTGCTTCATCTCCATATTCATCTCTAAAGTATCTTCATGCAGTTGTCAGATAACATAGTCTGTTGTTGCAGAGTAGTAATGAACAGATGTGGACAATCTCTAGTATTGTGAGTTTGTGCTGTTGCTGTACTGAAATGCTGCTCCCACCCTGTACCAGTGCCACAGGTGTAGCTACTGACAGCACATCTGTCACACAACTATGTAGGTTCATAGGTTCATAGTAGGCTATCTGCCCGAAGGCATTTATCAGCCTAGCCAGAATGTGTTGGCTTTCGCCGCCCCCTCAAATTAGTTCTCTGTGCCTCTGTCCAGCAGATCCACTGAAGTGATCCCCGGAATAAACTTTCTGTTTCCCATCCACTCGTCAAGGTTTCTCTTGAAGAGTGTTAATGAAGAGCTCTACCTAATGTACATTGGAATCTTGTTCCAAAGCATGGAAAGCCTCTGGGACAGGAATATATCCCTCCAGCACATCCTATTTATTGTTGTGGTGAGGTTTAGATCCCTGGAGCATGTGTCTTCAGGGGATAAGGTTTTCTTTAGGTGGAGCATGTCCATCAATTCTGGCTTGGACATGGCCTTGTATGTCAGGCAGAGATCACCCCTGAGTAGGCAGAATGCAACCAAGTACAGCTGAAGTTTCTTCAGTCGAGCTGCATAGGGCATCTGTTTGAGGCCAGTGATCCTCTTGGTGAGGTACTTCTGTGGTCTTTCCAGCTGTTGCAGGTGTCTTGTAAGTTACATCCCAAATGGGGCATTGTACTCTATGATGTGTCTGATGAGTGATGAGTAGAGGGACACAATGACCTCTTTTGATCTGGATGTGAACACTTTTGTGATTAGGTGGGCCACATAAAAGGATTTTCTAACCACTTTGGCAATGTGATTATCAAAAGAGAGATTACTATTTAATTGGGTCCCCAGAACCCTTATTACATTTTCTGTATTTAGGGGACTACCACCTATGTGGTAGTTTGTGGGTACTTTGTTTTTTCCAAAGGGGATGACTATGCACTTTTTGGCATTTAGCTTGCGGCCATGATTTTGACACCAGGAATCCATGTCAGTGGGACCCTTTTGGAGGATGTCTGTCAGCCGGAAAGTCATTTATAGCCCCTAGTTTGCAGTCATCTGCAAACCTGGTCAGCCATAGTCCTCCTGTGCTTGCCTGTACCTCTGAGAGTATATATTGAACAGGAGGGATCCTAGAACTGAGGCCTGGGGAATGCCACTTGTAACTGGTTTAGAGTCGGACCAGGATATACCTCTGGTGCAGCAGCCTGTAGCTGGTGAGTATGGTTTTATTTTGGTTAGGTTTGCCAATACACCAGCCATGTTATGGCCATGGTATTTGCCATGCACACATTTAACACACCTACCCATAATGCATGCTGTACAAGTTCACTTATTGTTGCTGTTAACTGCACTGCATCACAGTAGTCACCATGGTAGCATATCTGAAGGGTATGTAAGAGTCCTGCAATATAACTAACATCCTGTCAGCGCAAGATGTGTGGACAGAGATGAGCATAATGGTGGGACAAATGGCCTACAGTAGGGACATGTCTGAAACATTACCCCTCATACAGTGGCTACAACACTCTATATACCACTATTACAATGGAAACTGTTAGAGATCTACACAACAGCATATCACAATACCACATTCCGCAACTTTTACAACCTGTAATGTGATCCTAACATGAGCAATGAATGTGTAATATGGCATCCTATGTTAGGACAACAGATATGGGGACTACATACCTAAACAAACACTGGAAGCATATGTGTGCATACACTCCAAATAACATATCGTGGAAGCAGCTTTTGAGGTACTGACACCATTCACTCTTCATGAGTATGCAACTTCCATCAAGTACAGGTCCTCAATGTCATACCAAGTAATGGTTTGCTGTCCAAGAAGTATGTCCATGACATTTGCCCACTCACCTGCAACAGAGACAGCCGTGGCTTGCACACATCTTACAAACCATGGAATGGATCCCATATCCAAAAGGTAGCACTCAGGAGTGGTAGATGTAGCCTTACCTCACCATTGCATATACCATGGCAAACAGTGCAGGCAGTCATGTATGTGATGATGAAGTATGGGACAACATTAGTGTAGAGAACAAACAGATGGCCATCCAAGACAGATGATGACACATGTTGCAAACTGGTCACATAGGCTGCATAGAAACATGCTGCAACACTGAGGGACTTGCAAGAATGTCTAGCAAGTACTGTCTGTGCAGTACCTGTGTCGACAATTGCATGGAGTCTGCATAAGTGTGGCCTATGGGTTAGGGTAATCAGATATAAGAGTTGTTCCACATGAAACATCATTCAGGGTTCTCTATGGGTAGCATATGTATAACATCAAAAGTCTCCCAAAGGCATGGGTTGCAATGTGCCATGGCCTACTGAGAACAAGTCTGAAACCTACATACAGTATTAATAAAGATACATGTGCTGCACAAGCGACACCTCACTCCACCTCAGGCCCACAATCCCCATCTTTACCTTGCTGGTGCCAGTGTATACCTTTAGGTTTGCTGTTCTTTAGCAGGAACTTGGCCAGTAGACATGGTGTTGTGAATTTGGGACACTGCAAACTGATACTCATGTGTGTCACATAGTTGTCGAGCATCTGTAAAAAGGCTGAGGGTGGGGAGGGGTTTCGTCCTGAAACACAACAGTGAACTGAAGCATACTTTCAACATTCGCTAAGAATGGTTGCATCTGAACACAGTCAAGGTCATGAATTGTGCCAAACATAACCCTGACTCCACAGAAATAGTGACAGCACTGTGTGACCTCCAATGGCTGTGCACATGAGTTGACCTTGCAATCTGGCACAGTTGAGGGACATTTGTAGGGCAGAGTGACCAAATACTACCAAGTGAAGATGGACCATGCTAGTATACCCATTCCAGGAAATAGTGGCTGCTGTAGTTCATTTAACAGGTGCTAAAAAAACATCATGTTAAGGGTGTGCACACTTATGCAGCCAACACATATTGTATGCATCTCAGTCATCATCTGCACAACTAACACATTTGGTTGATACTGCATTTGATTGCACATTTCATATATCACATATCAGGTGTGTGTAATGTTAGTATAGTCAGTATTGTGGCCCAATGGCATATCAGCAAAGAGGGTGGCATGTCGATAAGGATGTGTACACTCCTCATAGCCACAGTAAGCTTTGAAGGTTGCCAGTATAATTGCATTTTATTGCTCATACATGCACTGTTGATAATGAGATCAGGCATTCAGTATTGACATCTGTCCTCATATCATCCCAAGTATGTATCAGACAAACACAGAGGGGCTGTGAGCAACAGAGCAAACATAACTGCTGCACATATACACATTAGGTAATGGCATGTACACCCCTGAGGTATGGTGCATAGTATGTGCCCGGGTGCTGAACAGGTGCACAGCAATACTGTGTACATGGGTGTAGTGGGTTCCAGGGGATGGGGCATCACCTCCTAACACAACTCATGTATCACAGAGATGTATAATGCTGGTAACAGGAGCTGATTATAGCTGCAGTGTATGCAGTCGAGTGCCATATGTCATGCATGCTGACAGTTGGGTAATGCGGGGTCTGTGTAATATCTTTATGCCACCTCATCTGTAAGAGTGTGTGTGTGTGTGTGTGTGTGTGTGTGTGTGTGTGTGTGTGTGTGTGTGTGTGTGTCTGTGTGAGTGTGTGAGAGTGTGTGGAGGTAAGCAATTATGTACACGTCTTAAACTAAGTATTTTGTGTTCTCCTAACAGGTGGCGAGGTGGGTCAGGGTCCCTCTTGCAGGCAAACTGATGTTAGTGTCCATACAGACTCTGACAATGATGATAGGTATGGTGAGGCACAGGTGGAGATGTCAGGGGCTGAAGCTGTCTCATTATTTGACATCTCACTGTTCTCCACCCCATCCCCGCCCACAGTCACATTGCCTCTACATACCTCATCACTAGTGACCATAGATTAGGGACAGTTGGTGGGTGGTGACATGGTACAGGACAGTGTGGTGACTATGGCAAGTGTGTCTAGACACAGCAGCCATAGCCAGATGACTGGTGAGGTATCACACAGGCAGATGTACAGGGGTGCTCATTGGAGGGTTGCTGGCCATCATGCCCCTGGCAGAAGTGCCACAGCAGGTGTCAACAGACGCATGTTTCAGACCATTATGGAGGCAGAGGCACGTATGGAACATTATATCAGACAGAGTCTCAGGCTCCAGAGGGCTTCTCATTCTGCTGTTATCTACAACATCTGTGATTTTGCAGGTGACCACAGTTATTTTGCAGAGGTCCTGGATAGATGGTTGGGTGAAATGGTGGGAATCCTCGACCATGCAATGTCTGTGTTCAAGCATATAGTGGGAGTAGGGTAACATCCACATGGATGTAGGTCAGCAATACCAACAGGTGGATGTCTACTTGGACGTGCAACAAGTCACAGCCACTTCTGTAGTGGCAGTACCAGCACAAGCACTGCAGGGGGGATGCTGTCCACACCACAACATAGCAAGCCACATGCATGTCACCCTTGCTGGTCCCAACAGGGACCCGGATCCAGCAGACATTTGTCATCCTCAGGGGAGAGTGCCATATCTGACCCTGTACAAGGTAGTGCCCATGAAACCCCTGGCAGGCATAGTTCTCATGTCCATGGCCGGAGATGGTGAACTGCACACCCTGCCATGTACGGTCTTCAGCTGTCCAAAAGAATGCTGTATAGAGCAGCCACATGGCAGAACTGTGTGCATGCATACACACACACACACACACACACACACACACACACACACACACACACACACACACACACACACACATCACCAACACAGATAGGGCAACCCCATACCTACACACACCACATCTGCACAGCCCAATGAATAATGAAATCCCCTAACACACACACACATGATGTCAACCAAACAGCTCAGCCTAGGTCTCTGGCAAACCCACAACACACCCTGTGCATATAATGATACCTGTGCCACATCCCTGTCATCCATAACATCAATGCAGGGACAGGCTATTATGGTTCTGATGCACAGGGTGAATGTAGTAAGGTGTACCAATGTAATGCTGTGTAACATGTTTTCAGCAGGAAAGTTTAATGCTTACATGTCAGGATGTGTAGCTGTCCAGCCATGATGCATTATAGCTGTTATTAACAATGACTGATTGTGGTCTGCATAATGCACTCAGTTTGTGTTGTAGATGTCTATGTTTCAGCACGATGTTGGTCTGCTTTTGTTTCCTACAATGGGTATGGCACTGTGGTGACATCTTGACTGTGCCATATCCTGGGTACAGCTGAACACAAGTAACAGGTCTGTATAACAGTTTCTGCATGTGCCACATGGCTGATAGGTTTGAGCGGTGTATACAGGCGAGTGCATGGTGGCTGATGTCAGCAACCCTTCTACAGTGGACAATGGTAAGTGTACTGGGAGGTACACACCACATGTTTGTGTATAACACACACAAAGAGGCTTTGTTGTTGAAGCAATACACAGAGTATACTGTACACATGGATGTACTTCCTTTTGTAGTGAATCCATGTTAACCTGCTAACATAAACTGTACAGTATTACAGCCGACTAAGCAGGGGGATACACACAATAACACCAATGAGGATGGCTCTGTCCACAACATCCACACCCAACTATATATACCAACTCCAGTATCGCTGTACAGCTATACAGTGGTGAAGATTTCATTTACACATCTACTACTAGTTTTGATGGAATTAATTTCCACAAAATTATACCTTTGAAATGTTAGCAATTGTTAGTCAGTTCTTGGACAGATGACCTCCTTGGACATATATTTTCTGCAAACTGAAGTAGATCCCTTCACATACACACACACTTACTTGGCAACACTGAAAGTAGAACCGCTACCTAGGTACTTATTGCTACTAATGTGTTTGGCCTTAATTGCACACACCACACAGCTTTTAGGATGAGGTGCGTACCGAGTTTCTTGTTAAGTGAAGAACATCACCAGGCCTTATACAGTATGGTAATGGGGATATACTGGTTGTTAATGAACAATACATAGTGTGACATACTGTCATATACACATTGCCAAACACATAACAGTCATAAACACATCTGAGAGACCTGGGTTTATCAGTGTTAACTATCGTGTCAGGGAGTCCATTCTGTTACAGATAATTGTCACACAGCACATGCATCATTGGGCTGGATAGTGTAATCAGTTACCTGTATGGTTGATGGTGACAGTGGTCCTCATACAGTGGACCTTAGGATATGTACTAGGGGAACCATGGTGTAAAGACAGTATACCCAGCACCCACATCCCCCATTTTTTATTTCACTAACTGAAATCCATGATAATACTCTGACATACCCACAATCACATATTGAACAGGACTGCAATACAACCCCTGGTCTATCTCATCAGTGCTATTATAGGGATATGCATCTATTGCACATGCCACAGGGATAGTAGTGTGATAGTTTGTCATGGCTCTCCTACTGACAGTAACATCACTATCCCTTATAATGTATGGCAAGGTGTATTGTATTTGTAGAATGTGGCCTCAGAATACTATATCCTACAAATATACACACTTGCACACATATACACACTTGCCAGGACTCAGAGGGTAGCCCATGCCTATCTACCCATTTGTACAACAGTGTTGTGCTAGTACTGCAAGCTCCAGGTAGCCCATAGGGTGAAGAGTGTAACACGGTACACTTAATGTCCATGACAGCAGCATCCATTTCTAACTATGGCAATGGGGGCGTGTAGTGGGTGTGAAGGCCCTCAGGGCATTATCAACTACAAGTTAACAAACACACAGAAACTGTTATTCTCAGTAATGCACACTGGCACATTTTTCAGTACTGGGGTGCATATGTGCAGGTGTTCCTAGGTGTGTACCAGGATATTTTCCATGGAGATATGAGAAGAGTAGGGGATGTGGGTACAGTGGTATCATGCCACCTGATGTTTGTCAACAGGCCATCTGTCAACTGATGCCAAGTGAGTGATCCTCAGGGTGAGAGTTAAATGCAACATCCAGTCATCTGGTTGCCTCTTACAGAGGGCCAGTGAGGTGCCATAATTGACATGTATGCAACATATATTACATAACATGGCCAGTGTCTGTGTTGGAGACCTGTACCCAAGCATGTTTTGTTCATTGCGGTAGTGTTGTTGAGCTATCAATGGCATGTGGTACATACAGGGTGGGGTTTCCTAGCTGTGGCATTCATAACACAGCTGGGCGGACATGTCAGTGTCAGTCAAGCATAGGTTGCCTGTAAGCAGTCAAGATGGATACCTGACATCTGCACATCTGTACAGAGGACAGACAGACATCAGCTAGCCAACAGGTTATGCATTAGGATGAATGTTTGGACAGATAGATGGTTGACAATGAAAGGTATGCCATTACTACATGACAGCAGCCCTCAATGACATGTCCTATACACATAGTAGTCTACAGTTAATATCCACATATCACATCAATATCCAGAAGCAAATACTTAATAACACACAGCTCACACACCAAGAACATGATAGTCATTACTCAGAGTCCCTCTTTGCATGCAGGGATGTTTGATTCCAGTAGTACAATCTACAAGCTACTCTTACTTGGGAAAGCACTGTTAACAGTATTAATGTAATGATACACTACATGCCAGTGTGACTGCATATAACCTGGTATACTAAACTTGTATGAAACACATTCAAACAGATAAGATTGTTGTGCAAGCCATATATACTCAGGTGTCTCAGACAGTATACTTACACCCCTTATAGAACATAGAAGCATGTTATGTACATGGAATAAAATACTCTTATTAAAGATGCCATTACCCTACTATTTCATCAGACTGGAATGTGATCATTGGTTACCAGGGCTGAGCCATGCTTAGCAGGTTTCAGCGTTGCTTAAATGTAAATGCTAAGCAGATTTGCACAGTGGTAAGTGAAGCTTACACGGTGTAAATGCATTTTCGTTTAACTGTTAGCAGCATTTACCGTCACGCAAACCCATGCAAACCCACTTACAGCTGCTCAAAACTGCCTTAACCACTCTGTATCCAACAGTCCTTGTTCTGTCTAGCAACAAAATAAACAGCCATTGCAGGTCTTTAACCCAGGACCCTGTATACGATAGTCACAGCAGTTAACCATTAAGCCATCACAGCTGTAAAGATGTTTGTTGTTTTTTCCAATATATCTCTCAGTACACATACTGACTAGAAGTGAACAACTGCTTTGACTTCTACAATTATGTAGTACTTGTTAGTGAAAATAGTGTTGAATCAGTATGTTGTTATATATCTATATAAAGACATATCATATAAATATGGTGGGATACGTCTGGGAAGGTATATTCAACACTCATGTTTGCACATAAGGATATGTATATGTATATATATATATATATATATATATATATATATATATATATATATGTACATATATGTATACATGTAGATACACATATTTATATATATATTTATATACATCTGCATATTGCTTTTATATATATATATATATATATATATATATATATATATATATATATATATATATATATATATATATATATATATATATATATATACATACATATACATACACACATATATGTAAAACATATGTTCATAACATGTAGAGGAGTCAAGTTTCAGCACCAATAGTCACAACCTCTTAGTGCAAGGGGATGTCATGTAAGTATTGCAGGTATAAATGTAGAGTGTTGCTACAGTAACAGGGGTTGTCTTAACAGAAATGTGTGGGGAAGTCACATCTGATACTGACATGTACACCATCAGTTACTGACAGATATCATAAGATCATCATAGTGCAGTAGCACACAAATCACAGTAATGATCCTGTAGAATACAACAGAGATATGACCAATAAATGTGGACAGTCTGACACACTCTGGTCAGTGCAGAGGTATATACAGAACTCCTGAGTACAAGACATGTAGACCAAGCCTGACTAAGTGGATGTTTACAGCCATGTAAATGGGGATATCATGAAAATACTGGAATAAACTCACACAGTTTATGCATTCACACACTCCTGTCTGTCCTGACACATATTAACTGGAGGAGCAGTGGTCACATGTCCACATACTTCAAACTAGTTAGTAACATACATCTGTACAGCATCCCACTGCTTTGTCATAAATATACAACAGTTATGGTGGCCCAGCAACAGTACATCTGACAAATATCTGGACATAACATCACACTAGGTAAATACACTGAGCTGGTAGGCATGTCACAAAGCACTGTGCAAACTACAGGCAGACTGCCACAACACTGACCTATGTTTCTTATGAGGGAATACACATGTACTTGCAAATACAGCAGGCACTACAGGCATGTAACAGAACGGAGTAACAGACACCATTGTGAAAGTGCATACCCACAACCAATCTGAATACAGCCACAGTCACATATGGTAAGCCTAATTAATATTATAGGAAATAGACTGTGTGAACAACACCATCCTCATATGTGCCACTCACACACTAACCCTACATATACTGGGCCAATACACAGTGTAGTCTGATGCCTAACTGTGGTATGGGACATGTGTCGGTCTGGCCCTACAAACATGTACGTCAATAGGGTACTATACACTGAAGCAGCATGCAACATCAGATAGAACAGGAGCAAGAACAATGATATCTACCACAGTCTGTACACAGGCCAAGTTACATATTCACAATACACACTCTGTCAACAATCACCATAAGTACGCAGACCTCACTACTGTACACACAACAACAGAATGTCCAGGTTTTGTCCTTAAATATAAGGCCTACTATACATAACATGTCTAGCAGTCTGATATCTCACTGGCTTGTTATCAGGTATGATGTCAGTAAATAATGATGTGCTGAACATATGCACCTCTTACTACATGACATATGGACAAAGGTTGACAGACTTGGGGTTGGTGGCACAAACACAGGGCCAATATTGACATATTGCTGTGATTATTTATTTATTTACATTTGTTGACTGGGAAAATCCAACTGGACACAGGTCCTTTTTCAGTGAAGGCCCGGGGAGAAAAGCTCCACAATAAAAACAATTAAAAACAACAATTAATTACAAGTTACAAGAAATATAGGTAGGTTTTGTTTAACAATAGTAGTAAACAGTTATAGTTCAAAATGAAATTAAGTATTTAGTTAAATGGTACAACACTTATATCATTGGTGCCATAAAGACTGGCAAATATTTCAATAGCTGAGCTAGCAGCTACTATTCTTGAATAACAGTGGTTAAGATTACAGCTGAGATATAGGTTTACAAGCAGTGTATTTGGCTGCAATCTGAGGTAGTTAGAGGGGTGGAAGAAAGGGATTAGAGAGTTTGGGGTAGAGATGTTAGAGAGGTTTGTTACAGGGGAGATGAGATTTTAGAGCAGCTTTGAAGCTAGTGCGTGATGACACAGATGTTATAGTGTGAGGAAGGGTATTCCATAATTTTGCTATGGAGTAGGAGAAGAGATCTTCTCCAGCAGAGTTCCTGGTTCTAGTTAACTGTGATTGATTTTTGTTGCTGGAGTGTAGTGGTCTGGTGGTATGATTGGTTTGGAGTAGATTTTGGAGGGAGGGGACTTTTAGAGGATGATTTAGTAGTTTGTGGGCGAGTGAAAGTAGGTACCATTGAAGGAGGTGAGGGCATTCTAGCCAGCCTAGTTCAGTAAGTGAGGTGCAGTGGTGGCTACGGTAGTTTACGCCAGTAGGAAACCTTGCTATTTTGTTGTAGCAAGCTTGGAGTTTACCTAATTCACTTTGCCTTAGGTTGGTAAATATTGGAGAGGGGTAGAGTAGGGTGGGATAAGGTGGCTATTTGCAACTGAAATCTTGGCTGATAAACTGAGCAATGTCCTGGTGTAACAGGGTTTGTTGTAACATATCTCTTCTGAGGGATATGAAGTCAGTAACTCACATGGATGTCACCATGTACTAACTGCAATCATCAGCGTATGCTACTGCATATCTAAAGATAGAAAATGTGTGAGTAACACAACACATGTACGACTCCAAACTGTGGCCAGTCTGCAGACAGCTTTACAGGTGAGAGTTTCCTCAACCACATAACACTGTCATGCCAGATTTTAAATCATATAGAAGAGCCATATCCACACAAATCCTGTTAAACCAACATTACTTCAAATGTAGAAGAGCAATACTTACATTCTGTCCCCATGTCTGGAACATCCCCCTCCTGTCTGTTGGCCTGTCTCCACAGTGTATGTTGTAAGAGGTATTTCCAACTATCCTCTGTGATGCTGTTTGTCAAACACCCACATGAAGTCCTGCTCACATTTAAGGAAAAGGGCCAACACCCACATGAAGTGCTTAGTTATAGGAGTGTGTTTCCATGCAATTGGCTATAGGAATGATACTACAGCTGTTTCACATGCAATTTGCAAGTGGGAAACTGCAATTCATGCACGGGCCATCAGCTGATCATGAGCATCACTTACAAAACTCAAGCTGCTGCCTAAGCAAAGCAGATATACTTTTCCACATCCACCAGAGAGGCAGTGAGAGAAAGAGACAGAGTCAAAGTAAGAAATGAAGGGAATATTAAAAACTCGAAAAAAACAAAAAACAACAAAAGAAAGTGGTTCCATCAAATAACGCCAGTCTTGTATAAAATCCAAAATACTTTTACTTGTTAGCGCTTTCATGCAATACAATAAATGCACTTCTTCAGACAAAGTTTTAGTCACAGAAAAAAGCGTTTATATACGCACACGTACAAATAACTAATTACATTCAGCCCTACGTAGTTGATTGTTTAATCCAAGTCTATCAATTAAATATGCCTAATTAAAAACAACTACGAATACATCCTAAATGAAAAGGAACAAATTCTAAATTCTAATGTCAATTCTATAGATTATTAATTAATTCTATAAAATTCATAATGTTTATAAAACATATATTAACCCAGCGAGTGATCGAACATAAGCTTTACCTAACTACAATAAAGGAATTAATCTATTAAAACGTCAAATAAATAGTAATATATTAAATAGTAATAATAATTAAATATTAAATATACAAACTATTATATTTTCATCAAGTAAATCATTACCTATCAAGGGCTTTTAGTTTAAGGAGACATTTGATGGAACACATCTCATTTATTCCTGGGTGTACGTAGGCATTAGTTTTGAGTTGCCACAGCAACTCACACTCTTCCAATTTTAGATGCCATGGTCCACCTCTTGGGTTCTTGTTCATTTTCTGAACAACAGTGAACAAAAAGCTATGTGTTTTATTTTCTATAACATGTTTCGCAAGGGCATTCAACGCCACACCTTTAGAAATAGCATACATATGCTCATATATACGCTGCTTAAGCTGGCGTTCTGTTTTGCCCAAATAAAATACGGAACATACTTTGCAGGTGACAAGATAGACTACACCTTGACTTTGACAGTCACATTTATCATTGATATAATATTTGACTCCTCTAATTGAAAAGGTAGCACCAAGTTTGATAAACTTGCAGTAATTACAATGGCCACATTTGTGCATACCTTTATTCATTCTATATCCTTTAATAGGGAGCTCTAACAAGGTTTTCAAAGAAGGTGCTTTTTTAAATACCACTAGGGGTTTTGATCCTAAAGTGGTACTGAAATGTGGATCTTGTGAAATAAAGTCCCAATTGTTGTTCAGAATACGTCTAAATTGCACCGCCAATTCATTAAACTGAGTCAGAAGGCTGGTATTATAGTTAACTCTTCTGTTGTCCGTATTAGTAACTATATCTACTTTATTAGTAATATTTATGTTATCAGAGGTAGAAGTATTATAACCTACTGTGAGAATTGGTCCTAAAGAGCCGTTTTGTCTCTTTTGCTTTACTTCCCAAATAACAGAATTAATTAGTTTACTAGGATAACCTCTGCTGAAGAACATCGCTGCTAACTTATGACATTCCTCTTCAAAGTTATTTGCATTGGAACACATACGGGATGCTCGTACTAGCTGGCCTTTCACCACCCCTTTCTTTTGAAAAAAGGGGTGGCAACTGGAAAAGTGTAAAAAAGAATTACTATAATGAGGTTTTCTATAGATACTAGTACAAAACCTTCCGTTTTCCAAATCTTTCCGGATCACTATATCCAAAAAATTAATGGATACTTCATCAAGATTGTAAGTAAAATCCAGAAATGAAGTAAAGGAGTTCATAGCTTCAACTAGTTTGATGGCTTCTTCATTACTACCTTTAATTATCATTAAGATGTCGTCTTGGTATCGTGTATACCAAATGACCACATCTTTATAAAGCTGATACGGAAACAAAAAGTACGCTCCCAAAAGGCCATGGTGGAGTTAGCAAAGCTGCCCCCACATGGGGAGCCCATTGCCACACCAGTCAACTGTAAATAAAGATCATTCTTGAACATAAAAAAATTGTTGTTTAATAATAATTCTAGTAGATTAATAACTAGATCAATGTCATGACCTGGAAGGCGTTTACTTAACAAGAAATCCCTAACCCAGTCAACCCCTATATGTTGTGGGATTACTGTATATAAATCTCTGACGTCAGCTGTCAGAAATTTGAGGCTGGTGTCAAATGGAATGTTGTTAAGATTTTCTAAGACGTGCCATGAATCCTTACAAATTTGTGGTTCTGTTTTAAGAACCTCTTTTAACCTATTATCCACCCATTTGGCACATGGATAGGTAATAGATTGATGACCGTCAATAATGGGTCTAAGGGGGGGGGGCATCGAATATTCTTATGTAACTTCGGAATTTCAAAGATGACTGGAACTAATGGGGCTGGCATAGTTAGGTAGTGATATAATTCCATAGTAATACTACCCTCTATGAACAAATCACTTAGAATATTTTTAATTCTCTGATATGATTGGTTTAGTTCATTTTTAGAAACCTTGCTATAATTAATAGATGACAACATATTGTTCATCTTAGTTTCATAGTCATCTTCGTACATAAGAATTGCCCCCCCACCTTTGTCCGGTTTCATGACACGTATATTATGTGCTCTCACAAGTGTTATAAGATTTTGTTCTGTTAAATCTAAATGCCTACCCTGATAAAATTCCCTATTTAAACCCCTTAAATGAGTTTCAGAAATTCTTTCAAATAATAAATTGTTATCAAGGGGGGGGATTGTAAGTGCTGGCCACACGTTCGTTAGTTAACAAGTTGTTACATTGTCTAAACAACATTTTAAGATTTAACTTACGTGTGTATAATTTGAGATCACACAGCACCCGAGCAATATTGGGCTTTTGTGGCAGAACAAAATTAAAACCTTTAGCTAATAGCTCAACAAAGTCCTGTGGGACCTCAAATGAGGTGTAATTATAAACAGGAAAATCGTTGCTGCTACTCAGAATGATCACAGGTTCCTCAGCATGTTGAATTCACGTTACCTCCTGCGTCAATTGTGGGCTTTCCTGTTCTGTGTCTTCCTGGCCCAGTTCATGTTCTTCTTCTTTGGATTGGAATACGCTTGTTGAAAATCCTGTTGATTTTTTTGATGTTCAACACCTTGATCACATTGTTGATGTCTTTGTTGATTTTGTATTTGTTCACTACGTCTCACTTGGTTATTCCCATGGACATTCGGGGATAGAGGTTCATTTAGTGGTGACAATAATAATTCAGATTCATCTCCTAAGCTTAAATGTACATTGGTATTAGTGGATCTAGTGTCCTTTGATGTCGGAAAGTTGGAATTATTCGCGTACCGGTTGAAGGGCGGACCCGGATACGCGTTTCTCTTTTCATATGCCAATTTATCTCTAATGATCTTGCGTTTCTTAGTTTCACTAATTTTGCTTAGTAATGAATTGATACTTGTGAATATTCTTCCATAGTCGTATTCATAACGGCTAAAGTCGGAGTCACTTTTAATATCTTGCTCGAATGTTTCCAACTGTTGTTTTAGATCAGACATCTGCTTCGTATAATCACCTATAAGCAGCTCTAAGAAATTAAGCCCTTGTTGATTGAAAAATTGAATGAGACGTGTATGGAAATCTGAGTGCTTGATCACACCCGATGGATATTTCCATTGTCTGAGCCCTTTTGGGACAATATTAAGTTTGATACATTCGCGAAAATATAAAATTTCTAGTTGAAGCTTTTTGTACTTCAACAAACAGCCATCAAACTGTTTTAATTTTGAAACAATGTTGCCATTTGTTTCGTGCTGGCTGTCTACAACACTTACATTGTCTTTAGGTTGTTCACAAAAAATAAAGTTTGGCGTATTAATGAATTCACGTAATTCTGGTAAAGCATTATTAAATATGTAACCATCACCTTGATTGTTGGTAACTCTTAATGGTGTAATACATTGGTTACCTACGGAAATGTTCTGCCTTTCTAGTTGTGCAGGTTGTGAAAGAAATGAAGGGAGTAGGAGAGTAAGAGCCAAGCGTGTTTGTGTATGATCCATGGGTGGAGAGTGGTATCTGGGCATTTTAACGGTTGCCTACATTGTGTACTGTCACATGGTAGTTGGACATGGCTGTACACGTTTATGGCTGAGGATTGTCTACAACAATCTCTACAGTGTTTGGAAAATGTTGGCCTTGTAATGTGGACAATGGGACATGTGGCTACTCAATATAATGATGTAGCAAAACCCACACTGTAGTGGATCCTGTCATTACACAATCACCCCAACACACACACAGGGCACTGATGACACACACAGACACACACTTACTAGTAATGAGTTTCAAACCTATACCTAACTATTTATTGCTATTACATTGTTATGCAGTTATTGCATGCACCACAGAGCTTGCATGTTAGAGAGCTGTCCAAAGGTATCTTTGAAGGTGAGTGACATCAGCAACAGTGATAAAGGAGGGATAAGGGAAGGGTAGTACATGTGGCTGTCCACAAAAGCAGGTGTCAGGGAAGACACACCCACACTCTTTCAGTGAATCACACACATTACCATAGTTGACAGGGTCAGGATTAGAACTCCTGTCCACCTTGTTTGCTACACTACAGTATTACACAGCTACCACATTTTCCACAGAGCTTATCTAGCTGATATATGGTCAAAGGGTTATTTCAAGGTGATTGACATCAGCAGGTGGGCTGCAGTAGGGCAATGGGAGTTGTAGTGAGTGTGAATGGCTTCAAAATCATTAATCTCCACATACACACACATTCACACACACACACACACACACACACACACACACACACACACACACACACACACACACACACACACACACACACACACACACACACACTTGCCAGTAGCTGACTGTGCCTGAAGGCTGTACAAGGCTAGGCAAAGGGAATACCTTGGCATCAGGCTGTGTGACAATGGTCTCCAGTGTGACTCATGGTTGTAGTCCTTGGATTGGTCCCCACAGGTGGGTATTGTATTCACCATCCACTCATCTGGGATACTAGTGTGGGTGGCCAGTGCTGTGCAATACTTGCCATGTATGTGATCTATATTCCATAACATGGACAGTGTCTGGGTTGTGCACATTTCCCACATGCATGTTTTGTGATGTGTGGAAGTATACTTGAGGTCTCTGGGGCATGTTGTGTGGACAGATTATTATCTTCTGATGTGGCATTTCTGACTTCATTTGGTGAGACTTGGCTATGGAACTGAGGTAGTGCTAGCATCTACATTGTCAGCATGATACAGGTATTCAATGGAGTTAGTGGCATCTGTCCATAGAGTGCATGTGTATAAGGCCTGGTCTTCCCTTTGTGGGTTACATTTGCAGACTGTACAGTTGTTGCAGGCATCCAGTGGGAAACATAGCAAAATGACTACTGTAAGCATTTATTTGCCTACTGTAGGGATGGAACAGGGTGCCATATCCTTTTACTTGCTGGATAGCACAACACACAATCAAGTCAGGAGATGTAACAAATCACAGTACTTTCTGCTGTCATTGGCACTGTTGTGGTCAACAGGCATGTAGTGCACTGCAACTGCAGTATAGTTACTATCTGTGAGGCAATATGCAGGGAACTACCAATATAGTGGTTGTTGCCTAGCCAAGTGTGTTTGTGAATGAGATGTGGGTGTAGAATATTCTCTGAGTAATACAAGGGTTGTCTGTATTGTTAATCAATCCATAATGTCACATATAGGGCTATGGATTGTCTATACCAGAGTCTCTGTTGTTTGACATCTGTTGTCCTTGTAAGGTGGACATTGTGACATATACTAGATCCTCAACATAATAATTTAGCAAAACCCACCCCACAATGCATCCTGTTATTACACAGTCACAGCCACCTTCACACAGGATACAGATGACAGAGACACACACACACACACACACACACACACACACACACACACACACACACACACACACACACACACACACATGATCACACTTGCCAGTACAGAGATTCAACCCCCTACCTAGGTATGTATTGCTATTACAGTGTACCACATTTATTGCATGTGCCACAGAGGTTATGCAATTGATGTTGTTCCAAGGTACTTCTATGGTGAGGAACATCATAAGCCCTTGTAAATACTGGCATTGGGTGATGTAGTGGATGAGAGATCCCAAGAAAAATCTCACCTTACACACGCATTTACATTTGCCAGGAGTGAAGTTCAAACCTCTGTCTAACAATCCATTCTGTTACGCATTTACCACATGCAGCACTGACATCACATGATTCAGGGCTGGCAACAGGTACTTCTCAGGTGGATGATATCTGCAGGACTGCTAAAGCCAGGCTCTCAGATATGTACTGGGTGTAAATGGGGCCAAAATGTTTTAGGTATACACAAACACTTGCCACAGATGAGATTCAAATCCATATTGGTGTAGTTTCTGCTACTACATTGATCCAAATTTATGGCACATGCCACAGAGCTTATTGGGCTGATCCTTCTACAAAGAGGTATTCCAAAGTGACTGACATCAGCAGGCTTGCTAAAGTAGGGCATTGAGAGGTGTAGTGACTGTGTATGACCTCAAAATCATTGAAGCTACACACACAAACACCCACACACAATTGCCATGTCTGGGATTAGAACTCCTACCTAACTAGCATGTCACACTAGAGCATTATGCAGTTATCGCATGTGCCTCAGAGCTTACAGGGTTGAACCTTATCTAAAGAGGTGTTTCAAGGTGACTGACATCAGCAGGCTTGCTAAAGTAGGGTGATGGGAGGTGTAGTGATTGTGAATGGCCTCAAAATCATTGATCCTTAGAGACACACACACACACACACACACACACACACACACACACACACACACACACACACACACACACACACAGCTTCACAGTTGCCATGTGTGGCATTAGAACTCCTATAGTATTACACAGTTATCGCACATGCCACAGAGCTAAACCTTGTCCAAAGAGGTATTTCAAGGTGACTGACATCAGCAGGCTTGCTAAAGTAGGGCAATGGGAGGCATAGTGACTGTGAATGGCCTCGAAATCAGTGATCCCTACAGACACAAGCACCCTCACATAGTTTCTATGTCTGTGATTAGAACTCCTACCTAACTAGTACATTACACTACAGCATTATGCAGTTACTGCACGTGCCACAGAGCTTTTAGGGTTGACTTTTGTCCAAAGGGGTATTTCAAGGTAACTGACATCAGCAGGCTTGCTAAAGTCGGACAATGGGAGGTGTACTGACTGTGAATAGCCTCAAAATTATTGATCCCTATACATACAAACACCCACATCCACACAGGTTCAGAGTTGCCATGGCTGGGATTAGAACTCCCACCAAACTAGTATGTTACACTACTGCATTATGCAGTTACTGCATGCGCCACAGAGCTTATGGGGTGAGCCTTGTCCAAAGGGGTATTTCAAGGTGACTGACATCAGCAGGCCTGCTAAAGTAGGGCAACGGGAGGTGTAATGACTGTGAATGGCCTCAAAATCATTGATCCCTGCACAGACAGACACACACACACACACACACACACACACACACACACACACACACACACACACACACACACACACACACACACACACACACAGTTTCACAGATGTCATGTCTGGGATTAGAACTCCTACTTATCTAGGTATGTTGCACTACAGCATTATGCAGTTACTGCATGCAACACAGAGCTTATAGGGTTGATCTTGCCCAAAGGGGTATTTGAAGGTGACTGACAGCAGCAGGCTTGCTAAAGTAGGACAATGAGAAGTGCAGTTTGTGTGATTGGGCCATAAACCACCTCTGGAAACACACACACAACACTCTGTCACACACAACTTTACATTTGACAAGAATAGATATACAAATGCTAGATGAATACTGATTTATACTGTCATGTTACACAGTTATCACAAGCACCACAGACACTATAGTGTTGAAGCTACCAGAAGTAAATGTCTATAGTGATAGACATCAGCACATCATGTGATATTGGCCAGTTGGATGTATGGTGGGTGCGACAGGCCTCAGAATGGGAAGATCTTTGTCACTGCTTGGCTCTCTCTTCCCCACATCTCCTTTTGTGTATGTTTGACCTATTTTAGTATGTTCTCCTTGGATATGTGTGAGTATTCCTATCCGATGTGTGTGCAAAGCATGACTGGTGTGCAATGTGGTGTGTGTGCACAGCAATCAGCAACTGACAGATATGTATAGTCCAATGTTGTTGTCAGACACGGGCTTCATTTCTCTAAGTGTAGGAGCATGCCCATTATGACCTTCTGTATTTTGTTGTCAGACATGATGGACTTTGTTTTTTCTAAGTGTGGGAGCATGCCCAGTATGACCTTCTGTATTGAGTGCAAGAATCGATTCCAGGTAGGTTGTTCTCCAGTGCAGGATTCTGTGTTCCACACCTACAGCTAGCAACCTGTTTCTGCAGGATTTCTGTAGATAGGTTGACAATATGGAGTCACAATGGGCAAAGGATAGTTGGATATTGTAACTATTGTGTCTGTGCTGCTTGTGTTACATGGTTTTGGAGTTAGCAGAGATATTCAGACACATGTATTACTTTACACTGTGATGTATTATGTCATCACCTACTGACAGATATACTTATTTGCTCACAGTTATTTCCTGGGGAATACAGGATGAATGAAGCTGTGTACAGTATTGTGGTCTGCAGCCTACATATTCTTGCACACTCATGCCATTCTGGAGGGGTAGCTGCAGACACTTGCTGATAGGTCTGTGTAAATGTTGCAGCACCTTGGTACTGTGGTGGCTGAGGATCCCCTGCTATTGACTTAACAGAATGGCCATATTGTGCTGCGGCCATACCTCTCAGTTGTACAGATTCACCCAGGTTACCCAGAGGCAGGGCTCTTATATCTGGTCAGTTGCCCTTCAAATTGTGGTTTACAAGCAGGTTTGTCACCACCCATTACTGGGTTTGCAGGCAGGGGTAGTATGGGCACACATCAGAGTTTCAGACTGCCCACACTCCATGGTGTCCATGCTTCTACACCCCCCTCTGTTATTCTATCCTCTTCTTAAGAATAATAAGGGAAGTAGACGTAAGCAGCCAAACTCCACAGGTACGAAAACTAAACTTTATTGAGTGCTTTCATCTCCAAATACAAGACTTCTTAGAATAAGTTAACAGAACACAAACTTCCCTATATATACACACACGACCTCCTGCACAAGAATTAATTGAACACTAATCAAGTCACCACCCTTAATTAGTGCAAGTCACATAAAACAAAAATCCTGACTGAATCTCATGAAAACACTTAATAAAAACTAAAATGTATTCATACTAATAACATTTAGACCTAAAGAATAATAATTTAGCCCATTGTATTCATGAAATAAAGCCCTTATGTTGACATGCATTAAAACTGCTAAATGCAAAAAGCAGATTTTAGTTTCAGTGAGGTGCAAAGTGTAATTCTATCACTGAGTCCAGTATAGATGGAAGCATTTAATCTAACCTGCCATTTCATGTCTAAAAACTCAAGATAATCATCAGAGGGACCCCCTCTTTACCCAAGGTCTACATTATCAATCACGCAAAACTTAAAAGTGTGGTTGGGATGGTCTCTAATATGCCTGAACATGGCATTGCTTTCATTTGTGTTAAGAATGTCATAACTGTGCTGATACACTCTCTGCTTAATGGCCCTCTTGGTCTTACCCACATAGAACCCTTTGCAGAGCTGGCACATAGCAGCATAAACTACCCCCTTAGAATAACAAAATATTTTCTCCTTGGTTTTATCACTCCAAAATGTAAAAATCTGATCTGTTTTGCTTCCAACATACACTTACACTGAGGGCACCTTATGCATTTAAAACAACTACTTTCTATAAAAGGTGTATGAACTCTTTCCAACATACCTTTAAATGAGGTTTCCTTCTTATACAATAGTAGGAGTGTTACCCAGCACAGTAATTAACTCTTGTTCAAGTGGAAATACATTCAAGTGTTTGAAAAAAATGTTACGGATATCAAAAACGTTTTTTGTAAATGGTAACACTAAAGCCCTCTCAAAGCTGTTAGCCTTTTCGGGGAAGGCATTTTGTCCCATCCCATCTCTGTTACCCAAAAGAATACAGTAAACACCATCAGTTCTCTTGGTAACAACCTTGTCCATGATATTTTTGACAAATTGTTCAGTATAGCCCCTTTTTTGTTAACATCCCCAATGATACCATACATTCATCAATGAATTTGTCGTTTTCCGACACCATTCTAGCCAGTCTCATGTATTAGCCTTTAACTAGGTCCTTCTTCTGGTGTATGGGATGCCAACTGTCATAATGCAAAACCATGTTTGAATATGTGGGCTTCCTATATAACACAGATGTAAACTTTTTGTTGTTATAGTCCTTTCTTAGAGTAACATCTAAATAGTTGAGCCTGTTGTCATCAACACTCATCGTGAATCTCAAGAATGAGGTGGTGTTTTTAAGATATTCAAAAAACTCTCCAATTGCTCCCTCCCTTCTTTCCACAACAGGACTATATCATCCATATATCGACCATAGAGTACCCAAGAATTCCTATAAGGAGAATTAAGGACAAACAAATCTTCCCATTGGGCTAAAACTACATTAGCAAACACTGGGACGCAGCAAGCACCCATAGCCACCCCCTGTGTTTGCTTAAAAAGCTGCCCTTCAAAAATCAGGAAATTGCTATCTAATACAAGTTCCATGCATGTCCTAACTGTAAGAATAGTATTGTGATCTAGATTAGTGTTAGTACACAAAAAATCATAAAATCATTCAATTCCCTGATCATGTGGGATCACAGAGAATAGGTCACAAATGTCTACGGTAATCATAAGTAACCTATCATCATATAAGTCCTGCCTTATCTTTGATATGAAGTCCCAAGATTCCTTGAACAAAAGGGTCTCTGCTCTAATACATTCTTCACTTTATGGTCAATGAATTTAGCCAGACAAAAGGTCCTGGATGCTTTAGCATCCACAATCAGGCGGAGTGGTGGATTATTGACACTTTTATGAATCTTGGGAATTCCGAAGTTGGTCAGAATCCTAGGGTGGGTTGTACTCAGGATGACATGTTCTTCTAAGGTAATCTGCCCATTTAACATAAACTCATCAATCACTAAGTCTATGTTCCTGTATGCAATATTGAGCTTGTTATGAGAAATTTCCATATAGGTGTCACTTTATAAAATCTCAAAAATCCTCCCAATATAGTCATTCATGTCCATAATCACTAACCCCCTCCGCCCTTGTCCGGTTTCATTGCCCTAATTGTTTATTCATAGTAATGTGTTTTAACAGTTCTAGTTCATCTTTGTACAGGTTACTGCCTTCATTCAAAGATGTCATACAATTGTTTTCCCTGATGTCCATTTCACATAACTTCTCAAATAATCCAATCATAGGGTGTATGGGGGGATGAGTGTATTTGGTTGCTTTAATTTGGTACATAATGTGGGCCCCTCATTGCTGTTATGTCTGAAATGCAGAGATAAATTCAGTTTCCTACTAAATGTTTTTAACTGAAGGATACTCTCTATCATTTTGGCCTTCCTGGCCAATGCAAAATTCAGCCCTCTTTCAAACAGACTTGTCCAAGCTGTCATGACAGATCCCTTACTTAAATTATATATCTTAAAATCGTTTTCATCATTATTCACTATGGAACAGATGCCATAAAATTCAGCATCACTGTTAACATTTAGTTTTTGTAGTGTGTCTGATTGTGTCTCACCCCTTTTCCCTTCTTCTGATAATCCTGGTAAAAGCAAGTGTCCTGGTAACCATTGTGTTGTTGCTCATTCCTCTGATTCATTATTCTCTGGGACCTCCATAAGGGCAGGTTCCTTAAAGGGTAGTTCTCATTGTAATGTGCTTCTTCCACTACTTCACTTTCAACATCCATACCAGTGTTAAATGTTTCCCCTTGTTGCATCCTCTATTGCCATAAAGGTGGGTCAGGATAAGTTCTTCCACTATCCTAGTCACTTTTGTCCCTAACCAGATTGTTGTCTTTCCTCATTTTTAATTCAAGCACAGTTTTGTCAGCAGTATCAATGACAGATCTAAACTCATTGATTTTATGCACAAATAAAAAATCATTCCTGATACTTACATCCAACTTACAAATATCCACATTCAAATTTGACATTTTAGAAACCTTATCAGCCAATAAAAGTTTAAGCAAATCACACCCTTGCCTGTTAAATAATGAAATCAGTTCTTGATGCAAGGGTGATTCTTTGTCAAGTTCTGTCAAGTATCTCCACATTTGCAACCCCTTAGGAACATGCTCATGTCGAAGACATTCCCCCAAATAAGTTTTCAATTTGAAGTTTCTTGTATTGAAGAACAAGTTCCCGAAATGTGTTAATCTGCATGTCTAAACTTCCAAAATTGTCTCCCCTGTTGGCATTTTCATGTCCCCATACCACGTTGCTCCTCAGCCATTCAGTGACTAAAAAATTGCCTCCACTCGCTCCAGTGCTTCTTGGAGCATTACGAGAATCGCTGTCCCCATTAGAACAGCTAACATTAGCTGATGCAGTATTCCTCTGGTCTCTCCCAGCCATACCAGGAGATCTCTGTGCAGGGGTGATAGAAAAACTTCCCAAACTTTGAGATAGGCAAGAAAAAGGTCGCTCTTCAGTTCTTCCTTCATTTTTACCAGTAAGTCCGTCCACTTTGGCAGTTAATTCAGCCATCACTGATGTAAGTGATGCAATAGAAGCTAAAAGTGACTATAAATCAGCTCCCTGCATGCCAGACTGCTGTTCTCCTCCTTCGATCAGCAAAACCACTTAAACCACAAGGACAAGAACCAAGAATAATAAGGTAAGTAGAAGTAAACAGCCAAACTCCACAGGTACGAAAAGTAAAATTTATTGAGGGCTTTCATCGCATAATGCAAGACTTCTTCAGAATAAGTTAACAGAGCACAAACTTCCCTATATATATTCACACACACACACACACACACACACACACACACACACACACACACACAACCTCCTGCACAAGAATTAATTGAACACTAATCAAGTCCCCCACCCTTACTTAATACAAGTCACATAAAAATCCTGACTGAAGCTCATGAAAACACTTCATAAAAACTAAAATGTATTCATACTAATAACATTTAGACCTAAAGAATAATAATTTAGCCCATTGTATTCATGAAATAAAGCCCTTATGTTGACATGCATTAAAACTGCTAAATGCAAAAAGCAGATTTTAGTTTCAGTGAGGTGCAAAGTGTAATTCTATCACTGAGTCCAGTATAGATGGAAGCATTTAATCTAACCTGCCATTTCATGTCTAAAAACTCAAGATAATCATCAGAGGGACCCCCTCTTTACCCAAGGTCTACATTATCAATCACGCAAAACTTAAAAGTGTGGTTGGGATGGTCTCTAATATGCCTGAACATGGCATTGCTTTCATTTGTGTTAAGAATGTCATAACTGTGCTTATACACTCTCTGCTTAATGGCCCTCTTGGTCTTACCCACATAGAACCCTTTGCAGAGCTGGCACATAGCAGCATAAACTACCCCCTTAGAATAACAAAAATATGTTCCCCTTGGTTTTATCACCCCAAAATGTAAAAATCTGACCTGTTTTGCTTCCAACATAAACTTACACTGAGGGCACCTTATGCATTTAAAACAACTACTTTCTATAAAAGGTGTATGAACTCTTTCCAACATACCTTTAAATGAGGTTTCCTTCTTATACAATAGTAGGAGTGTTACTCAGCACAGTAATTAACTCTTGTTCAAGTGGAAATACATTCAAGTGTTTGAAAAAAATGTTACGGATATCAAAAACGTTTTTTGTAAATGGTAACACTAAAGCCCTCTCAAAGCTGTTAGCCTTTTTGGGGAAGGCATTTTGTCCCATCCCATCTCTGTTACCCAAAAGAATACAGTAAATGCCATCAGTTCTCTTGGTAACAACCTTGTCCATGATATTTTTGACAAATTGTTCAGTATAGCCCCTTTTTTGTTAACATCCCCAATGATACCATACATTCATCAATGAATTTGTCGTTTTCCGACACCATTTTAGCCAGTCTCATGTATTAGCCTTTAACTAGGTCCTTCTTCTGGTGTATAGGATGCCAACTGTCATAATGCAAAACCATGTTTGAATATGTGGGCTTCCTATATAACACAGATGTAAACTTTTTGTTGTTATAGTCCTTTCTTAGAGTAACATCTAAATAGTTGAGCCTGTTGTCATCAACACTCATCGTGAATCTCAAGAATGAGGTGGTGTTTTTAAGATATTCCAAAAACTCTCCAATTGCTCCCTCCCTTCTTTCCACAACAGGACTATATCATCCATATATCGACCATAGAGTACCCAAGAATTCCTATAAGGAGAATTAAGGACAAACAAATCTTCCCATTGGGCTAAAACTACATTAGCAAACACTGGGACGCAGCAAGCACCCATAGCCACCCCCTGTGTTTGCTTAAAAAGCTGCCCTTCAAAAATCAGGAAATTGCTATCTAATACAAGTTCCATGCATGTCCTAACTGTAAGAATAGTATTGTGATCTAGATTAGTGTTAGTACACAAAAAATCATAAAATCATTCAATTCCCTGATCATGTGGGATCACAGAGAATAGGCCACAAATGTCTATGGTAACCATAAGTAACCTATCATCATATAAGTCCTGCCTTATCTTTGATAAGAAGTCCCAAGATTCCTTGAACAAGAAGGGTCTCTGCTCTAATACATTCTTCACTTTATGGTCAATGAATTTAGCCAGACAAAAGGTCCTGGATGCTTTAGCATCCACAATCAGGCGGAGTGGTGGATTATTGACACTTTTATGAATCTTGGGAATTCCGAAGTTGGTCAGAATCCTAGGGTGGGTTGTACTCAGGATGACATGTTCTTCTAAGGTAATCTGCCCGTTTAACATAAACTCATCGATCACTAAGTCTATGTTCCTGTATGCAATATTGAGCTTGTTATGAGAAATTTCCATATAGGTGTCACTTTATAAAATCTCAAAAATCCTCCCAATATAGTCATTCATGTCCATAATCACTAACCCCCCCCCCCCCCGCCCTTGTCCGGTTTCATTGCCCTAATTGTTTTATTCATAGTAATGTGTTTTAACAGTTCTAGTTCATCTTTGTACAGGTTACTGCCTTCACTCAAAGATGTCATACAATTGTTTTCCCTGATGTCCATTTCACATAACTTCTCAAATAATCCAATCATAGGGTGTATGGGGGATGAGTGTATTTGGTTGCTTTAATTTGATACATAATGGGGGCCCCTCATTGCTGTTATGTCTGAAATGCAGAGATAAATTCTGTTTCCTACTAAATGTTTTTAACTGGAGGATACTCTCTACCATGTTGGCCTTCCTGGCCGGTACAAAATTCAGCCCCCTTTCAAACAAATTTGAACAAGCTGTCGTGACAGATGCCCTACTTAAATTAAATATCTTAAAATCATTTTCATCATTATTCACGATGGAGCAGATGTCTTAAAGTTCAGCATCACTATTAACATTTCGATCCTGTAGTATGTCTGATTCTGTCCCCCTCTCCCTTTTTTTTCCCTTCTTCTGATAATCCTGGTAAAAATAAGTGTCCTGGTAACCATTGTGTTGTTGCCCATTCCTCTAACTCATTATTCTCTGGGACCTCCATAAGGGCAGGTTCCTTAAAGGGTAGTTCTCATTGTAATGTGCTTCTTCCACTACTTCACTTTCAACATCCATACCAGTGTTAAATGTTTCCCCTTATTGCATCCTCTATTGCCCTAAAGGTGGGTCAGGATAAGTTCTTCCACTATCCTAGTCACTTTTGTCCCTAACCAGATTGTTGTCTTTCCTCATTTTTAATTCAAGCACAGTTTTGTCAACAGTATCAATGACAGATCTAAACTCATTGATTTTATGCACAAATAATAAATCATTCCTGATATTTACATCCAACTTACAAATATCCACATTCAAATTTGACATTTTAGAAACCTTATCAGCCAATAAAAGTTTAAGCAAATCACACCCTTGCCTGTTAAATAATGAAATCAGTTCTTGATGCAAGGGTGATTCTTTGTCAAGTTCTGTCGGGTATCTCCACATTTGCAACCCCTTAGGAACATGTTCATGTCGAAGACATTCCCCCAAATAACAGTTTTCAATTTGAAGTTTCTTGTATTGAAGAACAAGTTCCCAAAATGTGTTAATCTGCATGTCTAAACTTCCAAAATTGTCTCCCCTGTTGGCATTTTCATGTCCCCATACCACGTTGCTCCTCAGCCATTCAGTGACTAAAAAATTACCTCCACTCACTCCACTGCTTCTTGGAGCATTACGAGAATCGCTGTCCCCATTAGAACAGCTAACATTAGCTGATGCAGTATTCCTCTGGTCTCTCCCAGCCATACCAGGAGATCTCTGTGCAGGGGTGATAGAAAAACTTCCCAAACTTTGAGATAGGCAAGAAAAAGTTCGCTCTTCAGTTCTTCCTTCATTTTTACCAGTAAGTCCGTCCACTTTGGCAGTTAATTCAGCCATCACTGATGTAAGTGATGCAATAGAAGCTAAAAGTGACTATAAATCAGCTCCCTGCATGCCAGACTGCTGTTCTCCTCCTTCGATCAGCAAAACCACTTAAACCACAAGGACAAGAACCAAGAATAATAAGGTAAGTAGAAGTAAACAGCCAAACTCCACAGGTACGAAAAGTAAAATTTATTGAGGGCTTTCATCGCATAATGCAAGACTTCTTCAGAATAAGTTAACAGAGCACAAACTTCCCTATATATATTCACACACACACACACACACACACACACACACACACACACACACACACACACACACACACACACACACACACACCTGCACACACAAGAATTAATTGAACACTAATCAAGTCCCCATCCTTACTTAATACAAGTCACATAAAAATCCTGACTGAAGCTCATGAAAACACTTCATAAAAACTAAAATGTATTCATACTAATAACATCTAGACCTAAAGAATAATAATTTAGCCCATTGTATTCATGAAATAAAGCCCTTATGTTGACATGCATTAAAACTGCTAAATGCAAAAAGCAGATTTTAGTTTCAGTGAGGTGCAAAGTGTAATTCTATCACTGAGTCCAGTATAGATGGAAGCATTTAATCTAACCTGCCATTTCATGTCTAAAAACTCAAGATAATCATCAGAGGGACCCCCTCTTAACCCAAGGTCTACATTATCAATCACACAAAACTTAAAAGTGTGGTTGGGATGGTCTCTAATATGCCTGAACATGGCATTGCTTTCATTTGTGTTAAGTATGTCATAACTGTGCTGATACACTCTCTGCTTAATGGCCCTCTTGGTCTTACCCACATAGAACCCTTTGCAGAGCTGGCACATAGCAGCATAAACTACCCCCTTAGAATAACAAAAATATTTTCTCCTTGGTTTTATCACCCCAAAATGTAAAAATCTGGCCTGTTTTGCTTCCAACATAAACTTACACTGAGGGCACCTTATGCATTTAAAACAACTACTTTCTATAAAAGGTGTATGAACTCTTTCCAACATACCTTTAAATGAGGTTTCCTTCTTATACAATAGTAGGAGTGTTACTCAGCACAGTAATTAACTCTTGTTCAAGTGGAAATACATTCAAGTGTTTGAAAAAAATGTTACGGATATCAAAAACGTTTTTTGTAAATGGTAACACTAAAGCCCTCTCAAAGCTGTTAGCCTTTTCGGGGAAGGCATTTTGTCCCATCCCATCTCTGTTACCCAAAAGAATACAGTAAACACCATCAGTTCTCTTGGTAACAACCTTGTCCATGATATTTTTGACAAATTGTTCAGTATAGCCCCTTTTTTGTTAACATCCCCAATGATACCATACATTCATCAATGAATTTGTCATTTTCCGACACCATTTTAGCCAGTCTCATGTATTAGCCTTTAACTAGGTCCTTCTTCTGGTGTATGGGATGCCAACTGTCATAATGCAAAACCATGTTTGAGTATGTGGGCTTCCTATATAACACAGATGTAAACTTTTTGTTGTTATAGTCCTTTCTTAGAGTAACATCTAAATAGTTGAGCCTGTTGTCATCAACACTCATCGTGAATCTCAAGAATGAGGTGGTGTTTTTAAGATATTCAAAAAACTCTCCAATTGCTCCCTCCCTTCTTTCCACAACAGGACTATATCATCCATATATCGACCATAGAGTACCCAAGAATTCCTATAAGGAGAATTAAGGACAAACAAATCTTCCCATTGGGCTAAAGCTACATTAGCAAACACTGGGATGCAGCAAGCACCCATAGCCACCCCCTGTGTTTGCTTAAAAAGCTGCCCTTCAAAAATCAGGAAATTGCTATCTAATACAAGTTCCATGCATGTCCTAACTGTAAGAATAGTCTTGTGATCTAGATTAGTGTTAGTACACAAAAAATCATAAACTCATTCAATTCCCTGATCATGTGGGATCACAGAGAATAGGTCACAAATGTCTACGGTAACCATAAGTAACCTATCATCATATAAGTCCTGCCTTATCTTTGATAAGAAGTCCCAAGATTCCTTGAACAAGAAGGGTCTCTGCTCTAAAACATTCTTCACTTTATGGTCAATGAATTTAGCCAGACAAAAGGTCCTGGATGCTTTAGCATCCACAATCAGGCGGAGTGGTGGATTATTGACACTTTTATGAATCTTGGGAATTCCGAAGTTGGTCAGAATCCTAGGGTGGGTTGTACTCAGGATGACATGTTCTTCTAAGGTAATCTGCCCGTTTAACATAAACTCATCGATCACTAAGTCTATGTTCCTGTATGCAATATTGAGCTTGTTATGAGAAATTTCCATATAGGTGTCACTTTATAAAATCTCAAAAATCCTCCCAATATAGTCATTCATGTCCATAATCACTAACCCCCTCCGCCCTTGTCCGGTTTCATTGCCCTAATTGTTTTATTCATAGGAATGTGTTTTAACAGTTCTAGTTCATCTTTGTACAGGTTACTGCCTTCATTCAAAGATGTCATACAATTGTTTTCCCTGATGTCCATTTCACATAACTTCTCAAATAATCCAATCATAGGGTGTATGGGGGGATGAGTGTATTTGGTTGCTTTAATTTGGTACATAATGGGGGCCCCTCATTGCTGTTATGTCTGAAATGCAGAGATAAATTCAGTTTCCTACTAAATGTTTTTAACTGGAGGATACTCTCTACCATGTTGGCCTTCCTGGCCAATGCAAAATTCAGCCCTCTTTCAAACAGACTTGCCCAAGCTGTCATGACAGATCCCTTATTTAAATTATATATCTTAAAATATCGTTTTCATCATTATTCACTATGGAACAGATGTCATAAAATTCAGCATCACTGTTAACATTTAGTTCCTGTAGTGTGTCTGATTCTGTCTCCCCCCTTTTCCCTTCCTCTGATAATCCTGGTAAAAGCAAGTGTCCTGGTAACCATTGTGTTGTTGCCCATTCCTCTGATTCATTATTCTCTGGGACCTCCATAAGGGCAGGTTCCTTAAAGGGTAGTTCTCATTGTAATGTGCTTTTTCCACTACTTCACTTTCAACATCCATACCAGTGTTAAATGTTTCCCCTTGTTGCATCCTCTATTGCCATAAAGGTGGGTCAGGATAAGTTCTTCCACTATCCTAGTCACTTTTGTCCCTAACCAGATAGTTGTCTTTCCTCATTTTTAATTCAAGCACAGTTTTGTCAACAGTATCAATGACAGATCTAAACTCATTGATTTTATGCACAAATAATAAATCATTCCTGATATTTACATCCAACTTACAAATATCCACATTCAAATTTGACATTTTAGAAACCTTATCAGCCAATAAAAGTTTAAGCAAATCACACCCTTGCCTGTTAAATAATTAAATCAGTTCTTGATGCAAGGGTGATTCTTTGTCAAGTTCTGTCGGGTATCTCCACATTTGCAACCCCTTAGGAACATGCTCATGTCTAAGACATTCCCCCAAATAACAGTTTTCAATTTGAAGTTTCTTGTATTGAAGAACAAGTTCCCGAAATGTGTTAATCTGCATGTCTAAACTTCCAAAATTGTCTCCCCTGTTGGCATTTTCATGTCCCCATACCACGTTGTTCCTCAGCCATTCAGTGACTAAAAAATTACCTCCACTCGCTCCACTGCTTCTTGGAGCATTACGAGAATCGCTGTCCCCATTAGAACAGCTAACGTTAGCTGATGCAGTATTCCTCTGGTCTCCCCAGCTGTACCAGGAGATCTCTATGCAGGGGTGATAGAAAAACTTCCCGAACTTTGAGATAGGCAAGAAGAAGGTCGCTCTTCAGCTCTTCCTTCATTTTTACCAATAAGTCCATCCACTTTGGCAGTTAATTAAGCCATCACTGATGTAAGTGATGCAATAGAAGCTAAAAGTGACTATAAATCAGCTCCCTGCATGCCAGACTGCTGTTCTCCTCCTTCGATCAGAAAAACCACTTAAACCACAAGGACAAGAACCAAGAATAATAAGGTAAGTAGAAGTAAACAGCCAAACTCCACAGGTACGAAAAGTAAAATTTATTGAGGGCTTTCATCGCATAATGCAAGACTTCTTCAGAATAAGTTAACAGAGCACAAACTTCCCTATATATATTCACACACACACACACACACACACACACACACACACACACACACACACACACACACACACACACACACACACACAACCTCCTGCACAAGAATTAATTGAACACTAATCAAGTCCCCCACCCTTACTTAATACAAGTCACATAAAAATCCTGACTGAAGCTCATGAAAACACTTCATAAAAACTAAAATGTATTCATACTAATAACATTTAGACCTAAAGAATAATAATTTAGCCCATTGTATTCATGAAATAAAGCCCTTATGTTGACATGCATTAAAACTGCTAAATGCAAAAAGCAGATTTTAGTTTCAGTAAGGGGCAAAGTGTAATTCTATCGCGTCCAGTATAGAGGGACCCCCTCTTGACCCAAGGTCTACATTATCCATCACACAAAACCTAAAAGTGTGCTTAGGACAGTCTCTAATATGCCTAACAAAGCACTGTTTTCATTTTTGTTAAGAATGTCATAATTGTGCTGATACACTCTCTGCTTAATGGCCCTCTTGGTCTTACCCACATAGAACCCTTCGCAGAGCTGGCACATAGCAACATAAACTACCCCCTTAGAATAACAAAAATATTTTCTCCTTGGTTTTATCACCCCAAAATGGGGAATTCTGACCTGTTTTGCTTCCAACATAAACTTACATTGAGGGCACCTACTGCATTTTAAACAACCACTTTCCATAAAAGGTGTATGAACTCTTTCCAACATACCTTTAAACGAGGTCTCCTTCTTATATACAATAGTAGGCATGTTACCCAGCACAGTAATTAACTCTTAATTATCTAATTAATTCACATCTAAGCATTGGGTATGCACAGCGTGCCTAGGGGCTTAAATGGGAAGGCAATGGGAAGGGAAAACAGCAGTAGGAAGGCAATCAAGGAGAACTAGCATAGTTGGCAGGTGAAATGTATTAGAATCAGCCAATTACACATGTAGCAGCCCAGCCCAGCACAGTAATATAAACTATGCAAACACCGTCCACTCTCATTTTCACCACAAACTCGACACCACCAGTGTACACATATGGGGAAATTTTACCTGACAAAACTAACAAAATGATATGAGCTGCTGTCGCTGTCATACATCAATATGCAGAAGAGGCTGAGGGTGGTGAGGATGAAAATGCTGATGACCAGCCCACAGTGAGGAGAAGGGGAAGAGTGTACAGACCCAGGGTAACCTACCAGGGGCAACATGAGCTGGAGATAGTGGAGCACTATAGGGTGGACAAGGACATCCTACAGCAAATTGTTGAGCTGTGCCGGCCACGCCTCACACACAGAACCAACAGAGGGGAACCCATCCCAGTGGATACCAAGGTATGTGTAGGCTTAAGAATACCAGCCACAGGTACCTTCCAAAGGCCAACTGGGGATACCATGGGGATCTCACAGGTGTCAGCATCCAGGGTTCTCCACCAGTTCCTGAATGCCATTTCAGCACATGCCGGTGAGCACATATATTTCCTCAACACCCGTGAGGCATTGACCAGCAATACACATCTCTTCCACCAAATAGCAGAATACCCTGAGGTAGTGGGTGCTATAGACTGCACACACATACACATCAAAGCACCACCTGGTGAGCAGGGTAGTATCTACATAAACTGCAAGAGCTTCCCCTTATCAACAGCCAGGTCATGTGCGATGCCCAGGGCATTATCATGAATGTTTGTGCTGGCAGCCCTGGAAGCTATCATGACTCCCACATCTGGCATATGACAGAGCTGTACCAATGATTTTCCAGTGAGGACATCCCATATGGCCAACTAGTGGGGGATGTTGGTTACGCACTGGATCTGTGGCCGATGACTCCCATCAGAAATGCGCACACACACACACACACACACACACAGACACACACACACACACACACACACACACACACACACGAACAAGAACTCCATAATGAGGCACACGCACAAACTAGAATCATAATAGAGCATGTGTTTGGGATGCTCAAGCCATGGTTCTGGTGCCTGGACATATCCAGTGGAGCCTTGCAATACTCTCTAGCTACATGTACACACATTTTCATTGTATGTGCCATGCTACACAATATGATCCTGTGGAAACAGCTGCAGCAGGAACAGCACAGGGCAGAGCCACAGAGCTCCCCACCATTGCCAAGGCCAGCACAGGCACAGAGTGACTTGAAGGAGGATCAACCTGAGCCTGCCCCTGTAGGCAGAAGGAATCATTCCCAGTATGCCCAGGCTTTGGCAAAGAGGAAACGCATAGCGCATACCCTGACACAGTAGGAACCCAGGGAATGACACCTCTTTCTGTTTCACACATACAGTAAAAGGGGTGCCAAACATGGCACTACCTGTGCTTTACATGTATAGGAAGTGTACTCTGTGTGCATCCGACATAGGCAGCCCTCCAGCACCATCCTCAGTACTGGCACAGCCACAAGGTAAGTCACTCTTCCTATCAATTGCTGATTGGAGTAGTATTTTCTGCTAATTATAGCTATAGTATGGATGTGAGCATGCAAGGGAATCGGGTGGCTGAATGGGATGGCAGCAGATAGTGGGCACCTATATGTGCAGCATAAAATCCATAATAAATACTGGTGTCAACAAAGTAGGCAGTGCTAGACAAGGTGACAAATCCCACTGCAGTACATGTGGTGGCGCAAATGTGTGTCCATAGGACACACACATGCATGTCAGTGAAGCTCACATATCCAACAACAGCCTCAGCCAACAGGACAGGTGTAGATGATCATAAAGAAAGGCTGTGCTAAGGCCTTCAACTGATGGCAATGGAGAACAACCCCCCCCCCCCAGACCTAAACAGACAGACTACAACAGGTCTGGCAGTTGTATGTTAGTTCTGAAGGGTAAGAAGTCTGAAACTGAAATGTAGGTCAATAAAACCTAAGATCTGTACTCTACTGATATGCCACTAGTCTGCATGATAGATCAGAATACAAAACGAAATGGAAACCAACAGAGTACCTGAAGTACCAGTACAGGTATAGCAAATGTTTACAGTTGTCAGGTGTGCCCCCCCCCCCCATAATCATATGTAGAAATGTAGTAACATACGTGTGGGTTTAATAACAGTGGAGCACAGATTACCTGAGCTGGCCCAATTTAAAGGATAGATTGCTGCATGTGTACAATATGCAGGGGTGTGTGTTAGGTTGTTGTGTGTTGTATTTGTGTGGAAGTGGTTAGCATTTAGGCATGGAGGGTTGTGTCTCAGTGGCCTGTGGCCAGTTCTGTTGATGACAGGGCCATGTTCTGTCAACTGCAGTGCCAACCACAATACATCTCAACAAGACCCAATTCAGCAGTCATCCATACTCACTGTTCAGATGTCAATATCTGTCACCATCTGAAAGATGGACATGCCATGAATGTGGGCCTAGACATGCACACAGTACACAGGTGGAAGTACCCTAGACAGAGTACATAAAATGTAACTGTCAACTGTGCACACCTTTGGAATTGTACATACAGGTTAGCAGCAGATTAGTTGTCTGTGTAGTATGGAATACTGATGTAGTCTGGCCAATCACTGGCAGACCACAAAAGACACAGTTATGAGTAATGAGAGATGGTCTATGTTCTCGCACAAGACAGCATAAGGGGAATGTCCCAGGTATATCTGTGAGTCAGCTGCAAGAAGCTTCTATATCACACATGCACTCAGCTCATCCCACCATCAGACACAGGTTTATCACAGGTCATATCCCTGCTGTTGGGAATGAGTACAGTATGACCCCCACTTCTGTATAGGAATACCCACAAAGTGCAGCATGCTGAAGAGGTGTCCCATGCAGGTGTGTCCCTAGCTGTAAGCAGCACCCTGCCAGCATCCAGAACAATGGAATAATATGGACAGGAACTATTGCCATTAACACCTTACACACTTACCCTGTCTTCCCAGGGGAATCCAGTGTCTCACAGCCTGGGACAGTAGGAGTGACAGAATGCACTGGCCTGCTACAGATGGCCTGCACCACTGGCAAATGCCCTACAGTCCTCTGTCAAAGGGCTGTGCCTCACTCATACTGCCAATGTATATTACCTCATGGGGTGCCAACTAACAACATAACACAGTCCGCAGAACACAAATGCAAGGCCATGTCGAGAAATCCCAGTAGCATGCCCACCATGTCCTACTGCATGAACTGTGGACCAACCCCTAAATACCACTGGGATGAAGGAACAACTATAGGGATACTTTTCAGATATCACTCGCATAATGTTAGGAAGAGGATAGAATAACAGAGTGTGGGGGTGTAGAAGCATGGATGCCATGGAGTCTTTGAAGTCTAAAACTCTGATGTGTGCCCATACTACCCATGCCTGCAAACTCAGTAATGGGTGGCTACAAACCTGTTTGTAAACCACATTGTAAAGGGGAACTGACAAGATATATGAGCCCTGCCTCTGGGTAACCTGGATAAATCTGTACAGCTGAGAGGTATGTCCACAATAGGATATGGCCATTCTGTTATATCGATAGATGTACAACCAGGTGATCCTCAGCCAGCACAGTACCAAGGTGCTGGACCATTTACACATATCCATCAGCAAGTGTCTGCAGCTACCCCTCCAGAATGGCATGAGTGTGCAAGAATATGTAGGCTGAAGACCACAATACTGGACACAGCTTCATTCATCTTGTATTTCCCAGGAAATAACTGTGAGAAAATAAGCATATCTGTCACTAGTTGATGACATAATACATCACAGTGTAAAACAGTACATATGTCTGAATATCTCTGCTAGCACCAACCATGTGACACAAGCAGCACAGACACAGTAGTTACAGTATTCCACTAACTTTCACCGATTGTGACTCCATATTGTCAACCTATCTACAGATATCCTGCAGAAACAGATTGCTAGCTGTAGGTGTAGAACACAAAATCCTGCCCTGGAGTACAACCTACCTGGAATGGATTCACACACTCAATATAGAAGGTCATACTGGGCATGCTCCTACACTTAGCGAAATGAAGCCCATGTCTCACAACAACAGTGGACTATACATATCTGTCAGTCGTAGATGTCTGGCACACACACCACAGTGCACACCATTTATGCTTTGCATGCACATTGGATAGGAATACTCACACATATTCAATGCCAGCATACTATAATATGTCAAACATACACACACAGAGATGTGGGGAAAAGAAAGACAGACAGTGACAGAGAGATTTCCTCCATGAGGCCTGTCCCACCCACCACACATCCAATTGGCCAATATCACATGATGTGCTGATATCAATCACTGTAGACATTTGCTTTAGGTAGCCCTCAACCCTAAAGTATCTGTGGTGCTTGTAATAACTGTGTAATATGATAGTACAAATCAGTATTCATCTAGCATGTGTATAGCCTGTCCTGTCAAATGTAAAGCTGTGTGTGATTGAGTGTTGTGTGTGCATTTCCAGAGGAATGGTTTATGGCCAATTCACACAGACTGCACTTCCCATTACCCATGTTAGCACTCGTGCTGATGTTAGTCACCTTGAAATAACCCTTTAGCCAAGTCTCAACCGCATAAGCTCCGTGGTACTTGGGATAACTGCATAATCCTATATTGTAACATACTAGTTAGGTAGGAGTTATAATTCCAGACATGGCAACTGTGAAACTGTGTGTGTGTGTGTGTGTGTGTGTGTGTGTGTGTGTGTGTGTGTGTGTGTGTGTGTGTGTGTGTGTGTGTGTGTGTGTGTGTGTGTGTGTGTGTGTGTGTGTGTGTGTGTGTGTGTGTGTGTGTGTGTGTGTGTGGAGATTAATGATTTTGAAGCCATTCACAGTCACCACACCTCCCATTGCCCTACTTTAGCAAGCCTGCTGATGTCAGTCACCTTGAAATACCCCTTTGGACAAGGGCCAGCCCTATTAGCTTCATGGCGCTGTGATAACTGCATAATGCTATAGTGGAACATACTAGATAGGAAGGAGTTCTCATCCCAGATATGGCAACTGTGAAACCCTGTATGTGTTTGTGTGTGTGTGTGTGTGTGTGTGTGTGTGTGTGTGTGTGTGTGTGTGTGTGTGTGTGTGTGTAGAGATTAATAATTTTGAGGCCATTCATAGTCACTACACCTTCCATTGACCTACTTTAGCATGCCTGTTGATGTCAGTCACCTTGAAAATACCCTTTTGGAGAAGAGTCAGGCCTTTAAACTACATGGCACATGTGATAATTGTGTAATGCTGTAGTGTAACATATCTAGTTAGGTAGGAGTTCTAATCCCAGCCATGGCCATGGCAACTGTGAAACTCTCGGTGTGTGTGTGTAGAGGTTAATGATGTTGAGGCCATTCACAGTCACTGCACCTCCCATTGACCTACTTTAGCAAGCCTGCTGATGTCAGTCACCTTGAAATACCCCTTTGGACAAAGGCCAGCTCTATAAGCTTTGTGGTGTGTGCAGTAATTGCATAATGCTATAGTGTAACATACTAGTTAGGTAGGAGCTCTAATTCCACACATGGCAACTGTGTGTGTGTGTGTGTGTGTGTGTGTGTGTGTGTGTGTGTGTGTGTGTGTGTGTGTGTGTGTGTGTGTGTGTGTGTGTGGAGAGTAATGATTTTGAAGCAATTCACAGTCACTACACTTCCCATTACCCTACTTTAGCAAGCCTGCTGATGTCAGTTACCTTGAAATACTCCTTTGGACAACGGTGAGCCCTCTAAGCTCTGTGGTGCATGCAATAACTGTGTAATGCTATAGTATGACATACTAGTTAGGTAGGAGTTCTAATCCCAGACATAGCAACTGTGAAAGTGTGTTTTTGTGTGTCCTAGATAATACCTAATATTATGGATGTTCACACTTACTACTCTCTCCTTTCTCCTCCTCTAGCACAGCTGCTGATGTTAGTCAACTTCAAAGATACCTGCGGAGAGCTGTATAAAATGTAAGCTCCATGGCATGTGCCATAAATGCAGAACAATGTAGTAGCAGTAACTACACAGGTATGGGTTTGAATCTTATCTGTGGCAAGTGTCTGTGTGTGTACATATGCATTTGTGTACCTCAAAGATTTTGGCTCTATTTACACCCAGTGCACATCTGAGAGCCTGACTTTAGCAGTCCTGCAGATATCATCCACCTTAGAAGTATCTGTTGCCAGCCCTAAACCATGTTAGGTCAGTAGTGCATGTGGTAAATGCGTAACCATAATGGTCTGTAAAGATTTTTAGATCGAGGTTTGAACCTCACCTCTGGCAAATGTAAATGTGTGTTTAGGGTAAAATTATTTTTGAGATCTCTCACCTACTACATCAACCAATGCCAGTATTTAAAGGGATGGTGATGTTCCTCACCTTAGAAGTACCTTGGGACAGCATGCATGCATCCTATAAACTCAGTGGTGCATGCGATAAATATGGTACACAATAGTAGCAATATATTGCTAGGTAGGGGTTTGAATCTCAATACGGGCAAGTGTGTGTGTGTGTGTGTGTGTGTGTGTGTGTGTGTGTGTGTGTGTGTGTCTGTCTGTCTGTCTGTCTGTCATCAGTATCCTGTGTGGAGGTTGCTGTGATTGTGTAATAACAAGATGCACTGTGGGGTGGGTGTTGCTAAATTATTTTGTTGAGGACCTAGTATATGTCACAATGTCAACCTTACAAGGAAAACAGATATCAAACATAAGAGAGGCTAGTGTGGACAATCCATAGCTCTACATGTGACATTATGGATTGGTGAACAATATAGGCAGCCCTTCTATTACTCAGAGAACACTCTCCACCCATGTCTCATACACAAACACACCTGACTAGGCAACATCCACTATACTGGCAGTTTCCTGCATATTGTGTCACAAGATAGTAACCACGGTGTGATTGCAGTGGACTACATGTATGTTTATCACAACAGTGCCACTGACATCAGAAAGTACTGTGATGTGTTACATCTCCTGACTGTGTGTTATCCAGCAAGTAAAAGGACATGGAGCCCTGTTCCATCCCTGCAGTAGGCAAATACATGCTTACAGTGGTCCTTTTGCTATGTTCCCCACTGGATGCCTGCAACAACTGTAGAGTCTGCAAATGTAACCCACAAAGGGAATACCATGCCTTATACACATGCCCTGTATGGACAGACACCATTAACTCCACTGAATACCTGTATCATGCTGTCAGTGTAGGTGCAAGCATGACCTCAGTTCCATAGCCAGGTCTCACCAAATGAGGTCAAGAATGCTACATTAGAAGATAACAATCTGTCCAGACAACATGCCCCAGAGACCTCAAGTACACTTCCAAATGTCAAAGAACATGCGTGTGGGACATATGCACAACCTAGACACTGTCCATGTTATGGAATATATATCACATACATGGGTAGCAGTGCACATCACTGGCTACCCACAATAGTAACCCAGATGAGTGGATGGTGTATACAATACCCACATGTGGGGACCACTCCAGGAACTACACCCCTGAGCCACACTGGAGACTATTGTCATGTGGCCTGATGCCAAGGTATTCCCTTTGACTATCCTTTACAACTTTTAAGTCCATTCACCTACTACACACTTGTGAAGCAATGAACCTATGCATCTCATCTCAGTACTGGCAAGTGTGTGTGTGTGTGTGTGTGTGTGTGTGTGTGTGTGTGTGTGTGTGTGTGTGTGTGTGTGTGTGTGTGTGTGTGTGTGGAGATTAATGATTTTAAAGCCATTCACACTCAATACACCTCCCATTGCCCTACTTTAGCATGCCTGCTGATGTCATTTACCTTGAAATAACCCTTTGCCCACAATTCAGCCATATAAGCTTTGTGGCACTTGTGATAACTGTGTACTACTGTAGTGTAGCAAACTAGTTAGGTAGGAGTTCTAATCTTGATCTTGCCAACTATGATAATATGTATGTTTCCCTGAGACAGTGTGTGTGTGTGTCTTCATTGATACCTACTTTTGTGGACATTCACACTTACTACACTTCCCTTACCCCTCCTTTAGCATTGTTGCTGATGTCACTCACCTTCAAATATACCTTTGGACAGTTACTCAACATGTAAGCTCCGTGGCACATGCAATAGCAATACATAACTCAGCCACTGGGGATGCACAAGCCAGTGCATTTCTTTGTGCCGGTCCCAAGCCCGGATAAATGGGGAGGGTTGCATCAGGAAGCGCATCCAGTGTAAAACTTCGCCAAATAATTCATGCAGACACCAGAAAATATTTCCATACCTGATCGGTCGAGGCCCAGGTTAACAACCACCGCCACCAGTACTGTTAGCCAACAGGGTGCTGGTGGAAATTGGGCTACTGTTGGCCAAAGGAGGAGAAGAGGTGGAAGGCATGGCTGAAGGCAGGAAGAGAGGAGAAAGGCTAGAACTGTGGTAGTGAGGGTTGGAACTTTGAATGTTGGCAGTATGACTGGTTTAGGGAGAGAGCTAGCTGATTTGATGGAGAGAAGGAAGGTTGGTATATTGTGTGTGCAAGAGACCAGATGGAAGGGGAGTAAGGCTAGGTGTATCGGAGGTGGGTTCAAATTGTTTTATCATGGTGTGGATGGGAGGAGAAATTGTGTAGGAGTTATCCTGAAGGAACAGTATGCTAAGAGTGTTTTGGAGGTGAAATGAATGTCAGATAGAGTGATGTTTATGAAGCTGGAAATTGATGGTGTAATGATGAATATTGTTAGTGCATATGCTCCACAAGTTGGGTGTGCGATGGATGAGAAAGAAAAAAATTTAGAGTGAGTTGGATGAAGTAGTGATGACTGTACCCAAGGGTGAGAGAGTGGTGATTGGAGCAGATTTCAATGGGCATGTTGGTGAAGGGAACAGAATGGGATGAGGATGTGATGGGTAGGTATGGTGTTAAACAAAGGAATGCAGAAGGTCAGATGGTAGTGAATTATGCGAAAAGGATGGTCATAGCTGTGGTGAATACATATTTTAACAAGAGGGAGGAATATAAGGTGACATACAAGAGTGGAGGAAGATGCACACTGGTGGATTATATCTTATGTAGGAGGGCCAGTTTGAAGGAGATTGGAGATTGTAAAGTGGTGACTGTGGAAAGTGTAATTAGGCAGCATAGGATGGTGGTTTGTAGGATGATGTTGGTGATCAAGAAGAGGAGGAGGAGTGTGAGGGCAGCACCACAGATCAAATGGTGGAAATTGAAACAGGGTAATTATGAGCTGGAGGTCAGGGATGAGTTAAGACAGGCACTTGGTGGCAATGAAGAGTTACCAAATAGCTGGGTAACTACAGCAGAGCTGGTAAGGGAGATGGCTAGAAAGGTGCTTGGTATGACATCTGGACAGAGGAAGGATGACAAGGAGACATGGTGGTGGAATGAGGAAGTACAGAAGAGTATACAGAGAAAGACATTGGCAAAGAAGAAGTGGGATTGTCAGAGAGATGAAGAAATTAGACAGGAGTATAAGGAGATGAGGTTAATGGCAAAGAGAGAGGTGGCAAAGGCCAAGGATAAGGCATATGAAGAGTTGTATGAAAGGTTGGACACTAAGGAGGGAGAAAAGGACCTGTACCAATTGGCTAGACAGAGGGACCGAGCTAGGAAAGATGTGCAGCAGATAAAGGTGATAAAGGATAATGAGGGAAACATATTCACAAGCGAGGAGAGTGTGTTGAGGAGATGGAAAGAGTACTTTGACGGATTGATGAATGAAGAGAATGAGAGGGAGAGAAGAATGGATGATGTGGGGATAGTGAATCATGAAGTACAATGGATTAACAAGGAGGAAGTAAGGATAGCTATGAAGAGGATGAAGAATGGAAAGGCTGTTGGTCCAGATGACATACCTGTGGAAGCATGGAGGTGTTTAGGTGAAATGGCAGTGGAGTTTTTAACCAGATTGTTTAAAGAAATCTTGGAAAGAGAGAGGATGCCTGAGGAATGGAGAAAAAGTGTTTTGGTACTGATTTTTAAGAATAAGGGTAATGTGCAGGGCTGTAGTAACGACAGAGGGATTAAACTGATCAGTCACAGCATGAAGTTATGGGAAAGAGTAGTGGAAGCTAGGTTAAGAAGGGACGTGATGATTAGTGATCAGCAGTATGGTTTCATGCTGGGAAAAAGCACTACAGATGCAATGTTTGCTCTGAGAGTGTTGATGGAGAAGTACAGAGAAGGTCAGAAGGAGTTGCATTGTGTTTTTGTAGACTTAGAAGCATATAACAGGGTGCCTAGAGAGTTGTGGTATTGTATGAGGAAGTCAGGAGTGTCAGAAGTATGTAAGAGTGGTACAGGATATATACGAGGTAGTATGACAGTGGTGAGGTCTTGATTGGGAGTGATGGATGCATTTAAGGTGGAGGTGGGGTTACATCAAGGATCAAGCTCTGCTTTCTTATTTGCAATGGTGATGGACAGGTTGACAGTGAGGATCAGACAGGAGTCCCCGTGGACTATGATGTTTGCAGATGACATTGTGATCTGTATTGAGAGTAGGGAACAGGTGGAGGAGACCCAGGAGAGATGGAGATATGCTCTAGAGACAAGTGGAATGAAGGTCAACAGGACTGAGACAAAATATATGTGTGTGAATGAGAGGAGGATAGAGGAATGGGTGAGGATGCAAAAGAAAAAAGGAGAGTAGAGGTGGCAAAGGTGGATGCGTTTAAATACTTGGGATCAATAGCTCAGAGTAATGGTGAGTGTGGAAGAGAGGTGAAGAAGAAAGTACAGGCAGGATGGAGTGGATGGAGAAGAGTGTCAGAAGTGATTTGTGACAGGCGAAAGTACCAGTAAGAGTGAAAGGGAAGGTCTACAAGAGGGTAGTGAGACCAGCTATGTTATATGGGTTGGAGACAGTGTCAGTTAAAGATGTTAAGATTTGCATTGGGTGTGATGAGGGTGGACAGGATTAGGAATAAGTATATTAGAGGGTCAGCCCAGGTTGGAAGGTTTTGGAGACAAAGCCAGAGAAGCAAGATTATGTTGGTTTGGACATGTGTTGAGGAGGGATGCTGAGTATATTGGGAAAAATAATGCTAAGAACAAAATATTTTTCTCCTTGGTTTTATCACTCCAAAATGTAAAAATCTGATCTGTTTTGCTTCAACATAAACTTACACTGAGGGGCACCTTATGCATTTAAAACAACTACTTTCTATAAAAGGTGTATGAACTCTTTCCAACATACCTTTAAATGGGGAGTTTCCTTCTTATACAATAGTAGGAGTGTTACCCAGCACAGTAATTAACTCTTGTTCAAGTGGAAATATATTCAAGTGTTTGAAAAAATGTTACGGATATCAAAACGTTTTTTGTAAATGGTAACACTAAAGCCCTCTCAAAGCTGTTAGCCTTTTCGGGAAGGCATTTTGTCCCATCCATCTCTGTTACCCAAAAGAATACAGTAAAACACCATCAGTTCTCTTGGTAACAACCTTGTCCATGATATTTTTGACAAATTGTTCAGTATGGCCCCTTTTGTTAACATCCCCAATGATACCATACATTCATCAATGAATTTGTGGTTTTCCGACACCATTCTAGCCAGTCTCATGTATTAGCCTTTAACTAGGTCCTTCTTCTGGTGTATGGGATGCCAACTGTCATAAATGCAAAACCATGTTTGAATATGTGGGCTTCCTATATAACACAGATGTAAACTTTTGTTATAGTCCTTTCTTAGGTAACATCTAAATAGTTGAGCCTGTTGTCATCAACACTCATCGTGAATCTCAAGAATGAGGTGGTGTTTTAAGATATTCAAAAACTCTCCAATTGCTCCTCCCTTCTTTCCACAACAGGACTATATCATCCATATATCGACCATAGAGTACCCAAGAATTCCTATGGAATTAAGGACAAACAAATCTTCCCATTGGGCTAAAACTACATTAGCAAACACTGGGACACAGCAAGCACCATAGCCACCCCTGTGTTTGCTTAAAAGCTGCCCTTCAAAATCAGGAAATTGCTATCTAATACAAGTTCCATGCATGTCCTAACTGTAAGAATAGTATTGTGATCTAGATTAGTGTTAGTACACAAAAATCATAAAATCATTCAATTCCTGATCATGTGGGATCACAGAGAATAGGTCACAAATGTCTCACGGTAACCATAAGTAACCTATCATCATATAAGTCCTGCCTTATCTTGATATAAGTCCCAAGATTCCTTGAACAAGAAGGGTCTCTGCTCTAAAACATTCTTCACTTTATGGTCAATGAATTTAGCCAGACAAAAGATCCTGGATGCTTTAGCATCCACAATCAGGCGGAGTGGTGGATTATTGACACTTTTATGAATCTTAGGAATTCGAGGTTGGTCAGAATCTAGGGTGGGTTGTTCTCAGGATGGCATGTTCTTCTAAGGTAATCTGCCCATTTAACATAAACTCATCAATCACTAAGTCTATGTTCCTGTATGCAATATTGAGCTTGTTATAGAGAAATTTCCATATAGGTGTCACTTTATAAAATCTCAAAAATCACTCCCAATATAGTCATTCATGTCCATAATCACTAACCCCCTCCGTCCTTGTCCGGTTTCATTGCCCTAATTGTTTATTCATAGTAATGTGTTTTAACAGTTCTAGTTCATCTTTGTACAGGTTACTGCCTTCATTCAAAGATGTCATACAATTGTTTTCCCTGATGTCCATTTCACATAACTTCTCAAATAATCCAATCATAGGGTGTATGGGGGGATGAGTATATTTGGTTGCTTTAATTTGGTACATAATGGGGGCCCCTCATTGCTGTTATGTCTGAAATGCAGAAATAAATTCAGTTTCCTACTAAATGTTTTTAACTGAAGGATACTCTCTATCATGTTGGCCTTCCTGGCCAATGCAAAATTCAGCCCTCTTTCAAACAGAGCTGTCCAAGCTGTCATGACAGATCCCTTACTTAAATTATATATCTTAAAATCGTTTTCATCATTATTCACTATGGAACAGATGTCATAAAATTCAGCATCACTGTTAACATTTAATTCTTGTAGTGTGTCTGATTCTGTCTCACCCCTTTTCCCTTCTTCTGATAATCCTGGTAAAAGCAAGTGTCCTGGTAACCATTGTGTTGTTGCCCATTCCTCTGATTCATTATTCTCTGGGACCTCCATAAGGGCAGGTTCCTTAAAGGGTAGTTCTCATTGTAATGTGCTTCTTCCACTACTTCACTTTCAACATCCATACCAGTGTTAAATGTTTCCCCTTGTTGCATCCTCTATTGCCCTAAAGGTGGGTCAGGATAAGTTCTTCCACTATCCTAGTCACTTTTGTCCCTAACCAGATTGTTGTCTTTCCTCATTTTTAATTCAAGCACAGTTTTGTCAACAGTATCAATGACAGATCTAAACTCATTGATTTTATGCACAAATAAAAAATCATTCCTGATACTTACATCCAACTTACAAATATCCACATTCAAATTTGACATTTTAGAAACCTTATCAGCCAATAAAAGTTTAAGCAAATCACACCCTTGCCTGTTATATAATGAAATCAGTTCTTGATGCAAGGGTGATTCTTTGTCAAGTTCTGTCAAGTATCTCCACATTTGCAACCCCTTAGGAACATGCTCATGTCGAAGACATTCCCCCAAATAAGTTTTCAATTTGAAGTTTCTAGTATTGAAGAACAAGTTCCCGAAATGTGTTAATCTGCATGTCTAAACTTTCAAAATTGTCTCCCCTGTTGTCATTTTCATGTCCCCATACCACGTTGCTCCTCAGCCATTCAGTGACTAAAAAATTGCCTCCACTTGCTCCACTGCTTCTTGGAGCATTATGAGAATCGCTGTCCCCATTAGAACAGCTAACATTAGCTGATGCAGTATTCCTCTGGTCTCTCCCAGCCATACCAGGAGATCTCTGTGCAGGGGTGATAGAAAAACTTCCCAAACTTTGAGATAGGCAAGAAAAAGGTCGCTCTTCAGTTCTTCCTTCATTTTTACCAGTAAGTCCGTCCACTTGGGCAGTTAATTCAGCCATCACTGATGTAAGTGATGCAATAGAAGCTAAAAGTGACTATAAATCAGCTCCCTGCATGCCAGACTGCTGTTCTCCTCCTTCGATCAGAAAAACCACTTAAACCACAAGGACAGAACCAAGAATAATAAGGTAAGTAGAAGTAAACAGCCAAACTCCACAGGTGCGAAAAGTAAAATTTATTGAGGGGCTTTCATCGCATAATGCAAGACTTCTTCAGAATAAGTTAACATAGCACAAACTTCCCTATATATATTCACACACACACACACACACACACACACACACACACACACACACACACACACAAAACCTCCTGCACAAGGGTTAATTGAACACTAATCAAGTCCCCCACCCTTACTTAATACAAGTCACATAAAAATCCAGACTGAAGCTCATGAAAACACTTCATAAAAACTAAAATGTATTCATACTAATAACATTTAGACCTAAGAATAATAATTTAGCCATTGTATTCATGAAATAAAGCCCTTATGTTGACATGCATTAAAACTGCTAAATGCAAAAAGCAGATTTTAGTTTCAGTGAGGTGCAAAGTGTAATTCTATCACTGAGTCCAGTATAGATGGAAGCATTTAATCTAACCTGCCATTTCATGTCTAAAAACTCAAGATAATCATCAGAGGGACCCCTCTTTGCAAAGGTCTACATTATCAATCACACAAAACTTAAAAGTGTGGTTAGGATGGTCTCTAATATGCCTGAACATGGCATTGCTTTCATTTGTGTTAAGAATGTCATAACTATGCTGATACACTCTCTGCTTAATGGCCCTCTTGGTCTTACCCACATAGGACCCTTTGTAGAGCTGGCACATAGCAACATAAACTACCCCCTTAGAATAACAAAAATATGTTCTCCTTGGTTTTATCACCCCAAAATGTAAAAATCTGACCTGTTTTGCTTCCAACATAAACTTACACTGAGGGCACCTTATGCATTTAAAACAACTACTTTCTATAAAAGGTGTATGAACTCTTTCCAACATACCTTTAAATGAGGTTTCCTTCTTATACAATAGTAGGAGTGTTACCCAGCACAGTAATTAACTCTTGTTCAAGTGGAAATACATTCAAGTGTTTGAAAAAAATGTTACGGATATCAAAAACGTTTTTTGTAAATGGTAACACTAAAGCCCTCTCAAAGCTGTTAGCCTTTTGGGGAAGGCATTTTGTCCCATCCTATCTCTGTTACCCAAAAGAATACAGCAAGTGCCATCAGTTCTCTTGTTGACAACCTTGTCCATGATATTTTTGACAAATTGTTCAGTAGAGCCCCTTTTTGTTAACATCCCCAATAATACCATACATTCATCAATAAATGTCGTTTTCCGACACCATTTAATGATCTCATGTATTAGCTTTTAACTAGGTCCTTCTTCTGGTGTATAGGATGCCAACTGTCATAATGGAAAAGCATGTTTGAATACGTGGGCTTCCTATATAAAAGACGTAACCTTTTGTTGTTATAGTCCTTTCTTAGAGTAACATCTAAATAGTTGAGCCTGTTGTCATCAACACTCATCGTGAATCTCAAGAATGAGGTGGTGTTTTTAAGATATTCAAAAACTCTCCAATTGCTCCTCCTTCTTTCCACAACAGGACTATATCATCCATATCGACCATAGGTACCCAAGAATTCCTATAAGGAGAATTAAGGACAAACAAATCTTCCCATTGGGCTAAAACTACATTAGCAAACACTGGGATGCAGCAAGCACCCATAGCCACCCCCTATGTTTGCTTAAAAAGCTGCCCTTCAAAAATCAGGAAATTGCTATCTAATACAAGTTCCATGCATGTCCTAACTGTAAGAATAGTATTGTGATCTAGATTAGTGTTAGTACACAAAAAATCATAAAATCATTCAATTCCCTGATCATGTGGGATCACAGAGAATAGGTCGCAACTGTCTACGGTAACCATAAGTAACCTATCATCATATAAGTCCTGCCTTATCTTTGATAAGAAGTCCCAAGATTCCTTGAACAAGAAGGGTCTCTGCTCTAAAACATTCTTCACTTTATGGTCAATGAATTTAGCCAGACAAAAGGTCCTGGATGCTTTAGCATCCACAATCAGGCGGAGTGGTGGATTACTGACACTTTTATGAATCTTGGGAATTCCGAAGTTGGTCAGAATCCTAGGGTGGGTTGTACTCAGGGTGACATGTTCTTCTAAGGTAATCTGCCCGTTTAACATAAACTCATCGATCACTAAGTCTATGTTCCTGTATGCAATATTGAGCTTGTTATGAGAAATTTCCATATAGGTGTCACTTTATAAAATCTCAAAAATCCTCCCAATATAGTCATCCATGTCCATAATCACTAATCCCCCCCCGCCCTTGTACGGTTTCATTGCCCTAATTGTTTTATTCATAGTAATGTGTTTTAACAGTTCTAGTTCATCTTTGTACAGGTTACTGCCTTCACTCAAAGATGTCATACAATTGTTTTCCCTGATGTCCATTTCACATAACTTCTCAAATAATCCAATCATAGGGTGTATGGGGGGATAAGTGTATTTGGTTGCTTTAATTTGGTACATAATGGGGGCCCCTCATTGCTGTTATGTCTGAAATGCAGAGATAAATTCAGTTTCCTACTAAATGTTTTTAACTGGAGGATACTCTCTACCATGTTGGCCTTCCTGGCCAATGCAAAATTCAGCCCTCTTTCAAACAGACTTGCCCAAGCTGTCATGACAGATCCCTTATTTAAATTATATATCTTAAAATCGTTTTCATCATTATTCACTATGGAACAGATGTCATAAAATTCAGCATCACTGTTAACATTTAGTTCCTGTAGTGTGTCTGATTCTGTCTCCCCCCTTTTCCCTTCCTCTGATAATCCTGGTAAAAGCAAGTGTCCTGGTAACCATTGTGTTGTTGCCCATTCCTCTGATTCATTATTCTCTGGGACCTCCATAAGGGCAGGTTCCTTAAAGTAGTTCTCATTGTAATGTGCTTCTTCCACTGCTTCACTTTCAACATCCATACCAGTGTTAAATGTTTCCCTTGTTGCATCCTCTATTGCCTAAAGGTGGGTCAGGATAAGTTCTTCCACTATCAGTCACTTTTGTCCCCTAACCAGATTGTTGTCTTTCCTCATTTTTTAATTCAAGCACAGTTTTGTCAACAGTATCAATGACAGATCTAAACTCATTGATTTTATGCACAAATAATAAATCATTCCTGATATTTACATCTAACACAAATATCCACATTCAAATTTGACATTTTAGAAACCTTATCAGCCAATAAAAGTTTAAGCAAATCACACCCTTGCCTGTTAAATAATGAAATCAGTTCTTGATGCAAGGGTGATTCTTTGTCAAGTTCTGTCGGGTATCTCCACATTTGCAACCTTAGGAACATGTTCATGTCGAAGACATTCCCCCAAATAACAGTTTTCAATTTGAAGTTTCTTGTATTGAAGAACAAGTTCCCAAAATGTGTTAATCTGCATGTCTAAACTTCCAAAATTGTCTCCCCTGTTGGCATTTTCATGTCCCCATACCACGTTGCTCCTCAGCCATTCAGTGACTAAAAAATTACCTCCACTCACTCCACTGCTTCTTGGAGCATTACGAGAATCGCTGTCCCCATTAGAACAGCTAACATTAGCTGATGCAGTATTCCTCTGGTCTCTCCCAGCCATACCAGGAGATCTCTGTGCAGGGTGATAGAAAAACTTCCCAAACTTTGAGATAGGCAAGAAAAGTTAAGCTCTTCAGTTCTTCCTTCATTTTTACCAGTAAGTCCGTCCACTTGGGCAGTTAATTCAGCCATCACTGATGTAAGTGATGCAATAGAAGCTAAAAGTGACTATAAATCAGCTCCCTGCATGCCAGACTGCTATTCTCCTCCTTCGATCAGAAAAACCACTTAAACCACAAGGACAAGAACCAAGAATAATAAGGTAAGTAGAAGTAAACAGCCAAACTCCACAGGTACGAAAAGTAAAATTTATTGAGGGCTTTCATCGCATAATGCAAGACTTCTTCAGAATAAGTTAACATAGCACAAACTTCCCTATATATATTCACACACACACACACACACACACACACACACACACACACACACACACACACACACACACACACACACACACACACACACACACACACACACACACACAAAACCTCCTGCACAAGAATTAATTGAACACTAATCAAGTCCCCCACCCTTACTTAATACAAGTCACATAAAATCTGACTGAAGCTCATGAAAACACTTCATAAAAACTAAAATGTATTCATACTAATAACATTTAGACCTAAAGAATAATAATTTAGCCCATTGTATTCATGAAATAAAGCCCTTATGTTGACATGCATTAAAACTGCTAAATGCAAAAAGCAGATTTTAGTTTCAGTGAGGTGCAAAGTGTAATTCTATCACTGAGTCCAGTATAGATGGAAGCATTTAATCTAACCTGCCATTTCATGTCTAAAAACTCAAGATAATCATCAGAGGGACCCCCTCTTTACCCAAGGTCTACATTATCAATCACACAAAACTTAAAAGTGTGGTTAGGATGGTCTCTAATATGCCTGAACATGGCATTGCTTTCATTTGTGTTAAGAATGTCATAACTATGCTGATACACTCTCTGCTTAATGGCCCTCTTGGTCTTACCCACATAGGACCCTTTGTAGAGCTGGCACATAGCAACATAAACTACCCCCTTAGAATAACAAAAATATGTTCTCCTTGGTTTTATCACCCCAAAATGTAAAAATCTGACCTGTTTTGCTTCCAACATAAACTTACACTGAGGGCACCTTATGCATTTAAAACAACTACTTTCTATAAAAGGTGTATGAACTCTTTCCAACATACCTTTAAATGAGGTTTCCTTCTTATACAATAGTAGGAGTGTTACCCAGCACAGTAATTAACTCTTGTTCAAGTGGAAATACATTCAAGTGTTTGAAAAAAATGTTACGGATATCAAAAGCGTTTTTGTAAATGGTAACACTAAAGCCCTCTCAAAGCTGTTAGCCTTTTTGGGGAAGGCATTTTGTCCCATCCTATCTCTGTTACCCAAAAGAATACAGTAAACACCATCAGTTCTCTTGGTAACAACCTTGTCCATGATATTTTTGACAAATTGTTCAGTATAGCCCCTTTTTTGTTAACATCCCCAATGATACCATACATTCATCAATGAATTTGTTGTTTTCCGACACCATTTTAGCCAGTCTCATGTATTAGCCTTTAACTAGGTCCTTCTTCTGGTGTATGGGATGCCAACTGTCATAATGCAAAACCATGTTTGAGTATGTGGGCTTCCTATATAACACAGATGTAAACTTTTTGTTGTTATAGTCCTTTCTTAGAGTAACATCTAAATAGTTGAGCCTGTTGTCATCAACACTCATCGTGAATCTCAAGAATGAGGTGGTGTTTTTAAGATATTCAAAAAACTCTCCAATTGCTCCCTCCCTTCTTTCCACAACAGGACTATATCATCCATATATCGACCATAGAGTACCCAAGAATTCCTATAAGGAGAATTAAGGACAAACAAATCTTCCCATTGGGCTAAAACTACATTAGCAAACACTGGGACGCAGCAAGCACCCATAGCCACCCCCTGTGTTTGCTTAAAAAGCTGCCCTTCAAAAATCAGGAAATTGCTATCTAATACAAGTTCCATGCATGTCCTAACTGTAAGAATAGTATTGTGATCTAGATTAGTGTTAGTACACAAAAAATCATAAAATCATTCAATTCCCTGATCATGTGGGATCACAGAGAATAGGTCACAAATGTCTACGGTAACCATAAGTAACCTATCATCATATAAGTCCTGCCTTATCTTTGATAAGAAGTCCAAAGATTGCTTGAACAAGAAGGGTCTCTGCTCTAATACATTCTTCACTTTATGGTCAATGAATTTAGCCAGACAAAAGGTCCTGGATGCTTTAGCATCCACAATCAGGCGGAGTGGTGGATTATTGACACTTTTATGAATCTTGGGAATTCCGAAGTTGGTCAGAATCCTAGGGTGGGTTGTACTCAGAATGACATGTTCTTCTAAGGTAATCTGCCCGTTTAACATAAACTCATCGATCACTAAGTCTATGTTCCTGTATGCAATACTGAGCTTGTTATGAGAAATTTCCATATAGGTGTCACTTTATAAAATCTCAAAAATCCTCCCAATATAGTCATTCATGTCCATAATCACTAACCCTCCGCCCTTGTACGGTTTCATTGCCCTAATTGTTTTATTCATAGTAATGTGTTTTAACAGTTCTAGTTCATCTTTGTACAGGTTACTGCCTTCACTCAAAGATGTCATACAATTGTTTTCCCTGATGTCCATTTCACATAACTTCTCAAATAATCCAATCATAGGGTGTATGGGGGGATACGTGTATTTGGTTGCTTTAATTTGGTACATAATGGGGGCCCCTCATTGCTGTTATGTCTGAAATGCAGAGATAAATTCAGTTTCCTACTAAATGTTTTTAACTGGAGGATACTCTCTACCATGTTGGCCTTCCTGGCCAATGCAAAATTCAGCCCTCTTTCAAACAGACTTGCCCAAGCTGTCATGACAGATCCCTTATTTATATTATATATCTTAAAATCGTTTTCATCATTATTCACTATGGAACAGATGTCATAAAATTCAGCATCACTGTTAACATTTAGTTCCTGTAGTGTGTCTGATTCTGTCTCCCCCCTTTTCCCTTCCTCTGATAATCCTGGTAAAAGCAAGTGTCCTGGTAACCATTGTGTTGTTGCCCATTCCTCTGATTCATTATTCTCTGGGACCTCCATAAGGGCAGGTTCCTTAAAGGGTAGTTCTCATTGTAATGTGCTTCTTCCACTACTTCACTTTCAACATCCATACCAGTGTTAAATGTTTCCCCTTGTTGCATCCTCTATTGCCCTAAAGGTGGGTCAGGATAAGTTCTTCCACTATCCTAGTCACTTTTGTCCCTAACCAGATTGTTGTCTTTCCTCATTTTTAATTCAAGCACAGTTTTGTCAACAGTATCAATGACAGATCTAAACTCATTGATTTTATGCACAAATAATAAATCATTCCTGATATTTACATCCAACTTACAAATATCCACATTCAAATTTGACATTTTAGAAACCTTATCAGCCAATAAAAGTTTAAGCAAATCACACCCTTGCCTGTTAAATAATTAAATCAGTTCTTGATGCAAGGGTGATTCTTTGTCAAGTTCTGTCGGGTATCTCCACATTTGCAACCCCTTAGGAACATGCTCATGTCTAAGACATTCCCCCAAATAACAGTTTTCAATTTGAAGTTTCTTGTATTGAAGAACAAGTTCCCGAAATGTGTTAATCTGCATGTCTAAACTTCCAAAATTGTCTCCCCTGTTGGCATTTTCATGTCCCCATACCACGTTGCTCCTCAGCCATTCAGTGACTAAAAAATTACCTCCACTCGCTCCACTGCTTCTTGGAGCATTACGAGAATCGCTGTCCCCATTAGAACAGCTAACATTAGCTGATGCAGTATTCCTCTGGTCTCTCACAGCCATACCAGGAGATCTCTGTGCAGGGGTGATAGAAAAACTTCCCAAACTTTGAGATAGGCAAGAAAAAGGTCGCTCTTCAGTTCTTCCTTCATTTTTACCAGTAAGTCCGTCCACTTTGGCAGTTAATTCAGCCATCACTGATGTAAGTGATGCAATAGAAGCTAAAAGTGACTATAAATCAACTCCTGCATGCCAGACTGCTATTCTCCTCCTTCGATCAGCAAACCACTTAAACCACAAGGACAATAAGCAAGAATAATAAGGTAAGTAGAAGTAAACAGCCAAACTCCACAGGTACGAAAAGTAAAATTTATTGAGGGCTTTCATCGCATAATGCAAGACTTCTTCAGAATAAGTTAACATAGCACAAACTTCCCTATATATATTCACACACACACACACACACACACACACACACACACACACACACACACACACACACACACACACACACACACACACACACAAAACCTCCTGCACAAGAATTAATTGAACACTAATCAAGTCCCCCACCCTTACTTAATACAAGTCACATAAAAATCCAGACTGAAGCTCATGAAAACACTTCATAAAAACTAAAATGTATTCATACTAATAACATTTAGACCTAAAGAATAATAATTTAGCCCATTGTATTCATGAAATAAAGCCCTTATGTTGACATGCATTAAAACTGCTAAATGCAAAAGCAGATTTTAGTTTCAGGAAGGGCAAAGTGTAATTCTATCGCGTCCAGTATAGAGGGACCCCCTCTTGACCCAAGGTCTACATTATCCATCACACAAAACCTAAAAGTGTGCTTAGGACAGTCTCTAATATGCCTAACAAAGCACTGTTTTCATTTTTGTTAAGAATGTCATAATTGTGCTGATACACTCTCTGCTTAATGGCCCTCTTGGTCTTACCCACATAGAACCCTTCGCAGAGCTGGCACATAGCAACATAAACTACCCCCTTAGAATAACAAAAATATTTTCTCCTTGGTTTTATCACCCCAAAATGGGGAATTCTGACCTGTTTTGCTTCCAACATAAACTTACACTGAGGGCACCTACTGCATTTAAAACAACCACTTTCCATAAAAGGTGTATGAACTCTTTCCAACATACCTTTAAACAAGGTCTCCTTCTTATATACAATAGTAGGCATGTTACCCAGCACAGTAATTAACTCTTAATTATCTAATTAATTCACATCTAAGCATTGGGTATGCACGGCGTGCCTAGGGGCTTAAATGGGAAGGCAATGGGAAGGGAAAACAGCAGTAGGAAGGCAATCAAGGAGAACTAGCATAGTTGGCAGGTGAAATGTATCAGAATCAGCCAATTACACACGTAGCAGCCCAGCCCAGCACAGTAATATAAAGTATGCAAACACCGTCCACTCTCATTTTCCCCACAAACTCGACACCACCAGTGTACACAGATGGGGAAATTTTACCTGACAAAACTAACAAAATGATAGGAGCTGCTGTCGCTCTCATACATCAGTATGTAGAAGAGGCTGAGGGTGGTGAGGATGAAAATGCTGATGACCAGCCCACAGTGAGGAGAAGGGGAAGAGTGTACAGACCCAGGGTAACCTACCAGGGGCAACATGAGCTGGAGATAGTGGAGCACTATAGGGTGGACAAGGACATCCTACAGCAAATTGTTGAGCTGTGCCGGCCACACCTCACACACAGAACCAACAGAGGGGAACCCATCCCAGTGGATATCAAGGTATGTGTAGGCTTAAGAATACCAGCCACAGGTACCTTCCAAAGGCCAACTGGGGATACCATGGGCATCTCACAGGTGTCAGCATCCAGGGTACTCCATCAGTTCCTGAATGCCATTTCAGCACATGCCGGTGAGCACATATATTTCCTCAACACCCGTGAGGCATTGACCAGCAATACACATCTCTTCCACCAAATAGCAGAATACCCTGAGGTAGTGGGTGCTATAGACTGCACACACATACACATCAAAGCACCACCTGGTGAGCAGGGTAGTATCTACATAAACTGCAAGAGCTTCCCCTTATCAACAGCCAGGTCATGTGCGATGCCCAGGGCATTATCATGAATGTTTGTGCTGGCAGCCCTGGAAGCTATCATGACTCCCACATCTGGCATATGACAGAGCTGTACCAACGATTTTCCAGTGAGGACATCCCATATGGCCAACTAGTGGGGGATGTTGGTTATGCACTGGAGCTGTGGCCGATGACTCCCATCAGAAATGCGCACACACACACACACACACACACACACACACACACACACACACACACACACACACACACACACACACACACACACACACACACACACACACACACACACACACACACACACACACACACACACACACACACACACACGAACAAGAACTCCATAATGAGGCACACGCACAAACCAGAATCATAATAGAGCATATGTTTGGGATGCTCAAGCCATGGTTCTGGTGCCTGGACATATCCAGTGGAGCCTTGCAGTACTCTCTAGCTACATGTACACACATTTTCATTGTATGTGCCATGCTACACAATATGATCCTGTGGAAACAGCTGCAGCAGGAACAGCACAGAGCAGAGCCACAGAGCTCCTCACCATTGCCAAGGCCAGCACTGGCACAGAGTGACTTGAAGGAGGATCAACCTGAGCCTGCCCCTGTAGGCAGAAGGAATCATTCCCAGTATGCCCAGGCTTTGGCAAAGAGGAAACGCATAGCGCATACCCTGACACAGTAGGAACCCAGGGAATGACACCTCTTTCTGTTTCACACATACAGTAAAAGGGGTGCCAAACATGGCACTACCTGTGCTTTACCATGTATAGGAAGTGTACTCTGTGTGCATCCGACATAGGCAGCCCTCCAGCACCATCCTCAGTACTGGCACAGCCACAAGGTAAGTCACTCTTCCTATCAATTGCTGATTGGAGTAGTATTTTCTGCTAATTATAGCTATAGTATGGATGTGAGCATGCAAGGGAATCGGGTGGCTGAATGGGATGGCAGCAGATAGTGGGCACCTATATGGGCAGCATAAAATCCATAATAAATACTGGTGTCAACAAAGTAGGCAGTGCTAGACAAGGTGACAAGTCCCACTGCAGTACATGTGGTGGCGCAAATGTGTGTCCATAGGACACACACATGCATGTCAGTGAGGCTCACATATCCAACAACAGCCTCAGCCAACAGGACAGGTGTAGATGATCATAAAGAAAGGCTGTGCTAAGGCCTTCAATTGATGGCAATGGAGAACAACCCCCCCCCCTCCAGACCTACACAGACAGACTACAACAGGTCTGGCAGTTGTATGTTAGTTCTGGAGGGTAAGAAGTCTGAAACTGAAATGTAGGTCAATAAAACCTAAGATCTGTACTCTACTGATATGCCACTAGTCTGCATGATAGGTCAGAATACAAAACGAAATGGAAACCAACAGAGTACCTGAAGTACAAGTACAGGTATAGCAAATGTTTACAGTTGTCAGGTGTGCCCCCCCCCCCCCATAATCATATGTAGAAATGTAGTAATATACGTGTGGGTTTAATAACAGTGGAGCACAGATTACCTGAGTTGGCCCAATTTAAAGGATAGATTGCTGCATGTGTACAATATGCAGGGGGGGTGTGTTAGGTTTTTGTGTGTTGTATTTGTGTGGAAGTGGTTAGCATTTAGGCATGGAGGGTTATGTCTCAGTGGCCTGTGGCCAGTTCTGTTGATGACAGGGCCATGTTCTGTCAACTGCAGTGCCAACCACAATACATCTCAACAAGACCCAATTCAGCAGTCATCCATACTCACTGTTCAGATGTCAATATCTGTCACCATCTGAAATATGGACATGCCATGAATGTGGGCCTAGACATGCACACAGTACACAGGTGGAAGTACCCTAGACAGAGTACATCAAATATAACTGTCAACTGTGCACACCTTTGGAATTGTACATACAGGTTAGCAGCAGATTAGTTGTCTGTGTAGTATGGAATACTGATGTAGTCTGGCCAATCACTGGCAGACCACAAAAGACACAGTTATGAGTAATGAGAGATGGTCTATGTTCTCGCACAAGACAGCATAAGGGGAATGTCCCAGGTATATCTGTGAGTCAGCTGCAAGAAGCTTCTATATCACACATGCACTCAGCTCATCCCACCATCAGACACAGGTTTATCACAGGTCATATCCCTGCTGTTGGGAATGAGTACAGTATGACCCCCACTTCTGTATAGGAATACCCACAAAGTGCAGCATGCTGAAGAGGTGTCCCATGCAGGTGTGTCCCTAGCTGTAAGCAGCACCCTGCCAGCATCCAGAACAATGGAATAATATGGACAGGAACTATTGCCATTAACACCTTACACACTTACCCTGTCTTCCCAGGGGAATCCAGTGTCTCACAGCCTGGGACAGTGGGAGTGACAGAATGCACTGGCCTGCTACAGATGGCCTGCACCACTGGCAAATACCCTACAGTCCTCTGTCAAAGGGCTGTGCCTCACCCATACTGCCAATGTATATTACCTCATGGGGTGCCAACTAACAACATAACACAGTCCACAGAACACAAATGCAAGGCCATGTCGAGAAATCCCAGCATGCCCACCATGTCCTACTGCATGAACTGTGGACCAACCCCTAATACCACTGGGATGAAGGGACAACTATAGGGATACTTCTCAGATATCACTCGCATAATGTTAGGAAGAGGATAGAATAACAGAGTGTGGGGGTGTAGAAGCATGGATGCCATGGAGTCTTTGAAGTCTAAAACTCTGATGTGTGCCCATACTACCCATGCCTGCAAACTCAGTAATGGGTGGCTACAAACCTGCTTGTAAACCACATTGTAAAGGGGAACTGACAAGATATATGAGCCCTGCCTCTGGGTAACCTGGGTGAATCTGTACACCTGAGAGGTATGGCCACAGCAGGATATGGCCATTCTGTTATGTCGATAGATGTACAAGCAGGGGATCCTCAGCCAACACAGTACCAAGGTGCTGGACCATTTACACAGATCCATCAGCAAGTGTCTGCAGCTACCCCTCCAGAATGGCATGAATGTGCAAGAATATGTAGGCTGAAGACCACAATACTGGACACAGCTTCATTCATCTTGTATTTCCCAGGAAATAACTGTGAGCAAATAAGCATATCTGTCACTAGTTGATGACATAATACATCACAGTGTAAAACAGTACATATGTCTGAATATCTCTGCTAGCACCAACCATGTGACACAAGCAGCACAGACACAATAGTTACAGTATTCCACTAACTTTCACCGATTGTGACTCCATATTGTCAACCTATCTACAGATATCCTGCAGAAACAGATTGCTAGCTGTAGGTGTAGAACACAAAATCCTGCCCTGGAGTACAACCTACCTGGAATGGATTCACACACTCAATATAGAAGGTCATACTGGGCATGCTCCTACACTTAGCGAAATGAAGCCCATGTCTCACAACAACAGTGGACTATACATATCTGTCAGTCGTAGATGTCTGGCACACACACCACAGTGCACACCATTTATGCTTTGCATGCACATTGGATAGGAATACTCACACCTATTCAATGCCTGCATACTATAATATGTCAAACATACACACACAGAGATGTGGGGAAAAGAAAGACAGACAGTGACAGAGAGATTTCCTCCATGAGGCCTGTCCCACCCACCACACATCCAATTGGCCAATATCACATGATGTGCTGATGTCAGTCACTGTAGACATTTGCTTTAGGTAGCCCTCAGCCCTAAAGTATCTGTGGTGCTTGTAATAACTGTGTAACATGATAGTACAAATCAGTATTCATCTAGCATGTGTATAGCCTGTCCTGTCAAATGTAAAGCTGTGTGTGATTGAGTGTTGTGTGTGCATTTCCAGAGGAATGATTTATGGCCAATTCACACAGACTGCACTTCCCATTACCCATGTTAGCACTCGTGCTGATGTTAGTCACCTTGAAATAACCCTTTAGCCAAGTCTCAACCGCATAAGCTCCATGGTACTTGGGATAACTGCATAATCCTATATTGTAACATACTAGTTAGGTAGGAGTTATAATTCCAGACATGGCAACTGTGAAACTGTGTGTGTGTGTGTGTGTGTGTGTGTGTGTGTGTGTGTGTGTGTGTGTGTGTGTGTGTGTGTGTGTGTGTGTGTGCGTATGTGTGTGTGTGTGTGTGTGTGTGTGTGTGTGTGTGTGTGTGTGTGTGTGTGTGTGTGTGTGGAGATTAATGATTTTGAAGCCATTCACAGTCACCACACCTCCCATTGCCCTACTTTAGCAAGCCTGCTGATGTCAGTCACCTTGAAATACCCCTTTGGACAAGGGCCAGCCCTATTAGCTTCATGGCGCTGTGATAACTGTATAATGCTATAGTGGAACATACTAGATAGGAAGGAGTTCTCATCCCAGATATGGCAACTGTGAAACCCTGTATGTGTTTGTGTGTGTGCGTGTGTGTGTGTGTGTGTGTGTGTGTGTGTGTGTGTGTGTGTGTGTGTGTGTGTGTGTGTAGAGATTAATAATTTTGAGGCCATTCATAGTCACTACACCTTCCATTGACCTACTTTAGCATGCCTGTTGATGTCAGTCACCTTGAAAATACCCTTTTGGAGAAGAGTCAGGCCTTTAAACTGCATGGCACATGCGATAGTTGTGTAATGCTGTAGTGTAACATACCTAGTTAGGTAGGAGTTCTAATCCCAGCCATGACCATGGCAACTGTGAAACTCTCGGTGTGTGTGTGTAGAGGTTAATGATGTTGAGGCCATTCACAGTCACTGCACCTCCCATTGACCTACTTTAGCAAGCCTGCTGATGTCAGTTACCTTGAAATACCCCTTTGGACAAAGGCCAGCTCTATAAGCTTTGTGGTGTGTGCAGTAATTGCATAATGCTATAGTGTAACATACTAGTTAGGTAGGAGCTCTAATTCCAGACATGGCAACTGTGTGTGTGTGTGTGTGTGTGTGTGTGTGTGTGTGTGTGTGTGTGTGTGTGTGTGTGTGTGCGTGTGTGTGTGTGTAGAGAGTAATGATTTTGAAGCAATTCACAGTCACTACACTTCCCATTGCCCTACTTTAGCAAGCCTGCTGATGTCAGTTACCTTGAAATACTCCTTTGGACAACGGTGAGCCCTCTAAGCTCTGTGGTGCATGCAATAACTGTGTAATGCTATAGTATGACATACTAGTTAGGTAGGAGTTCTAATCCCAGACATAGCAACTGTGAAAGTGTGTTTTTGTGTGTCCTAGATAATACCTAATATTATGGATGTTCACACTTACTACTCTCTCCTTACTCCTCCTCTAGCACAGCTGCTGATGTTAGTCAACTTCAAATATACATGTGGAGAGCTGTATAAAATGTAAGCTCCATGGCATGTGCCATAAATGCAGAACAATGTAGTAGCAGTAACTACACAGGTATGGGTTTGAATCTTATCTGTGGCAAGTGTCTGTGTGTGTACATATGCATATGTGTACCTCAAAGATTTTGGCTCTATTTACACCCAGTGCACATCTGAGAGCCTGACTTTAGCAGTCCTGCAGATATCATCCACCATAGAAGTATCTGTTTCCAGCCCTAAACCATGTTAGGTCAGTAGTGCATGTGGTAAATGCGTAACCATAATGGTCTGTAAAGATTTTTAGATCAAGGTTTGAACCTCACCTCTGGCAAATGTAAATGTGCGTTTAGGGTAAAATTATTTTTGAGATCTCTCACCCACTACATCAACCAATGCCAGTATTTAAAGGGATGGTGATGTTCCTCACCTTAGAAGTAACTTGGGACAGCATGCATGCATCTTATAAACTCCGTGGTGCATGCGATAAATATGGTACACAATAGTAGCAATATATTGCTAGGTAGGGGTTTGAATCTCAATACGGGCAAGTATGTGTGTGTGTGTGTGTGTGTGTGTGTGTGTGTGTGTGTGTGTGTGTGTGTGTGTGTGTGTGTGTGTCTGTCTGTCATCAGTATCCTGTGTGGAGGTTGCTGTGATTGTGTAATAACAAGATGCACTGTGGGGTGGGTGTTGCTAAATTATTTTATTGAGGACCTAGTATATGTCACAATGTCAACCTTACAAGGAAAACAGATATCAAACATAAGAGAGGCTAGTGTGGACAATCCATAGCTCTACATGTGACATTATGGATTGGTGAACAATATAGGCAGCCCTTCTATTACTCAGAGAACACTCTCCACCCATGTCTCATACACAAACACACCTGACTAGGCAACATCCACTATACTGGCAGTTCCCTGCATATTGTGTCACAAGATAGTAACCACGGTGTGATTGCAGTGGACTACATGTATGTTTATCACAACAGTGCCACTGACATCAGAAAGTACTGTGATGTGTTACATCTCCTGACTGTGTGTTATCCAGCAAGTAAAAGGACATGGAGCCCTGTTCCATCCCTGCAGTAGGCAAATAAATGCTTACAGTGGTCCTTTTGCTATGTTCCCCACTGGATGCCTGCAACAACTGTAGAGTCTGCAAATGTAACCCACAAAGGGAATACCATGCCTTATACACATGCCCTGTATGGACAGACACCATTAACTCCACTGAATACCTGTATCATGCTGTCAGTGTAGGTGCAAGCATGACCTCAGTTCCATAGCCAGGTCTCACCAAATGAGGTCAAGAATGCTACATTAGAAGATAACAATCTGTCCAGACAACATGCCCCAGAGACCTCAAGTACACTTCCAAACGTCAAAGAACATGCGTGTGGGACATATGCACAACCTAGACACTGTCCATGTTATGGAATATATATCACATACATGGGTAGCAGTGCACATCACTGGCTACCCACAATAGTAACACAGATGAGTGGATGGTGTATACAATACCCACATGTGGGGACCACTCCAGGAACTACACCCCTGAGCCACACTGGAGACTATTGTCATGTGGCCTGTTGCCAAGGTATTCCCTTTGCCTATCCTTTACAACTTTTAAGTCAATTCACCTACTACACACTTGTGAAGCAATGAACCTATGCATCTCATCTCAGTACTGGCAAGTGTGTGTGTGTGTGTGTGTGTGTGTGTGTGTGTGTGTGTGTGTGTGTGTGTGTGTGTGTGTGTGTGTGTGTGTGTGTGTGTGGAGATTAATGATTTTAAAGCCATTCACACTCAATACACCTCCCATTGCCGTACTTTAGCATGCCTGCTGATGTCATTCACCTTGAAATAACCCTTTTCCCACAATTCAGCCATATAAGCTTTGTGGCACTTGTGATAACTGTGTACTACTGTAGTGTAGCAAACTAATTAGGTAGGAGTTCTAATCTTGATCTTGCCAACTATGATAATATGTATGTTTCCCTGAGACAGTGTGTGTGTGTCTTCATTGATACCTGCTTTTGTGGACATTCACACTTACTACACTTCCCTTACCCCTCCTTTAGCATTGTTGCTGATGTCACTCACCTTCAAATATACCTTTGGACAGTTACTCAACATGTAAGCTCCGTGGCACATGCAATAGCAATACATAACTCAGCCACTGGGGATGCACAAGCCAGTGCATTTCTTTGTGCCGGTCCCAAGCCCGGATAAATGGGGAGGGTTGCATCAGGAAGCGCATCCAGTGTAAAACTTCGCCAAATAATTCATGCAGACACCAGAAAATATTTCAATACCTGATCGGTCGAGGCCCAGGTTAACAACCACCGCCACCAGTACTGTTAGCCAACAGGGTGCTGGCGGAAATTGGGCTACTGTTGGCCAAAGGAGGAGAAGAGGTGGAAGGCATGGCCGAAGGCAGGAAGAGAGGAGAAAGGCTAGAACTGTGGTAGTGAGGGTTGGAACTTTGAATGTTGGCAGTATGACTGGTTTAGGGAGAGAGCTAGCTGATTTGATGGAGAGAAGAAAGGTTGGTATATTGTGTGTGCAAGAGACCAGATGGAAGGGGAGTAAGGCTAGGTGTATCGGAGGTGGGTTCAAATTGTTTTATCATGGTGTGGATGGGAGGAGAAATTGTGTAGGAGTTATCCTGAAGGAACAGTATGCTAAGAGTGTTTTGCAGGTGAAAAGAATGTCAGATAGAGTGATGTTTATGAAGCTGGAAATTGATGGTGTAATGATGAATATTGTTAGTGCATATGCTCCACAAGTTGGGTGTGCGATGGATGAGAAAAAAAAAATTTAGAGTGAGTTGGATGAAGTGGTGATGACTGTACCCAAGGGTGAGAGAGTGGTGATTGGAGCAGATTTCAATGGGCATGTTGGTGAAGGGAACAGAAAGGGATGAGGATGTGATGGGTAGGTATGGTGTTAAACAAAGGAATGCAGGAGGTCAGATGGTAGTGCATTATACGAAAAGGATGGTCATAGCTGTGGTGAATACGTATTTTAACAAGAGGGAGGAATATAAGGTGACATACAAGAGTGGAGGAAGATGCACACTGGCGGATTATATCTTATGTAGGAGGGCCAGTTTGAAGGAGATTGTAGATTGTAAAGTGGTGACTGTGGAAAGTGTAATTAGGCAGCGTAGGATGGTGGTTTGTAGGATGATGTTGGTGATCAAGAAGAGGAGGAGGAGTGTGAGGGCAGCACCAAAGATCAAATGGTGGAAATTGAAACAGGGTAATTATGAGCTGGAGGTCAGGGATGAGTTAAGACAGGCACTTGGTGGCAATGAAGAGTTACCAAATAGCTGGGTAACTACAGCAGAGCTGGTAAGGGAGATGGCTAGAAAGGTGCTTGGTATGACATCTGGACAGAGGAAGGATGACAAGGAGACATGGTGGTGGAATGAGGAAGTACAGAAGAGTATACAGAGAAAGACATTGGCAAAGAAGAAGTGGGATTGTCAGAGAGATGAAGAAATTAGACAGGAGTATAAGGAGATGAGGTTAATGGCAAAGAGAGAGGTGGCAAAGGCCAAGGATAAGGCATATGAAGAGTTGTATGAAAGGTTGGACACTAAGGAGGGAGAAAAGGACCTGTACCAATTGGCTAGACAGAGGGACCGAGCTAGGAAAGATGTGCAGCAGGTAAAGGTGATAAAGGATAATGAGGGAAACATATTCACAAGCGAGGAGAGTGTGTTGAGGAGATGGAAAGAGTACTTTGACGGATTGATGAATGAAGAGAATGAGAGGAAGAGAAGAATGGATGATGTGGGGATAGTGAATCATGAAGTACAATGGATTAGCAAGGAGGAAGTAAGGATAGCTATGAAGAGGATGAAGAATGGAAAGGCTGTTGGTCCAGATGACATACCTGTGGAAGCATGGAGGTGTTTAGGTGAAATGGCAGTGGAGTTTTTAACCAGATTGTTTAATGAAATCTTGGAAAGAGAGAGGATGCCTGAGGAATGGAGAAAAAGTGTTTTGGTACTGATTTTTAAGAATAAGGGTAATGTGCAGGGCTGTAGTAACTACAGAGGGATTAAACTGATCAGTCACAGCATGAAGTTATGGGAAAGAGTAGTGGAAGCTAGGTTAAGAAGGGATGTGATGATTAGTGATCAGCAGTATGGTTTCATGCTGGGAAAGAGCACTACAGATGCAATGTTTGCTCTGAGAGTGTTGATGGAGAAGTACAGAGAAGGTCAGAAGGAGTTGCATTGTGTTTTTGTAGACTTAGAGAAAGCATATAACAGGGTGCCTAGAGAGGAGTTGTGGTATTGTATGAGGAAGTCAGGAGTGTCAGAGAAGTATGTAAGAGTGGTACAGGATATGTACGAGAGTAGTGTGACAGTGGTGAGGTCTGCGGTGGGAGTGATGGATGCATTTAAGGTGGAGGTGGGGTTACATCAAGGATCAGCTCTGCACCCTTTCTTATTTGCAATGGTGATGGACAGGTTGACAGTCGAGATCAGACAGGAGTCCCCGTGGACTATGATGTTTGCAGATGACATTGTGATCTGTATTGAGAGTAGGGAACAGGTGGAGGAGACCCTGGAGAGATGGAGAAATGCTCTAGAGAGAAGTGGAATGAAGGTCAGCAGGACTGAGACAAAATATATGTGTGTGAATGAGAGGGAGGATAGAGGAATGGTGAGGATGCAAAGAGTAGAGGTGGCAAAGGTGGATGCGTTTAAATACTTGGGATCAATAGCTCAGAGTAATGGTGAGTGTGGAAGAGAGGTGAAGAAGAGAGTACAGGCAGGATGGAGTGGATGGAGAAGAGTGTCAGAAGTGATTTGTGACAGACGAGTACCAGTAAGAGTGAAAGGGAAGGTCTACAAGAGGGTAGTGAGACCAGCTATGTTATATGGGTTGGAGACAGTGTCAGTTAAAGATGTTAAGATTTGCATTGGGTGTGATGAGGGTGGACAGGATTAGGAATAAGTATATTAGAGGGTCAGCCCAGGTTGGAAGGTTTGGAGACAAAGCCAGAGAAGCAAGATTATGTTGGTTTGGACATGTGTTGAGGAGGGATGCTGAGTATATTGGGAAAAATATGCTAAGAATAAAGCTACCAGGTAACAGGAAAAGAGGAAGGCCTAAGATAAGGTTTATGGATGTGCTGAGAGAGGACATGCAGGTGGCTGGTGTGACAGAGCAAGATGCAGAGGACAGGAAGAAATGGAAACAGATGATCCGCTGTGGCGACCCCTAATGGGAGCAGCAGAAAGAAGATGATGATGACTGTAATAGCAATACATAGTCAGATAGTGGTTTGGAACTCAGTACTGGTAAGTGTGTGCTTGTGTGTTTCATCGGTATCTTGTGTGGGTGTTTAGGTGATTGTGTAATGACAGGATCCATTGCAGGGTGGGTTTTGCCTCATCATTATATTGAGGACCTATAAGCCCCATTGTCCACATTACAAGGCCAACAGTTTTCAAACACTGTAGAGGTTGTTGTAGACAATCCTCAGCAATAAATGTGTACAGCCATGTGCAATTACTATGTGTCAGTATGGATTAGTAAACAATATAGGCAACCGTTATAATACCTAGATACCACTCTCCACCCACGGATCATACGCAAACATGCTTGGCTCTTACTCTCTTACTCCCTTCCTTTCTTACTTTGTCTCTCTCTCTCTCTCTCTCTCTCTCTCTCCCTCTCTGGTGGATGTGGAAAAGTACATCTGTTTTGCATAGGCAGAAGCTTGAGTTTTGTAAGTAATGCTCATGATCAGCTGATGGCCTGTGCAGGAAATGCAGTCCCCCACTTGCTAATTGGATGTCGAACAGCTGTGGTATCATTCCTATAGCCAGTTGCATGGAAACACACTCCTATAACTAAGCACTTCATGTGGGTGTTGGCCCTTTTCCTTCACTGTGAGCAGGACTTCATGTGGGTGTTTGACAAACAGCATCACAGAGGGTAGTTGGAAATACCTCTTACAACATACACTGTGGAGACAGGCCAACAGACAGGAGGGGGATGTTCCAGACATGGGGACAGAATGTAAGTATTGCTGTTCTACATTTGAAGTAATGTTGGTTTAATAGGGTTTGTGTGGATATGGCTGTTCTACATGATTTAAAGTCTGCCATGACAGTGTTATGTGGTTGAGGAAACTCTCACCTGTAGGGCTATCTGCAGACTGGCCAGAGTTTGGAGTCTTACATGTGGTGTGTTACTCACACATTTCCTATCTTTAGAAATGCAGTAGCATACTCTGATGATTGCAGTCAGTACATGGTGACATCCATGTGAGCTACTGACTTCATATCCCTCAGAAGCGATATGTCACAACAAACCCTGTTACACCAGGAAATTTCTCAGTTTATCACAGCAATATGTCAATATTGGCCCTGTGTTTGGGCCTCCGTCCCCCAAGTCTGTCACCCTTTGTCCATATGTCATACAGAAAGAGGTGCATATGTTTAGTACATCATTATTTACTGACATCATACCTGATAACAAGCCAGTGAGATATCAGACTGCTAGACATGTTATGTATAGTAGGCCTTATATTTGAGGACAAAACCTGGGCATTCTGTTGTAATCTGTACAGTAGTGTGGTCTGTGTACTTATGGTGACTGTTGACAGAGTGTGTATTGTGAATATGTTACTTGGCCTGTGTACAGACTGTGGTAGATGTCATTGTTCTTGGTCCTGTTCTATCTAACATTGCAAGCTGCTCCAGTTTATGTTACCCTATCAGCGTACATGTTTGTAGGGCCAGACTGACACATGTCCCATACCACAGTCAGGCATCAGACTACACTGTGTATTGGCCCAGTATATGTAGGATTAGTGTGTGAGTGGCACATTTGAGGATGGTTTTGTTCACACAGTCCATATACTGTACTATTAATTAGGCTTACCATAACGTGACTGTGACTGTGTTCAGACTGCTTTCACACTGGTTTCTGTTCCTCCATGCTGTTACATGCCTGTAGTGCCTGCTATATTTGCAAGTACATGTGTATTCTCCCATAGGAAACTTGGATTAGTGTTGTTGCAGTCTGTCTGTAGTTTGCACAGTGTTTTGTGACATGTCTAGCAGATCAGTGTATTTACCTAGTGTGATGTTATGTCCAGATATTTGTCAGAGGAACTGTTGCCTGGCCACCATAAGTGTTGTGTATTTCTGAAAAAGCAGTGGGGTGCTGTGAAAATGTGTGTCACTAACTAGTGGGAAGTATGTGGGCTTGGGACCTCTGCTCCTCCAGTTAATATGTGTTAGGACAGACAGGTGTGTCTGAATGCATCAACTGTGTGAGCTTATCTATTACAGTATTTATGTGATGTCCCCATTTACATGGCTGTAAACATCTACTGTGTCAGGCTTGGTCCACATGTTTTGCACTAAGGAGTTCTGTGTATACCTCTGGATTGACCCGATTGTGTCAGACTGTCCATGTTTATTGGTCATATCGCTGCTGTATTCCACAGGATCATTACTGTGATTTGTGTGGTACTTCACTATGATGATATTATGATGTCTGTCAGTAACTGATGGTGTACATGTCAGTATCAGAAGTGACTTCCAACACAACATGTCTGTTAACACTACCCCTGTTACTGTAGCAACATTCTACATTTATACCTGCAATACTTACATTACATCCCCTTGCACTAAGAGGTTGTGATTATTGGTGCTATATATATATATATATATATATATATATATATATATATATATATATATATATATATATATATATATATATATACACACACACACACACACACACACACACACACGCACACAGACACACACACACACACACACACACACACATATATATATATATCTATATATATATATATATATATATATATATATATATATATATATATATATATATATATATATATATATATATATATATATATATATATATATATATACATACATACATACACACATACCCCACCATGTATGCACCACATGCCATGGATACCTCAACTAGACTACCACAGTCAACAGATCATGCTTGTGTACAGGTTTCCATCCCAGACACTGGCCATGTTATGTAATATATATTGTATACATGTCAATTGGAGCACCTAATTGGCCCTCTGCAAGAGGAAACCCGATGATTGGATGTTGTATTTAACTGTCACCCTGGTGATCACTCAAGTAGCATCAGTTGATAGATGGCCTGCTGACAAATGTCAGGTGGCATGCTACCACTGTACCCACATCCCCTACTCTTCTCTTCTCCATAGACATTATCCTGGTACACACCTAGGAACACCTGCACCTATGGACCCTAGTACTGACAAATGTGTCAGTGTGCATTACCAAGAATAACAGTGTCTGTGGGTTTGTAAACTTGTAGTTGATAATACCCTGAGGGCCTTATCACCCACTACACCCCCATTGCCATAGTTAAAAATGGCTGCTGCTGTAATGGACATTAACTGTACCTTGTTGCACTCTTCACACTATGGGTTACCTGGAGCTTGCAGTACCAGCATAACACTGTTGTACAAATGGGTAGATAGGCATGGGTTACCCTCTGAGTCCTGGCGATTGTGTGTATGTGTGCAAGTGTGTATATTTGTAGGATACAGCATTCTGAGGCCACATTGTCCAAATACAATACACCTTGCCATACACTATAAGGGATAGTGATATTGCTGACATTAGGAGAGCCATGACTAACCCTCACTTTACTATCTCCGTGGCATGTGCAATAAATGCATGTCCCTGTAGTAGCACTGATTAGATAGACAAGGGGTTGTATTGTAGTCCTGGTCAATGTGTGATTGTGGTTATGTCAGAGCATTATCATAGGTTTCAGTGAGTAAAATATCAAATGTGGGGTATGGGTGCTGGATATACTGTCTTTACACCATGGTACCCCCAGTACATGTCCCAAGGTCCACTGTATGTGGACCACTATCACCATCAACCATACAGGTAACTGATTACACTATCCAGCCCAATGATGCATGTGCTGTGTGCAAATTATCTGTAACAGAATGGACTCACTGACAAAGTAGTTAGCACTGATAAATCCAGGTCTCTCAGATGTGTCTATGACTGCTATGTGTTTGTCAATGTGTATATGACAGTATGTCATACTATGTATTGTTCATTAGCACCCAATACATCCCTCATTACCATACTGTACAAGGCCTGGTGATGTTCTTCACTTAACAAGAAACTTGGGGCACACATCATCCTAAAAGCTATGTGAAATTAAGGCCTAACACATTAGTAGCAATAAGTACCTAGGTAGGGGTTCTACTCTCAGTATTGCCAAGTAAGAGTGTGTATATGTGGAGGGATCTACTTCAGTTTGCCGAAAATACATGTCCCAGGAGGTAATCTGTCTGAGAACTGACTGGCAAATGCTAACATTTCAAGAAATCATCTTGTGGAAATTCATTCCATCAAAAATAGTAGCAGATGTGAAAATTCCCTCTTCCCCACTGTACAGCTATACAACAATACGGGAGTTGGTATGTGTAGTTGGGTGTGGATGTTCTGGGCACATCCACCTTCATTGCGGTTATTGTTGTGTGTATCCCCCCGCTAAGTCTGCTGTAATACTGTAGAGTTTATGTTAACAGGTTAAGTAGTTGTCAATCACACTATATGTGGTTCTACGCCACCCCACACCCTCCAAAGTGGAGGGCTGGGCGAAGCACACCAGCACACCTATGATTACCAACTCCAGGATTGCACTACATTAGGAAAGAGGACATATACCCTGCCACACCAGTCGTCAATGACATTAAACTGGCAGACTGATTATTTCCTGATGTGATGTTGTGCCTGTTTTGTCTTGGTGGAATTACAAAGGCTAAAATGAGTTCACTGCAAAATTAAGTACATCCATGTGTACAGTGTTCTCTGTGTATTGCATCAACACCAAAGCCTCTTTGTGTGTTTGTTATACACAAACATGTGGTGTGTGCCACCCAGTACACTTACCATTGTCCACTGTAGAAGGGTTGCTGACATCAGCCCCCATGCACTCACCTGTATACACCTCTCAGACCTATCAGCCATGTGGCACATGCAGTAACTGTTATACAGACCTGTTACTTGTGTTCAGCTGTACCCGGGATATGATACAGTCAATGTGTTACCACAGTGCCATACCCCTTGTAGGAAACAACAGCAGATCAACATCCTGCTGACACATAGACACCTACAACACAAACTGAATATATTATGGAGACCACAATCAGTCAGTGTTAATAACAGCTATAATGCATCATGGCTCGACAGCTACACATCCTGACATGTAAGCATTAAACTTTCCAGCTGAAAACATGTGACAAAGCATTACATTGCAGTGCTGGTGCTGGTACTGCCACTACAGGAGAGGCTGTAGCTTGTTGCACATCCACGTAGATCTCCATCTATCAGTGTTGCTGACCTATGTCCATGTGGCTGTCAGCCTACTCCACCATATGCTCTAACACAGACATTGCACGGTTGAAGATTCCCACAATCTCACCCAACCGTCTATCCAGGACCTCTGCAAAATAATGGTGGGCACCTGCAAGAACACGGATGTAGTCAAGTACAGCAGAATGAGTAGCCCTCTGGAGCCTCAAACTCTGTCTGGTATAACATTCCATATGTGCCTTTGCCTCCATGACAGCCCAGAAGATGCGTCTGGTGACACCTGCTGTGGCACTTCTGCCAGAGGCATGATGGCCAGCTGCCCTCCAACAAGCACTCCTGTACATCTGCCTGTGTGGTACCTCGCCGGTCATCCACGTATGGCTGCTGTGTGCAGACACACTTTCCATAGTCACCACACTGTCCTGTCCAATGCCACCACTCACCAACTGTCCCTCATCTATGGCCACTGGTGATGGGGTATCTATAGGCATTGTGACTGTGTGCGGGGATGGGGTGGATTTAAGTGGGATGTCAACTGATGGCACAGCTTCAGCCTCTGACAACCCTGCCTGTGCCTCACCATACCTATCACCATTGTTAGAGTCTGTATGGACACTAACATCAGTTTGCCTGCAGGAGGGACCCTGACCCACCTCGCCACCTGTGAGGGGAAAACAAAAAACGTAATTTAAGACCTGTATGTCATTAATTATCTCTACACACACTCACAGACACACACACACACACACACACACACACACACACACACACACTTAAAGGTGAGGTGGCACAAAGATATTACACAGACCTCTCATTACCCAACAGGCAACATGTATGACATATGGCACTCAACAGCATGCACCATTATACATCTCTGTGATGCATGAGTTGTTTTAGTAGGTGATGCTCCTTCCCCTGGAACACACTGCACTGACATACACAGTATTGCTGTGCACCTGTTCAGCACCCTGGCATGTACTGTGCACCATACCTCACGAGTGTACACACTATTGCTGAATGTGTATATGTGTGGCAGTTATGTTTGCTCTGTTGCTAACAGCCCCTATGTGTTTGTCTGAGACATACCTGGGATGATATGAGGACAGATGCCAATATTGAATGCCTGACCTCTGATTTGCAGATGTCATCATCAGCAGTGAATGTATGAGCAATAAAATCGAATTAATATTAATTAAATATTAATATGAATAATTATAATATTTTGCGACTTGACCTTACAAACAAAAAGGGTGGTGGTGTAACTATCCTTTTTAAATTTGGGCTATAAATTACTACCTACAACTGTAAACCACCTCAAGACTCCAATGCTGAAATTCTTATTACCAAGCTTCAACTTAACAAATTCAAATCCATTTATATTATCTGCACCTATCTTCCACCTGGTAATAACATTGCTACAATAAAGAATATCCTTTGTTGGCTATCCCAAAATTTACCCCAAGAAAACATAATCCTAGGTGATTTTAACACTGATTGGAAGTGTTGTAGCAGTACCCACCTTACAAGGCATATTAACCTTTTTGGTTTTTCACAAATCATTACCTCCCCTACCAGGATAAACAAGCCTAATAAGAAAGAAAGTACCTTAGATTGGATTCTTATAAATAATCATTCCCAGACATATGAATCTGGAACCCTCCCTGATGATGCAAGTGACCACTCACTAACCTACATCATCAGGCTTAAAACCAATCTACCTAATCCAACCATATCTAGGACAATTAGAACCAAGAAAAACTTCAACCCCGATCTCTTCCAAAGGGAACTAAGAGCATGTAACTGGTCTCCCTTAAAATACCTAACACTGGGAGAAGCTGTTAATTACTTTAATTCTAACTTCTTAGCCATACTAGACCACCATGCCCCAACCCACTCTATTAGAATGAGAACTAAATCTGCCCCATGGCTTTCAAAAGAAACCAGGCAAAAAATCCAACTCAGAAATAAATACTGGAATAAATCTCGCTTAACTAAAAACCCAGTAGATCAACAAAACTTCAAGCAACTAAGAAATGAAACTAAAAAAGCTGTACTGTCTGACAAAAGAAACTACTACCTACAATTCCAGCAGGCTCACCATAAAAAACCACAAAAGTTCTGGGCAAGTATTAATCAATTATTACACCCAGGCCAATTCATCACACCAAACCCACAAGGCACAGACCAAGAGAATCCCAAGCAGACTACTAATGCCCTTAATACCTTTTTCACTGAGGCCATTCAAACCCTTACCAGTCAATTATCCACTCAGGACTTATCTATATCCAACTCTACCACTAACCCACCCACTCCATTTCTCCTCCAACCAGTTCCAACTACATATATTATTGCCCTTATCCAAAAAACTGAAACCATGTACTCCTTCAGCAGACCAACTACCCGCTGAATATATACAAAAGGGAGCCAAATCTATCGCCTACCCAATTTCCATTCTTATCAATAGAACCATCAGTGAAGGATACATCCCTAGAATATGGAAGGTCTCCCATATTATCCCCCTTCATAAGGGAGGTAACTCTACTGAACTCTCCAATTACCGTCCCATTGTCCTACTGTCTCCACTAGCAGAGATCATGGAAAAATGCATCCATAGACAATTGCTAAACCACCTAATCCATAATAACTTACTTTCCAACTCACAACATGGTTTCAGACCTTCACACAGCACTACTACTGCCCTTTCAGACCCTCACACAGCACTACTACTGCCCTTTCAGACCCTCACACAGCACTACTACTGCCCTTTCAGACCCTCACACAGCACTACTACTGCCCTTTCAGACGCTCACACAGCACTACTACTGCCCTTTCAGACCTTCACACAGCACTACTATTGCCCTTTCAGACCCTCACACAGCACTACTACTGCCCTTTCAGACCCCCACACAGCACTACTACTGCCCTTTCAGACCTCACACAGCACTACTACTGCCCTTTCAGACCCTCACACAGCACTACTACTGCCCTTTCAGACCCTCACACAGCACTACTACTGCCCTTTCAGACCCCCACACAGCACTACTACTGCCCTTTCAGACCCTCACACAGCACTACTGCTGCCCTTCTTTCCTTCACTCTCTGTACCTTAATAGGCTTTCCTCTGCACTGTTTATAGATCTGTCTAAGGCGTTCGATATGGTAAATCACCAGTTACTTATAAAAATTCTCAAATCTCAGTCACTAGATGCATTAGCTATAAAATGGTTCCAGTCCTATTTGGGCAACAGACAAAAGGCCATTCTTTGGCATAATACTCTATCTACCCATCTGCCCATTAACATAAGTGTCCCTCAAGGGTCCATATTAGGACCTCTCCTATTTTCTTTATTTATCAATGACCTTCACCTAGCAATCCCCCAAGCTACATGTATACAATATGCAGATGATTCCACACTTATATGCTCAGCCACATTCATATCTGAACTGCACTCCCTTACTCAAAAGGTCTTTAACACAGTTGAACAATGGTTTACTCTACTCCGTCTCCTTCTGAACCCCAAAAAAAACTAAACTCCTCCTTTTCACTCCTACTTGTAAGTCCCCCCAATAGACTTCACAGTAACATCCAATAACAGTACTCCCATATCCCCAGACCCGACTACCAAACTACTAGTTATCACCATAGATAACAACCTTAACTTTGACACCCATATTAACAATACCCTAAAATCTGTTAATAGAAAACTAGGCTCTCTCTACAGGATCAAACCCTTCCTCTCTCCTGCAGCAAGAATAACTATTGCTCACACTCATTTAATTTCTACTCTCCTCTATGCCTCACCCATATATACTAATCTCTCTAAAAACAACCTTAATAAAATGGAAAACTCCTACAATAACATAGCCAAATTTGCTACAGGTAACCCTTTCAGAACCCACCACTGTATTAACCTAAAGCAACTAGGATGGCTTGAATTACAAAATCAGCTTAAATTCCACCAACTTACCATTGCCCACAAAACCCTCTACCATCCTACCAATACCCCTATACTATCTACCCTCATTATCCCCTACAACAATCTAAAGACCTTACGTTCATCACATAGACTTCTTGTAAATATTTGTAAATCAAACAACAGGGCTGGGGACTCTCTTTTCTCTAATACTGTTGGAAAATCCTGGAACCTTCTTCCTAGCAAACTTTCCTCTCGTCCCTCTATATCACTCTTTAAAAACAACCTGAAACTTTTCCTCAGGACACACTGGTTGTGCCGCTGTACTAAACCTGACTGATCTACTACTGGTCTCACTTGGATCTACCTACCCTCCTCTTCTCAGTAGTCTTGTTCATTTTCTTAGAAACAACTGACCTAGTCCTTCAAGATAGTTTTACTCACATCCTCAGAATTTATTAATGGAGACTACTTTTACTCATATACTGTATATTTCAGCTCCTATGTTTTCTTTATCACAACTTGTTTACTAATACACTATATAACTCAGCTGCTATGTTTTTACATGTTGTATTGCAACTAACTTTGTATTGTACTAACTCTATCTGTATATTATCACTATGCTATAATCAAATGACCTCTATGATTTTTCTCTGTTCTGTACCTGCAATGTTCATTGTATACATTAATTTTTTGTGTAAGTGATTGCATTTTGCTTCTTCGGAGCTTATCTCCCCGGACCTCTACTGAAAATGGACATATATCCAATTAGACTAGCCTGGTCAACAAATGTAAAATAAAATAAATAAATTAGACTGACAACCATCAAAGCTTACTGTGGCTATGAGGAGTGTACACACACTTATTGACAAGCCGCCTTCTTTCCTGAAATGCCATGGGGTCACAATACTGCATATGTTAACATTACACATACCTGGTATGTGACATATGACCTGGGCAATCAAATGCAGTATCAAACAAATGTGTTAGTTGTGCAGATGCTGATTGAGATGCATACAATATGTGGGTTGCATAAGTGTGCACACCCTTAACATGATGGTTTGTTGCAGCACCTGTTAAGTGAACTACAGCAGTCACTATTCCTGGAAGGTGTATACTAGCATGGCCCATCTTCACTTGCCATTATTTTGTCACTCCGCCCTACAACTGTCCCCCAACTCTGCCTGGTTGCAAGGTCAGATCATGTGCACAGCCCTTGGAGGTCACACAGTGCCTTCACTATTGCTGTGGAGTCAGGGTTATGTCTGGCACAATTCATAACCTTAACTGTGTTCAGATACAGCCATTTTTAGCAAGCTTTGGCTGTATGCTTCAGTTCACTGTTATGTTTCAGGATGACACCCTTCCCCATCCTCAGTGTTACTGCAGATGCTTGACAACTATGGGCCACACATGAGTGTCATTTTGCAGTCTTCCAAATTCAGAACACCATGTCTACCGGCCTAGTTCTTGCTAATGAAAAGCAAACCTAAAGGTATACACTGGCACCAGCAAGGTACAGATGGGGATGGTGGGCCTGAGGTGGAGTGAGGTGTTGCTTGTGCACCACATGCATCTTTATTAATACTGTCTGTAGGTTTCAGCCTTGGTATCGGTACACCATTAAACATTGCAACACATGCCTTTAGGAGACTTGATGTTATGCATATGCTACCTGTAGAGAGCCCTGGATGATGTTTCCTGTGGAACAACTCTTCCATCTGATTATCCTAACCCATAGGCCACACTTATGTAGAGTCCAGGCAATTTTCGACACAGGTACTGCACAGACAATACTTGCTTGACATTCCTGCAAGTCTCTTAGTGTTGCTGCATGCTTCTGGGCAGCCTCTGTGACCAGTTTGCAACATGTGTTGTCATCTGTCTTGGATGGGCATCTGTTTATTTTCTACATTAATGTTGTCCCATACCTCATAGTCACATACATGACTGTCTGCACTGTTTGCCATGGTATATGCAATGGTGAGGTAAGGCTACGTCTCCCACTCCCGAGTGCTACCTTTTGGATATGGGATTAATTCCATGGTTTGTAAGATGTGTGCAAGCCATGGCTGTCTCTGTTGCAGGTGAGTGGGAAAATGTCATGGACATACTTCTTGGGCAGCAGACCATTACTTGGTGTGACATTGAGGCCATGTACTTGACGGAAGGTGCATACTCAAGAAGTGTGAATGCTGTCAGTACCTCAAAAGCTGCTTCCACAATATGATATTTGGAGTGTGTGCACACATATGCTTTCAGTGTTTGTTAAGGTATGTATTCCCCATATTTGTTGTCCTAACAAAGGATTCCATATTACACATTCATTGCTCATGTTAGGATGACATTGCAGGTTGTAAAAGGTGTGGAAAGTGGTATTGTGATATGCCATTGTGTAGATCTGTAACAACTGCCATTGTAATAGTGGTGTATACACTGTTGTAGCCACTGTATAAGGGTAATGTTTCAGACATGTCCCTACTGTAGGCCATTTGTCCACCATTATGTTCATCTCTGTCCACACATTTTGCACTGACAGGTTGTTAGGTATACTGCAGGACTCTTACATACCCTTCAGACAAGCCACCATGGTGACCATTGTGATGCAGTGCAGTTATCAGCAAGAATAAGCGAACATGTACAGCATGCATTACGGGTAGATGTGTTAAATGTGTGCATGGCAAATACCATGGTCATAACATGGCCGGTGTATTGGCAAACCTAGGGACCTACATAGTTGTGTGGGAGATGTAATGTCAGTAGCCACACCTGTGGCATTAGTACAGGGTGGGAACAGCACTTCAGTACATCAACAGTACAAACACACAATACTAGAGATTCTGTACATCTGTTCATTACTACACTACAGCAACAGACTATATTATCTGACATCTGCATGAAGATACTTTACAGATGAAGACGGAGAAGCAACAGTGGTGCACTAATGTGCTCTGGAGCCTTACCTGCCCGTTCATCATCCATTGTGTGGGTAGCACCCACCTTCAGAATGCTATCATCAGGTTCCTGGCTTGGTTGGTGGATAGGTGCCCCAAGGCTGGCGAGGAGCTCTTCAGCATGTGTCAGTGGGGGCTAGATGAAATGACCCCCACTTGTGGCTAGCTGGTCCCTCCTAACTGCAGCAGCACGCTGATGGTGTGGTGGATGAGATCAATGCAACTATGCTGCACCTGCTTATAACAGCAGTTATGCAGGCCGACATCATTTACCCTGTGGACATGCTTATTCCACAGAGCAGTCCTCTCCTGCAGATTATGGGCCATATGTCCAAAGAGGGTTCTGTGGTGTTGCACAAGGAAGTTTATTATTATATCATTCTCCTTTGGATTATAAGCAGGGAGACACCCCCTGGACATGGTACCTGGAAGATATAAACAGGAAAAAAATGAAGACCTCATACTGCCAGGATATTATAGTTGTTAATTGACATCACTCCCCCACCATATCCACAACAATAATCTGAACACACAAATCAATGGGTATGTTTACACCAAAAAAAACCACAGTAACAGAGAAAAAAAACCGGAGAAGGATCCAAATGGTCAGGTGCCAAGCACACTAGTTCACTGCAACAAAGCACTGCTGAATAAAATGCTGCTCCAATTGAAAAGTCCTTCAAGAAAATAAAAACTTTCCACGTAATTCAGTTTAAAAGTTTTATTCCAACGGCCAACAAGAAACAAGAAACAAAATATTTACCACGAGCGCTTTCGCCTGGTCCTACCAGGCTTTCTCAATGGCAATGGGCACTAGCTGTGCCAACTCCTATGCCAATTTGGTTATGGTGGCCTGGGAGAGAGAGGTCATGTTGACATGTACCAACATCATCTTTTATAGACGGTTCGTCGACGACCTCTTTCTCCTTTGGCATGGCACAGGTAGTGCCCTTGATTTGTTTTTTCAATATGTGAACAACTTAGAAGGATTTTTGAGATTTACGATTGACTACTCCTCAAGTTGTGTTAATTATTTAGATGTCTCAATCTTGACTGAAAATGGGCTTATTTCTACCAAGGTTTTTAGAAAACCTTGTTATAGAGCATCTTTTTTGAAACCTGATAGTATGCATCATCCCAGAACGTTTGATAACATCATTAAAGGTCAAGCTCTTAGAATTTCACGTTTGTGTTCAGAGGATAATGTGTTTCAAACTGAATTTATCAGACTCAGACAATGTTTTTTAGACAGAGGTTACTCTCCTGGGAAGATCGATTCAGTTTATACTGAAGTTGTTAAACTTAGGCCCAATAGGGGTAGACCTTACTTTTCTAGATCTAGGTCACGTTCTAATAGGTCATTTTCATCGAAGCAAACTGCTTTGGTATTACCATATAGTAAGAATGTACATCTAGTGCAGCAGGTCATACATGATAACTGGAATATACTCAATGTTAACACTGACACACAGTCTGTAGTTGGCAACCATCCACGATACGTGTTCAGTAACTTAAAAAATCTCAAACAGCATCTTTGTTTCCCTAGACTGAGTAATAGTATAGTTCATTTACCCATGTCCTATGATTTAGGTACTCATAAATGTGGTCTATGTCCTCAGTGTATGTACATTGATACATCCCGTTTCTTTAGGAATCCGAATGATGGACGCCTTTGGGAGTTGAGATGTCATTCGCACTGTAATACTAGGAATGTTATTTATGTAGTGTTGTCAAACATGCTTCAAATTTACGTGGAAAACTAATCGCTCCTTGCGGAGGATTAGAGACCATATATACTGTTTTAACAGGTTAGAAACCTGTAGCGCACTAGCTAAGCATATGATATCCTGTACAGGACATATGTTTTTATTTCAAGTTTTGTGTATTTCCCCCACCAGTGTGCGTGGTGGAGATCAAGTGAATAGTACAGAAACCATTGAAACTAAGTGGATATTGAGGTTGGCATCTCATCGTGGCAGGGGTCTTAATGATTATGTGCCACTTAAACCCATATTAAAGGGTAGGCCCCTGAAATGATTTATCCACATATTTAATTTTTTGTATTTATATTTATTATTTATTTGTTAGGTATTCCTAGGGATACTTTTTTATTTTCCTTTTTTATTTTCCTTCTTTATCTTTTTATTAGGTTTTAGCATTACCATATTGTGTTACTCAGCAGAGCAATTATTGTTTATTAACTGTGGCATTGTTTTGTTTAGAGTTTTTGCACTGTTTAACTAATCACAATTTTTGCCTTGTAGTGCTGTATGCCTTTAAGGTGCATAGGAAATGACGAAAGCTTTTTAGTTATGTTCCTGGATGTTATGCTTGTATTTATATCAGTGTGTACTTAAGATTGTGAACGTCTGAGGAAGCGAATTATTTCGTGAAAGCGCCACGCCATTAAATACCTGTTTTATTCATTCCTAGTTTGGATTATTTGTCTATTCCACTTCAATTCATTGTGCATATACTTCGCTACTTGTGGGCTACTACGTTTGCAGTTACGTTTTGCACTCTTTCGAGTTTTGGGTTTGCGTCTTTTTATATATATATATATATATATATATATATATATATATATATACTTACACACACACACACACACACACACACATATATATATATATATATATATACACACACACACACACACACACACACACACACACACACACACACACACACACACATATATATATATATATATATATATATATATATATATATATATACACATGCATACATACATACATCTACATATATAAATAAATTTTCCGTACTGTTGAATTACTGTGCTGCATGATATGTTTGAAAAAACATCACATTTATGTACAGCCCAAAAGGCTTAGTGGAAAATCACTGTGGCTATGGTATGCAGGGTCCTGGGTTTGAGACTTGGAAGGGCTGATTATTTTGTTGCTGGGCAGAACAAGGGCTGTTGGATACAGAGTGATTAAGGCACTTTTAAGCAGTTGTAAGTTGGTTTGCGCAACAGTAAGCAATGCTAACTTTTAGTTAAATAAGCTTACAGACAGCATGACAGTGCTTAATCTGTGTAGCCATTTCTTGCCACCAAGTAAACAGGCTTAAACCTACTTACTACTGCTTAAAAGTGCTTAATCCCACTTACCCCTACATTAATTTCTTTAAAAGAAAAGAAAAAAGGGTGATAGGAAAATGGTGAAAAAGGGGGCATGCAGAGGGAAAAATAATAGGGAAAGTAGCTAAGGATGTGCAGGATGGGTGTAGGGAAGGTCCAATGCTGTCCATTTCTTCTTCAGCAACAGCTGTGCATATGTACTAAATTTGGAGGTAAATTTGGATACTCAAACCCCTGAGAGAGGGGTGAGGACAGCAATAATGTGTTGTGAAGCTAATTAGACCAGATTACATGTGTCCAGTGGACACGTGTGCAAAATGGACAGCTATGCACTGGGCAAAATCTTTTTGGTGGAACAGATTGCCCTTTTTTTTAAGGTGAGATTGGGATGTTGGGTAAGGATAGCTGTTATATTTGGGGAGGTAGGTTAGGTAGGAAAACAGACAAGACAGACAAAACAGCATACAGGGGTGGTATATGACACATGTGAGGGATAAACACCTTGGAGGGGGAGGGGTGTTTGGAATTCAGAAGCCCATGAGCCCCCAAATGGAAACAGTGGGACTGAGGTCCCCACCCATGGGCAGTCACCACTGTACCTTCATAGCCCTGAAGGTGGCTGTGCTGGGGGCTGAGCAAGAGGGGCAGGCTGACCCTCTAAATGCACCATGCGGCCCTCAAGCTTGAGTAGCAGATCTCCAAACTCCCTTCAGAGCTCGCTACACACCAATCCCTGGATCTGACTTGGGTGACAGGATCCTGTCCGCGCCCCATCCCAGGTGAGGATGAACCCCATCCCCTGAGGTGGTTCCACCCAAAGGTGGTGCAGGACCAGCAGACAAAGAGGTCCCGGGGTGGGTCCCAGGCATGCTGGTGCCATGGCCAGATGAGGTGGGAGAGGTGCGTCTGCTGGGACCGGCCTTTTCATACGTGCTATGGTGTTGTAGTTTTAAAACATATTAGTTATACCAGCATGCATAGATATTCCCATTAATCCAAAACACCAGATTTGGAACAGTTGCATAGCAAACAGAACACATGCATATATGTAACCACAGTGGCCATTACAATGGCATGCAGGTTACACTGATAGCAACAGGCCACCAATGATAGTATTTCAAAATGGAATATTAATAGAAACACATTTCAATATTTATTGTACAATAGAACATATGTCCCAACAGTAGGTTTGATGTAAACATACCCTTTGATTTGTGTATTTAGATTATTGTTGCAGATATGGTGGGGGGGGAGAGATGTCAATTAACAACTTATATATCCCTGTGGTACTCACAACATTAATGATCATTGCTCTAATCATTAAGGTACACGTATTATTACAATACCCTATGGCCTTGGGTTGGGCAGTGGTATGTTTTTACACAATGTATACTTCAACTTTCTTATAGCTAAAGTCTACATCTCTTGCCTGGTAGACCTGTGGAGGGAATGTTTGTTAACACTACCTGACTGTTTCTACACATATTCCCAGATTCAAAGTTAATATTATGCACATACCTCTCAATGTCTTAATGCACACACTCTGGACAAAGCTTGACAACTTGGGGGTACAAATAGGGACACATTTTGAATATTGCTGTCTTAAACTTGGAGAGTTGCTAGAGTGACAGGATTTGTTTTAATATACATTTTCTGAAGGTTTTGAGGTCTGAAAATGTATGTCATTATTTCGTGACTACAATTCTGAGATCATCCCACTGATTTGCCAGGAGGACAGAGGAACAGGCAGAAAATATGAACCAATTATCTGGACATTCTGAAAAATCTGTACAGTTGAGAGATATGATTATGCATACAGCTTACTACCACTCCCAGGATTCAAACCATGGCTGTGTCTGCTAAAAACGCAACAATTTAAGTTGCAGCAGAGTGTGCTATTTAGATATTGCTGTCTATCTCTTGGTTGTACAATCTGATCTTGTACTTACAACAGTCATATTCAGACATTCCTATACATTTTTTTTATGTAGCACAGTGTGGGTAACAGTGGTAACAGAAGGATATGCTAAACAGTAGGAGTTCCAGGACCGAGCCTTGCAGGACACCACTTGTGACTGGTTTAGAGTTGGGCCTGGAGCCTGCTATTCTTACTGTGTGAGTTCTGTCTGTAAGCCAGTTGACAACCCATCTTGTGACGTAGGGGTTTATGTTCAGGCTGGTTAGTTTTTCTGTAATAACCGCATGGGGAATGGTGTCGAAAGCCTTGGCGAGGTCAAGGTAGGCTGTGTGAACCACCTTTCCCTTGTCTATGGCCTTGGTGACTGTCTCAAAGAAGTCAACCAGGTTTAGTAGGCATGATCTGCCCTTAACAAAGCCGAACTGGGTTGGATCAAGTGTTTGGAGGTTCCCAATGTCTTTGTTAATGAGTTCCATGATGATGCGCTCCATAGCCTTGCAGACCAGGCTAGTCAGACTTATGGGGTGATAGGTACCAGGGTCAGTTGTAGCGCCTCCTTTGTGGAGAGGAATAACCATTGCTGTAAGCCATTCTATGGGCACGTAGCCTGTGGAGAGGCTGAGGGTGAACAATAAGTTTAGGTGGGGGGTTAGTTTGTTCTGTAGTTTGTGCAAGATGCAGCCAGGGATACCATCTGGTCTCACTGACGCTGTGTTTTTTTGCTTTTGAAAGGGCTGTTTTTACCTGTGCTTCTGTGATTTTTGGGGCACTACACTTTTCCGTATTGCTGTGGGCCTTTTTGGAGGTGAGTGGGGGTGAAGTTTGCACTGAATCTATTTGCCAGGATGTTGGCAATATCAGTAGGTTCAGTATATGTTGTGCTATTTTGCACTAGTTCAGTGCATATATGCGAGTTGCCACTTAGATTCTTAACATAGCTAAAGAAGGCTTTGTGGTTACCTTTTGAATCACTGGCTATTTTTCTTTCGAAGTTAGCCATTGATGACTTCCTGAGGGACCTTAGTTTCTTACTGATACTGATCGAGGATGCCTTTCTTTCTTGGGATTTGCTTTTTTTCTGAACTAGTTTCCTTCTACTATTGTATAGCCTGTTTATTGCAGGGGTCCACTAAACTGGTTTCCTTCTCTTAGAGGAGTGAGTCTTGGTTTTGCTAGGGATGGCATGATCCATGCATCCTTGTAGGTGCTCAAAGAGTGCATTTGTAAAGGTTTCTGCATCTTGGGCAGCATTATCCTTTAGTGTGGGGGCTGTGAAACTTACCACTTCTGTCTTAAGTAAGGTGAAGTTTGCTTTAGAAAAGTTTTTTACTGTGGTTTCATTAGTTGGGGGTGGTGGTGGGGTGTTCCAGAGTGATTAGTTTGTGGTCTGATCTAACCAGTGACAGATGGAACATCTGTCACCCATGTTGATGATGTCCAGGTCCAATATGTTTTCACCTCTGGTAGGGGTGTTTACCAGCTGATCCAGAGCATTTATGTTGATAAATTCCAGGAAGCACTGGGCCTGGGAATTTGTACTCAAGTTGTTTTCTCAGTGAATGGCAGGGGAATTGAAATCACCCAATATCAGGGTGTTCGGTAGGACCTTCATGTTTTCCAGTGTCTCCAGACAGCTGGAGTGGAGGTCCTGGGTCACATACGGTGATCTGTAGCAGGCCACAATTTGCATTGCAGATTTGCCCGATGTTAGTTGCACATGGATGATTTCAGAGGTATCATGCTGCGCCACTAACCTGGAGGTGTAGGTATCCTTGATGAATATGGATACACCCCCTCCTTTTGTGTTTCAGTCCATGTTCTGTGGCCGAAACATGTGGTATGAGTTGTAGCCCGGTAGTGCTGGGGTGTTCTCTGCAGCCTTGAACCAGGTTTCAGTTACTGCACAGATGTCGACATTCTCCATACTGAGGAGTGCTTCGAGCACATGCATTTTGAGATTTAAACTCCTGGCACTGAGTATCATAACCCTCAGTTTTTTGTTAATTGTGCTGTTTACGGAGGTGGGTTTGACTTTTGAGCCTTGCCTGAAAAAGGCACTATGTGGGCAGCAAGAGCCTTGGTCAGTATTCAAAAGCCTAGGGGTGACAGGTGCAAGCCATCTCTTGCGAAGCAACGTGGCTTGTCAAGCATGTTGTCCCAGGCTGACAGACACTGGATCCCCTTTTAATGACATCCAAAGCTTAACCAATTGTTGAAATTGATCATTTTTTTTTATACTGAGGTATCATTCTTGGTGAGGGCAGGATGCTACTCAGGGTCAGAGTCATACCAGCCTGGGCTACATGATCAGAGAGCTCTTCCATGTCTCTTTTCATGTAGTCTATGGAGGTACATCTCAGGTCATTCACACCAACATGAACAATGACAGAGTCATATTTGTACTTGTTCTGGAGTGACCTGAGTGCTTGGGTTATGTGGCGGATTCTGGCTCCTGACAGGCAGCTAACAGTACCTTTCAGCTTGTCCAGTCTAGAGAGTGGGATGTCAGTGTGCCTGACTATAGAGTTACCTATTACTAGTGTGTTAGGTATGTTATTTCACCTTAAGGGCTGTGATTGTGTGGCACACTGATTTTGTGTTTTATGTGTTGTCTGGTTTGTGACGGGAAGTGCAGGTTTTTTCGGTGTCTGCTTTGGAGGTCTCTGATGCTTTTGCAGGTTTTTATTTAGAGCCTCCGAGTATGATTTTGTGTATCTATGTGTATTTTTTTCCAGTGCTGTTTTAGTAGGTCTGTGTGCGGCTGGAGTTGTGGTGCAAGTGTTAACCTTCTCCTCTGGACTGTCTGTTCCAGTCTTGGGTGGAGGCAGCTTAGCTTCCAGTTTGGCTGTATAATTGTATCTCTTGCATAGGTTAGTGTTTTGTGGTAGGAGGAGAGGGTTGTCTGTGTACATGAGGCAGTTGTAACATTAGTCACTTGGTTGGTGAGGGGTGAATAAAGAGCCTTGCTCTGCTGGACAATCAGTGTCAGGGTATATTACTGCTTGCTATTAGGTATGAGCAAGTGCTGGGCTGTAAGATGCTTTTTGAGTGCTTAGGTTGAGAGTCAGACTAGTTTCAAGGGAAAAACTGAAGAGGAGACTTAGTGGAGCCGGGAATAATTTAACCATAGCTAACCGGCACTGCCTGGTGCGCAAAACCATGCAAATGCGTTTTTTTATAGTAGGGAAATTAAAGAGATAGAAATTAGCCCAAAATGGCCAATAAACTACTAACTTCTGGGCTGGAACCACTCCTCCAGGGACAGATAGGTTGCTCAAAGCTCCCATCTCTCACAGATGAACAGAGAAACTTCCTTCTATCCAAGTAAGGTATGGGCAACTCAGAAACTAGTATCACAGCCCTGAATTCAGCACTAGGCTGAAAACTGGACTATACTAGCTTAGAAAGGCATGAAACAAGGAATTTTTCTGGTTTTCTTGTTTTTTTGAAAAGATAAGGCAAAAACTGTAAAAATACACTTATAACAGATTCAAATTACTACAAACAATCAGAAAAGGCTATTGCACTTTAGTCTGTAGCATACAATAGTTAAACAAATTATTTAAATAAAAAACAACTTTTTAAAAGTGCAGGTAGTCAAATAAGTACAATATGTGGAGAAAAACAAGCTTTTAAATCACAATAAACACTGGAAAATCTGCGTTTAGGCGGAAAACAGTTAAGTACAGCAAGAAAGTACAGAAAACTGAGACTTAATGACTCTAAAGTCTCTCTTCTAAGCTAGAAGGCTTGTATTACTTTAAGGCTTTCTAGTGCTACCCAGTAGGTTAGTTATAGGAAAGATGGGAAACAAGCGCAGATGTGGTCTTTTAAACCAGAAAGATGAAAGAGACAAACAAACTGTCCAAATGGTCAATAAACTACAATTTCTGGGCCAAGAACCTCTCCTCTCATGATAGACAGGCTACCTAGTGCTTACCACTCCCAATAAGCTAGAAGGCTTTCCTGCAACACAGAAAGGCTTGCGGGTCTCAGAAGCTTACCAACAGTCCTGGATACAGCAACTCTGTATCTGGACTAGGCTAGTTACAGGAAAGGTGGGAAACATGCGCAAGTGCGGCTTTTAAACCAGAACGTTGAAAGAGATGGAAAAAACTGCCCAAACGGCCAATAGCTACAATTTCTGGGCCAGGAACCACTCCTCTTGTGGTAGATAGGCTACCTAATGCTTACCACTCCCACTGATAAACTAGAAGGCTTCCCTCCAACACAGAAAGGCTTGGAGTGGCTCAGAAGCTTACAAAGAGTCCTGGATACAGCAAATCTGTACCTGGACTAGACTAGTTACAGGAAAGGTGGGAAACAAGTACAAACATAGACTTTTAAGCCAGAAAGTGGAAAGAGATGGAAAACTGCCCAAACGGCCAAATAAACTACAATTTCTGGGCCAAGACTCACTCTTCCCATGGAGGATAGGCTACCTAGTGCTTACCACTCCCACTGATAAGCTAGAAGGCTTCCCTCCAACACAGAGAGGCTTGGGGGGCTCAGAAGCTTACTAACTATCCTGGATACAGCAACTCTGTAACCAGACTAGGCTAGTTGTAGGAAAGGTGGGAAATAGGCACAAGTGCAGCTTTCAAACCAGAAAGTTGAAAGAGATGGAAAAAACTTGCTCAAACAGCCAATAGCTACAATTTCTGGGCCAGGGACCACTCTTCTTGTGGTAGATAGGCTACCTGATGCTTACCACTCCCACTGATAAGCTAGAAGGCTTCCCTCCAACATGGAAAGGCTTGGGGGGCTCAGAAGCTTACAAAGACTCCTGTATACAGTAAATCTGTACCTGGACTAGACTAGTAACAGAAAAAGCAGGAAACAAGCGCAAACACAGGCTTTTAAATCAAAAGGTTGAAAGAGATGGAAAAGCTTCCCAAATGGCCAATAAACTATCATTTCTGGGCCAGAAACCACTCCTCCTGTGGTAGATAGGTTACCTAATGCTTACCACTCCCACTGATAAGCTAGAAGGCTTCTCTCCAATACAGAAGGGCTTGGGGGCTCAGAAGCTTGCCAACAGTCCTGAATACAGCAAATCTTTACCTGGACTACACTAGCTATAGGAAAGGTGGGGACCAAATGCAAAACGGACTTTTAACCAGAAAGTAGAAAGAAATGGAAAAACTGCCCAAACAGCCAATGAACTACAATTTCAGGGCCAAAACACACTCTTCCTGTGGTAGATAGGCTACCTAGTGCTTACCACTCCCACTGATAAGCTAGAAGGCTTTCCTCCAACACAGAAAGTCTTGGGAGCTCAGAAGCATACCAACAGTCCTGGATACAGCAAGTCTGTATCTGGACTTGACTAGTTTTTTTTCAATGCACACACTCTTAATGCACACACTCTGGACAAAGCTTGGCAACATGGGGGTACAAATAGGGACATATTTTGAATATTGCTGTCATAAACTTGGAGAGTTGCTAGAGTGACAGGATTTGTTTTAATATACATTTTCTTAAGGTTTTGAGGTCTGAAAATCAAATGTATGTCATTATTTTGTGACTACAATTTTGAGATCATTCCACTGATTTGCCATGGGGACAGAGGAGCAGGCAGAAAATATGGGCCAATTATCTGGACATTCTGAAAAATCTGTACAGTTGAGAGGCATGATTATGCATACAGCTTACTACCACTCCCAGGATTCAAACCATGGCTGTGTCTGCTAAAAACGCAACAATTTAAGTTGCAGCAGAGTGTGCTATTTAGATATTGCTGTCTATCTCTTGGTTGTACAATCTGATCTTGTACTTACAACAGTCATATTCAGACATTCCTATACATTTTTTTTATGTAGCACAGTGTGGGTAACAGTGGTTAACACAACATTACTATTTAGAGAATGCAATAATAAATGCCATACAATACCAGAGTAAACACAACCAGTCCAGGATTTAGAGATTTATTGCCAGGCAGTTACAGTTTTATTTAAATATGACCTATATGGGGCTATTACTGTCATATTGACTGGTTTATTCAGTACAACCCATACAACAGTTTTTATACTGCTAGGTGGCTTTCTACTACTTTATATTTATTTGGTATGACTACTACAAGCAGGATTGTTACTCACCAGCCTCGCAATGCAGCCTTTGCAGCCTACTAGCATGTGCTTCCTGATTCACAGCCCGCTCCGCTGCAGCTGTAAGGGAAATAGAGAAATATTTAGGCATACCTATCCATCATGTACACAGGCTGGATATTCGTAAACAGTTATTAGTATGAGTATTTACTGTTGGGACATCATCCCTCTGCCTTGCTTCTTGGACCCACTCATCCAAGAGCTCCCTCTTTCTCCACTTCAAGTCAGCATAGTGGTGCCGAACTTGCTCACCGGTCTGAGGGATACCAGTGACACTGGTGAGATCATGGTCAAGATGGTCCCAGGCTTCCACTTTATATTGGTAGCCTTGGTACTGGGCCTGCAGCAGTCTCTCATCATGGTTTTGTACCAGGAGTCCTACCATGACCTTGGACTCCTGTATGCCCCAGTGCTGCGCATGGAAGTGCATGCCCTCACCGACTCCTGCCATACTGCCTACAGTGGGAAGCTGCAACCAGTTATGAGCCGTATTCCTGCCTGAGGGGGTTTAAATATAGCCGATTTACCATCCTTTGCCATGATTGGACAGTTTTGAGTATGCAGAGCTAAGCTAAGCTACAGGCAAACCTGCTTAGCTAAGGTTGGCAGTGCTTAATGGGACAGGTTCAGCACTGCTTGCCGATGGGCAAATCCACTTAGCTAGGCTACTCATTGCTTAGCAGTCATAGTTACACAATGCTTACACCTAGTGAGCAGAGCTGTGCAATGCTTAGCATTGCTTATTTTTCATTTTATAGACTATCTGCTGTATGGCATTGATTCATCATTCATTGCATATTATAAATTTGTTTACTATCCCTGACATCCCCAAATGTGCTTTCATTACATTTATTCATGTGTGACTATACTGTATGGGGCACTTGTGTTTATATGAGGGTTTCACAACTTTATTAAACTGACACCTCACATCTGGACCTAATGCAGTACTCTGGTTAACAAATATATGTTATTTAGTAGCTGATAATAAAAAAATGTTTATGCACTGCTTTCACTTGTAAAATGCAAATTGGTTACATTGGGGATCAAACCATGAATGGTTGCTTACACAGCATACGCTCTAATCACTACACTATTGCAATACTGTTTATGTTGGACGTCTCTTGCTATTTAACTTCTTGTGCTGTTTATGCTGGGCTAAGCGTAGCTAAACAATGGGCGCACCTGTGCAGCTACACTTAAACTTTATTGCATTTATAAAAAAAAAAAAAAGTTTTGTTGTGTTATCTTATCTATACCCTTCAGAATATCTGTGCTAATGCTGAACCTGTTATTTTATCAACTTTCTGCTTTGTGGGGCAATTGTCCCTTTTGGCTTTGTCCACATTCCTTACTCTGATGGGTTGGGAGGTGTGCATTATGTGCTTATGCTACCTGTGTTATCCTACAACTTTTGGCTTGGTAGCATACCTCTCAAGCTCTTAGAGCAAAATATCTGGACAAAGCCTAAAATAATGGGGGGACAAATAGGGACAGATTTTTAAATATTGCTCTTACAAACTTAAAAAAGCTGATAGAATAATAGGTTTTACATTAGCATGAATTTTCTATAGGATGTGGAGTCTTAAACTCAAATGTTTGCCATTATTTAATGACTTCAATCCTCAGCTATTTGCCAGAAAGGTACAGATTTTAGGAGGAACAAACCAAAAATATGAGGCAAATTTCTAATACATTTGTAACACAAGCATCTTAATATGGCATGCAGTTCAAAATACATTTGTTACACCACCATCTTGTATAAATTAATTTGATATTCACAAATGACATATAATTATTTACAAAATTCCAGCTAGCTGTGCTGCCAGTATCTCCCTTCATCACACATGCTTCATTACTTAAGGAAAAAAGTGAAAATTTTAGTTTAGGCTGGCTTGAATAGTGCAAACTCTCTTGTCTACTCTGTGGTTTCTTCAATACTCTGAACAGTACTTGTTATAGAACAATCCTTGTGACACAAGATGTAAGTACAGTGGCTTTAGACAAAAATAAAACTGATTAAGGGTTTGAATGGAGCCACAAAATACTTTTTATAAAGGGTGTAAGAAGCCAGTTTCTCACGCTTAAAGTTGTACTGTAACACTAAAGACAACTGATAATGGTAAACCTGTTTCTTGCTGGAAATATATCTATAAGCCTTGAATAATGAAACTGTACTATTTAGCATATATCATTAATGTTTCATATATAACCACAAGCTAATGTGTGCCCAGTTTTCTAGACATGACAATGATTACATGTGATATAAAATTCACTTGCATATCTATGACAGGCACAATCTGTTGCAATCACCATGACTCATCCTATATCCCAACCATGTATTTAAGACCCTTATGTCTTGTGAAGTATGTATGTAACATAAACTGACCAGTATTAACCAGAACATTCAAATACATCAATTTGAAGCATATTTTCTTGCAGAAATAATGAGTTTTACATAGGAATGTATTTTAAGACATAATTACAACCACACACATATACACCTCTTTGAAGTGTATCTCCATTCATTCAGAAATTGCTATATATCAAACTTCCATGCTGGAAAAGTAGTTCTCCTGCAGCAATGTCATCTAATAAATTAAGTTGCATTTCTACATCCTTTATCCCATTGATTGGATTCCCAGCTGTTACAATATTATTTTAACATTGTGAAGGTCCCAACATGACAGTATGCCCAAATTCACCATCTATGACCTTCTAAACTGCAACTCAATCATGAGCGGACGGTGATCTGCTGTGGCGACCCTTAACTGGGAAAAGCCGAAAGAAGAGGAAGATTAAGTATCTCATTGTTGGATATTGGAACCTGTGATAATGGGTGGAGCATTACACATGACACAGCTCAATGCTATGTTTCACATCTTTACTGCTATGTGATGTAAGTAGTGCCAGTGTATCTGCCAAGGAGTTCATCTGCTTTCAAATGTACAAATGCAGTTGGCAAGGCTATGCATCTTGTAAAATACCAGTAACACTAAAGATCTGAATTATGCACCAATTCAGACATATTTTGTTAGATTGTCTTTTATAGACATGGCTGGCAAGGGAGAGAATGGTGCTATATTTAAGAGCACAGAGGTGGGGTGTTGAGGATCCCAGTATATTTGTGGCACTTCTTGTGAAGTGTTACAGTCATAGGCATTTGCAGGGGATTATATCAGGTGTTAGTATAAGGCTGAAGCTTGGAATAGCTTAGTCAAGGATGTCTCCAATGAACAGGTATTCCATGCAATGGGGAGCAACACCATCACCACAGTAGCAACTTTAAACAGCACAAGTAGGATCTCCTAAGCTGATGGGAGGCTGACTTTAAGACTGGGAACATGTCTATGACATGGCAATAATTATCTTGCTAGCCAATGCAGTTACTTGTTATACTTTCATATATATTTCTTTTCATTTTGTGCTGTACAGCTAAAAAAGAGATATCTGCAAGCCACGAGGCACACCTGGAGAGCTTAACTCACCGCACAGTGGAATGGGGTAAGTATGATTCATGAAACAAATTCAAGCCATAATGTTCTTTTCATTCCATCAAGCACTAGCATCTTGAGCAGTCATACCGCATTCTTCATCTCAAGCATGCATGCCTTCTCTAATAACACTTACCGCTGGCATTAAGCAAATAGTACACCAGCTTTACTGTGTGTGGGTTTAGTAGTTAGTAGCAAAAATTACTTTTTTGAATGGATAAGTATGTATAAGATATTAATGACAGCCTGTCAGGAAAAATAACAATATGGTAATTGTAATTATTAAATCAGAATGCATTTTACCTTTTTGTGGGGAAATTATAATTTATCAACAATTTGCTATTTGCACAGCTTGCTACTGAAAATTAATGTTCAACAGCACAGAGAGGCACGCCAACCACTGTGGCTCAGCCTGCTATATCTCCACAGATGGCAGCACAGACACCCATCAGTTCAGGGTCATAACCTTTCAGTGTTGACTCTATAAGCCCTGCTCTACCTGCTCTAAGTGTGTCAGGTAGCTCTGCCCCAACTGATGGTGCAGTGATACTTTCTGGGAACAATAGTAGTGGATGTGGTGATTTTGATACCAGACTGGAGTTCATAGGGCTGGTGTAGAATATAATGGAGTGGGGCATCAGTCCACATATCTGCAGAGTTGAATAGGTCTTGTGTCACATTACAAAGATAATGCCATGTCCAGCACTGACCCAGGGTGCTGCTGCAGAGACAGAGATGACAGTTTTGAGGGTTAGGACTAGATTTGTACTATTCTAAGGCTGGAATTGGGTGCCCCTCTGATGTCCCCAACCTATTCCCAATTATGGGGTCACCCAACCTTATGTCTTTATCATCATCGCTGTCTGTTTTGTATGGCGTGTATGTGTGCGGATGCTTTCTTAACCTGCCCTACCCTACCTACCTGATCCTGTCCTTCTTAGGCACCTTTTCCAACATAACCCCCTCCAAAAAAAAAAAGTGGGCGCCTGTCCTACAAAAAAAATGCCCCATATGTATCTCTCCACTTTGCCTATGTCTCATCTTGACACAAGTGATTTGGTCCAAATGGTCATACGACATTATTATGTTGTTACCACACATCACTGGTGTGGTGACTGACATTGTGAAGTGGATAGCTATAGTGCTGTCCCACAAACCTCCTGCAAATTCCTGTATTCTTTCTCCTGTGTTCTACCCTCTGCTTGTCAACCCCATTTTCACCACTGTCCTAGCCATCCCTTTTCATGCATTTAATCTGGTCTTAACATATATACTCACACACAGCACACATGGCTAGAAATGGCCCATGGAAAAGTCTTCACTTTATGCCTTCAGGATTCTCATGGAGTTTGGCAGAATGCGGCAGTGCTGAGTGACAGTGAATGCTGTTTAAGTTCTTATTGGAAAATATGAAGATTTTCATTTAATATGCATTGGTCAAGTTACTGTAACACAAATGTGCTTAAATCTGCTGAGCTATGGGAATACAGAAGCCAGTACTATGTAACAGTTTATTTAATTTAACAGTTCATAGGTGGCTGGATGTATTAAAGCAGGAATTCCTATGTGGAGTGTTGAGACAATTACCCTGCTTGTATGCTGATATTTTTGCAGTGTCATGGTTCAATTACAGCTGTACCTCAATTTATTACTTTATGACATTTCATAGTCTTAGCATGTATTTAACTGCAAACATCTGTATTTATCTCCGTATGAAGCATTTTCATAACATAACCTTAGAAAAGTGCAGCAAGACATTATTTTCAAAAACATTGCAGCCCCTACAGGGAGACTTATTAAGCCAACCTTATCCTGGTTAGGTATTCCATATTTATTGCACTGTCCTACTACTTATTTGTCCCTATAGCCAGAAGTTTAATGATGATTTGATGAATAAGACTAAAACACCATACATATATTCCTACTTGTCCCACAAAACATATTGTTGTTATTTGTGTCTGCATCTGTCTCTACCTCTCTGTCTTCACCCCTTCTGCTTCATTACTTTGTCGTTGTGCTTCAATAGTGTTATTTTAATTCTGTGGTGTAGTAGTTCCTTTGTGGTGTGATGAACTATTGCTGAAATGTATAGAAAATGTTTTGAATAGTTTAAGTGTTGGCTACATATTGTTGTTTGCCATTGTTATGCTTCATCTGTCATAATCTACAATATCCCTCCCTCCATGTCACCCTGTCAATGTATCTTCTGTCTTCTGTATCACTAATCTTCCACCTCTACATTTGCACAATGTCTGGTGCCGGGCAACAAATGCAACTAAGGATAAATGGAAGTACACAGCATAAGGCAATATCTTGGCATTTGATTGCCTTCATCATCATTATTCTGTTTCACTTTGGGCCACCTTGCTAAACTATGGGCCGGATTCACGAAGGCTTGCATGGAGTCTAAGAGTAGTGTAAGACTCCATGCAGCCTTTGCGATCCAGGAACAGCCCAAAGTCCGTGTAAGAGACAAGATAAAACGGCTCTTACACGGAGTGGGCGTGGATAAGCTAATCACCTCACTTGCAGCCGAATAGCATGCAAATGAGGATGATTAACGATCTAGGAAGTCCAGAACAGCCCATGTAAGAGCCGTTTTAGCTGCAGAAATGTACTCAGTTGACAACTGAGTACGTTTCTGCAAAAACTGCACTGGAGCCATGTCAGCTCCAAATAAAGGGTGCATATGTGTCAGGCAGCATGCCAATGGCCAAATATGTGGCCATTGGCAAAGTAACCTGATGCAAATATATTAAAAATATAATTTTTTTTCGGCGATTGACGATGTTTAAACCCAGTGTAGCCCCGCGCAAATGGGCTGCGCTGTATAAAACATAAAAACAAAGGTTTTAAACCCACAAATGTGGGTTTTATGCAATACATGGAATGTCAATGCAGGGACCAGCAGACCAAAACCAACATGGCCACCGTGTAGTGGTTGCTAAGGGGGGAAGCTGAGTCTAAGACATGTAACTAAGCATTAGTAATCTGATGCAAATGAGTGTAAGGATACTGAATTCCACTGTCACATAGCAAATGAGCACAGTCTGAGTAGTGTAAGAGTTACAGAAGGGGGAGGAACAGAGTAGGAGATAGGTGACATCACAGGGGGGAATGGTAGAAAGAAATGCAGTTCATTGGAGGTCAGAGTTACATGACAGATGTCAGACAGATATCATGGAAAGAGGTGTGCCACTAACTAAGCATGAGAAAGTCAAGAAATGGAAGGTGTACACTGTTGCCTACACCAAAGTTTCTTGCTGGATGTGTATGCGCACGTGTGCGCGCCATGAAGCGCGAGTAAGGCAGTGTGCGCGCGCGTAAGACAGACTGAGCATGTGGGAGCGTGTTGGGAGATGTTTAACACTGTTTGCATGGGCGTGCACGCGTTTTAATCCAAATAAGCAGATTCTGAACCGTGTAAGTATGTGTGCACGCGTGTAAGCCACTGTGAGCATGTTTCTGCTGGTTTACACATGGCTCCACCTTGAGGAAACAGAAAGGAAAAAGGAAGCAACAGATTTAGTAGGAAGCTAGCAGGGAATACTGCTGTAGCTAGCAGGTGAAAACAATTAGATGCAGGCAATTACACAGGCAGAATAGTAGCCCAGCCCAGCACTTAAAACTCTGCAAACAGCAGTGCAGGATGTTTCTCTCAAGAGACACTGCAAGACAGGAGTTAAGTTATCAGAAGTGAAAACTGAAAAAGCTGAACTCAGAGCAGAAATGTTAGGGGCTGCCATAGCTGTCATAATGAGACATAGGCGACTTGCTGAGGGTGGTGACAATGCAGATGGTGCCAGACAACCCACAGTGAGGAGACGGAGAAGAGTGTACAGGCCCAGGGTCACCTACCACGGGTTACATGAGCTGGAGAAAGTAGAGCACTATAGAGTGGACAGAGACCTCCTGCAGCAAATAGTGGAGCTGTGCAGGCCACGCCTCACACACAGAACCAACAGAGGGGAACCCATCCCAGTGGAAACCAAGGTATGTGTTGGCCTAAGAATACTAGCAACAGGTACCTTCCAGAGACCAACTGGTGATATGATGGGGGTATCACAGGCATCAGCCTCCAGGATACTGCACCAGTTCCTGGATGCCATGTCAGCACATGTCGGTGATCATGTATATTTCCCCAATGCCCGTTAGGTATTGTCCAGCAATATACATCTCTTCCAGCAAATAGCGGAATATCATGAGGCAGTGGGTGCAATAGACTGCACGTACATATGCATCAAAGCACCAGCCGGTGAGCGGGGTAGGGCATACATCAACCGCAAGGGCTTCCCCTCCATCAACTGCCAGGTCATGTGTGATGCCCAGGGCATAATAATGAATGTGTGTGCTGGCTGTCCTGGGAGCTACCATGATTCCCACATCTGGCATTTGGTGCAGCTGTACCAGACATTTGCCAATGGGGACATCCCGCATGGACATCTAGTGGGGGATGCAGATTATGCACTGGAGCCGTGGCTGATGACACCCAAAAGAAACGCACACACACCTGAATAGGAACGCCATAATGAGGCACAAGCACAAACACGTAATGTAATAGAGCGTGTGTTTGGGCTGCTCAAGTCACGGTTCCGGTGTCTGGACACATCTGGTGGAGCCTTGCAGTACACACCAACTACATGTACCCAAATTGTCATGGTATGTGCTATGCTACATAATATGATCTTGCGAAAACAGCTGCAGCAGGACCAGCATAGGGCCGGGCCAAACAGCCCTCCACCATTGCCAAGGCCATCACAGGCAGAGTGTGACTCGGAGGAGGAACAACCTGAGCCTGCCCCAGTAGGCAGAAGGAGGCGTGCCCAGTATGCCCTGGCCTTGGCAAAGAGGCAACGCATAGCACATACACTGGCTCAGTAGGAACCCTGGGAATGATACCCCTCTCTGACTCACTCATATAGTAACAGGGATGCCTAACATGACACAACCTGCTCTCAAACATGTACAGGGAAGTGTAATATGCGCATCCGACAGAGGCAACCCTGCAGCACCACCTGAGGCATGAATGCTATGTGTTAAGTAATGTAACACCATGTACTATATGCACACCTGAGGACCCTGACTAACATCCTACCCTCACCAAGCATCATGCCACAACATGACAATGAGATGATCAAGTGCAATAATTGACGGAAGTATCACAGCTAGTCAAAGGGGATCCAAAGTGTGCCAGTCTGGGATGACATGCTGAGCATGACATGATGCACCACCTGCTACGACTGGCGTGCACCTATCAGTGCAGGCCGTATGGATACTGGCAAAGGCTGTTGTTACCCACAGTGTGCCCTGAATAGGTAAGGCTCAAAACACAAACCTATCTCCATAGGTATCAGAAGGGATAAGAATAAGATAAGGGATAAGTCGAAACAGCAAGATGCATGCAGTCTAAACTCACCCAGTATGGAGAATGGTGATATCTGTGCTGTAACAGAAAACTGAGCCAAGGCTCACAACAGCACCCTAACACTCCCAGGTTACACCTCATACTGTGCTGTACAGCCTCAAAACATGGAACAAGCTACAAAAGGAGGGTGACTAGCAAGAATTGTCAAGGATAACCACACCCCCATGTTGGTACCACAACAAAAAGCAGCATGGACTAGCCATGGTCAAGTAACAGTGGCTAAAACTGCCCCCCAGTTTATAGCCTGCTACAGACTACTGTCCCAACACCAGGAACTGCACCTGGCCTATGCTGGAATACATGAATTTATCATGTCCTCCAAACCACATTATATTGGGTGACTGGAAATACCCAGACATTGACTGGGAGCATTATACTAGCTCCAACAGTGTAGGACAAAAGTTCATAGAATTCATAAACCAAAAGGCCCAGGAACAACGTACCACTCCCACAGGAGGGGTAAGCATACTGGATGTGATAATCAGCAACATGGGTACTGGATGGCAAGATGAGAAGTGTATTGCTCACTGGTAAAACCAGACCATAGAGTAATCACACTGGATATACAAATCCTGACCACAGTCCCTGGCCAGAAAACCACAGTGGAAAACATGTGTTAAGCAATATTTGTACTCCTCCAAACTGATGTGGAATCCATTAAAGGTCCTGTGCAGGTGCAAAATATGGGCCACACCTCAGAACCTGTAATACAGCCATTCCATGAACACTGCCAGGAATGCTTGGATTATGCAATCCTAAATTAAAACAAGACACAATGCCATACATGCAGGAATCTGGCATGGTGGACACCAGCCATAACCAAACCATGCAAGAGAATGAGGAAGCTACTACATGATAGAGCAAACATAAACAATGAAGTAATCACTGATCAGTAGTATGGCAATAAAATCTGTCCACACATACAATCCACTAAGGCCAGCCACAACAAATTGAATCTGTGAATCCTGAGGCAATGTTACACCTGCCCCAAGTACACAGACAACCTCCAACTCCACCCAAGAAATACAAATATATGTGAGAGATGCAACCATCTATCCAAACTGGAGGCTGAGCTCCCTCAACTCAGTACTCCCAAAACTAGTCAGGAGGAGAAGGTAACCACACACACCACAAACACAGTCCCACATAGACCTATCACAACTGCAAACCAAACATATAAACACAGAAAAACATTCCCGGAGGCACAAATTACAAACACAGCACACCAACAGAGGCCTCTAAAGCAGACACCTGATCAAACAACCTCCAAACATAGCACATGCAACACATAGTACACAAAGCTGGTGTGCCAAACAGTCACAGGCCAGAAGGAGAAACAACATGCCTGATACAGTTGTAATAGTTGACTCCATAGTCAGACACACTGCTGTCCCGCACCAGACTGAACAAGGAAAGGGTACAGTAAGCTGCCTGTAGGCTGCCACAATACACCACATAACAGAAGTATGCAGGTCACTCCAAAGCAAGTAGAAATATGATGCAGTCATAGTCCATGCTGGTGTGAATGACCTGAGATGTACCTCCCTAGACTACATGAAAAGAGACATAGATGAGCTCTCTGATTATGTAGTCCAGGCCGGTATGACACTCATCGTTTGCAGCATCCTACCCTTACCAAGAATAATGCCACAGTACAAACACGGAATGATCAGTCATAGCAAGTGGCACACTTACTGGTGTCATTCCAAGGGGATCCAATGTCTGTCTGCTTGGGATGTCATGCTTGACAAGCCACACAGCTGTTCTTGGGATGGCTTGCACCTGTTACCCCTGGGCGTCTGAATATTGGATAAGGCCTTTGCCACCTCCATAGAGCCTTTTGTAGGCAAGGCTGAAAAGACTGACCCACCACCCTAGAAAACATAAGTGGAAAGAAACATAAGGGTAATGCTGACCAATGCCAGATGTGTAAACCCCAATATGCATGCTCCCAAGGCCATCCCCAGTATGGAGAACATCGATGTCTGTACAGTGACAGAAACCTGCTGCAAGCCTCCTGACAGCACACCAGCACTACCAGGTTATACCACGGATCATGTGTCATGGCCCCAAAACCTGGAACAAAACATAAAAGGAGGGTGAGTATCCATATTCAGCACAGACACCCATACGTCCAGGTAACTGACAATGCACAAGACATTGGAGTCCACCCATGTGCAACTAACTGTAGGCAAGACTGCTGTACAGTCTGTATCATGCTACAGACCACACTCTCACACACAGGAACCCCACCCAGCCGTCCTGAAGACACTGGACAGTATGAATGTCCCACCAAATACCAAACAAGGTACCACAAATTACCACATAGGTGGTAAACCATTATGTATGGAAGGAGTAACCAGGGACCTAGGGACACAAGTGGACAGTAACCTGTTATGTGACACCCACATTGCTAATGTGGCTAGGAAGACTGTCTACATTTGACACCGTATCAGGAAAGGATTCACATCTACATCAACAGAGGTCATTGTGCCCCTATACTGTTCTCTAATCACACCCATAATCTAGTACAATGCCTCATATGGGATGTACCTTACCTGACACCTGCAGCAGTTAGAAAGACCTCAAAGGTACCTCACCAAGAGGATAAAGGGTCTCAAATATATGTCATATGCTGCCTGGCTGTAGACACCCCAGCTGAATGCAGTCACATACTGCCTACACAGAGGCATTGCATGCCTGTTGTAAAGGCTATGCCCAACACAAGAGTAATGGACATGCTCCACCCCAGAAAACTCAAATCCATTGGAGCTGTGAGAGTGAGAGATGTCAACCTCAACAAATAATGAAATAGGATGTGCTGGTGGGACAGATACATAATCCAGAGGCTCCCCACACCCTGTTGTCAATTCGCATGTGTGTATGGATGCACACAGTTCCACCTCATGGCTGCCATATACTGGTGTTTGTGGACAGCCACAGACTGTACCTGCCAGGTCATACAGATCAGTGTCTCCGGCCACGGACATGGTACCTGTGCCTTGCAGGGGTGCTACAGACCGTATCCAGTACCAACCCCGACTGGGTACTGTCATCAGAAGCAGGTGTTCATTGACTGGACACAGATCCCTGTCGGGCCTGGCCAGAACCACGTGCACGTGGTCTCCTGGGGCGGTCTGATGACAGCACAGACCCAGGATTACTGGGGCTGCTGCTGGCACTATGGGGGCGGCCGCGGCCCTGCTGTCATCCACGACGACTGCCAGCTGCTGCTGTTGCTGGCATACGGCCACGTCGATGCCTCAACCACCCACCATCGCCCTGGCTCATGGACATGTAGTTGTGGAACCGGTCTAATATGTCCCCACAACATCTGTCTATGACATTGGTGAAATCACGGATGGCAGCCGCAATGTCACGCATACTGTCAGTCATGGCTGTGCGACATGCTGTCAGCTCCCTCAGACCCTGTCTGGTGTACCGTTCCATACGTGACTGTGCCTGCATGACAGCCTGAAACATAGCTGAGGTTGTAAGACCTCTGTGGGCACGTCTGACAGGGGCAGTACGCCCATGGATGCACCCACGAGAACCCCTGGACATCTGTCAGCGTGGTACCATCTCTGGGCCATGCCCATGGCTGCTGTGTGGGGAGGCATGTGCCACAGATACCACATGACCCTGGTCAACGTCCACTGTATGCTGTCCATCACCTAGGGACATTGGTGACAAAGGGTGTATTGGCAGGATAACTGTGCGCATTGATGGGGTCGACAGCTGTGTACTGTCAATCGGCTGACCAATGGCAGACCCTGGCATACTTTCCTGTGTCATTACACAGATGTCATCATTATCAGTACCCACGGCACCTGATTTAGGTTGCCTGCTACATGACACCAGAGCAGCAACAGAACCTGTGGGAGGGAAACAGGAAACACAGTTTACAATGTCTACACATTACCAGTGATGCACACATGCACACATGCACAGGTGCACACATGCACACATGCACATGCACACATGCACACATGCACAGGTGCACACATGCACACATGCACAGGTGCACACATGCACACATGCACACATGCACAGGTGCACACATGCACACATGCACAGGTGCACAGGTGCACACATGCACTCATGCACACATGCACACAGTTTCACACAATTGTGCAGTACTCAGTATGCGTGATATCAACACACAGACACAGACACATCTACATGCATACAAAGAGCACTACTAAGTGAGCCAAATAGTACTATTACTATCAACACTATTACAGGAATTGTTATTACACACTCACCAGCATGGATAGGCTGCATTGCTGTTATACCAGAGGGTCCTGCAGACGTGAAGAAACTAATGTCAGTGGGCACAACTTTGCCATTGTTACCGAGTATGATACAGGTCAGTAGTACAACAGTCGCCTTTCACAGGTCAGCTGCTAATATTGAGGATATCACACTTGCACATTAAATACTATGGTGACAGCTACAAACCAAGGACACACCTCACACATGCATTAACTACCAGTGTACACAACAGTCAACTATACATATGGCATATTACCTGCACGTTCACTGTCTTGCTGCGTGGCTCCAGCCTCCATCATAATGCATGTCTGCTGCTGTTCTTGTTGCTGGTGGACTGGAGCCACTACACTCATGAGTAGTCCCTCCAGTCTGGTGAGTGGGGGATGTTTAGCCACCCCACCACCTGTGGCGACCTGTTGCCTGTGGATATCCGACGCACGCTGATGGACATGTCTGATTAAATCACTGCAGTGATGTCGCACCTGCTCATATGTCCTATTATGCGTGCCTATGTCATTTACCTGACGGACAAGGTCTTGCCACAATGCAGCCTTCTCCTGCTGATTCTGGCTGGTGCGGGAAAAGAGTATTGCATAATCCTGCACCAGGCTCTGGTGTATCTCCTCATCCTCAGCTGTGGAGTAGGTGGGATTCCGCGGGTGGGCCATGTACCTGAGAAAGAAAATAACCTGGTATCAGCAATATATGTCAGCAGAATTTGGCACACATACTACACATGCTACTCGACTGTTATGATACAACATATCTCACATATGTAGCATCTGTCTGTCTATTGGTGGATACACATGTAGATGGCCAGGTATCAGTGCTCAGCCAGCAACTGTGCAACAGTACCTGGCACACTCCATACGACATACTACCAAACCCCAGCAGTCAGAACACTGATTCAGGTCAAGAGCACCTCCTCACTCTGGGGTTTGTATCTAGGTACTGTATGGCCTACATCATCAACTACTGTGAGCTGACCACACACTGATTGCCCTGGATATACATATCCCACCTCCACCACCAGCACAAACGACTATAGTGCATAACATTACAGATACAAACTTTACACTTTGTAACAGTGACATGGTATCCTTTCAGCCCACTGGGCCAGTGGCAGATACAACCCACAATGCTGACCCCTACACAATTGCTTTCTACAGACATCTCCGAGAATGCATGGATCATGCAATCCCATATATGACCAAGACACTCTCCACAAAGGGACAGCATCCTGTCTGGTGGACCCCAGCCATAGACAGATTGTATTACAGAAGATGGAAGCTACTGCAAGACAGAGCATAATTCCATAAAGGGAGGGCATGTCTGAGCAGCACTAGTAAGGATCTATTTTCCATCATACAAAAATCCATGGGCAACTTTGAGAGGGAAATCAAGAGGGACACTACAGATAACCAGAAGGCCTTCTTCAGTTATGTTAGCAACCTGGTCAGGATCAATCCTCTATGCCCATAGTTAGTACACAACAACAAATATTTCACTGACACCACAGATATCGACAACATTGTGGCAGACAGGTTCAGTGCAGGTGTCACCCCCTCTCCCCAAAATAAGACATAGTTATCCCAGCTGACTGTAACCTCCCTGTCATCACAGATGTCCAGGTGAGAGCCACCCTCAGGACAGCAGAATACACAGTATGAATGGGACCTGATGGTATCCCCAGTTGCATGCTACATAAACTCTGACAGGAGCTAAACACACATATAGAAGTGCTATGTAACACTAGCCTGACTACAGGATATGTACCTGTACACTGGCGCATAGCAGCAGTGGTTCCACTCCACAAAGGAGGCACCTTAACATGCCAATACAATACAACATAATACATTACATTACAATACAATACTATACAATATGCTATTGCCCCTGGGACTACAGCAGCATACTGTTCTGCTACCCTGACCATTGTGACACATGTGGTGTGATGGTACCTGCTGCTGTCACACAGTTACACAGGGTGACTCATATGGCATATTACCTATCTGACTAACATTCAGCAGGGGTATGTGTGACATGTACTCATGGGGAGTCTTGCTTCTTAGCACTGTGTGGTTTATTGCAGGGTATGTCTTATCTGTGGGTAGGAACTCTTACCTCCACATGTGCACTCTATTGCAGTGGCACGGATGACACACAGCAGACATTTAGGTTGTGGATGGTGTGAGGTGTTACTATGGTTGTTGGACATCTGTCATGGGTGTGACTTACATATGTAAATCCGGGAGTGGTAACCTCTATGTGGGTAGCATATGTGTACTCTGTGGTGTTGTCAGTCACTGTGCATTGGTAATGTGTTTGAGTGCATTGTGACAGTGTTGTACATGTCACTGTGTCCTTCTCCATATCTGTAGCTGTCATGTGAGGTCCACACCATGGCATCCATTATGTGGTGTGGAGGGGTACACCGACCTACATGTCCATAGCTGACACACCATGTCCGCTGACACATACCATGTGCAGGTATTCCAGGGATAGTGTGCCACTGTGAATATCATTGGGGCCACTATTGTACACATTTATAACCCTGTTCATCCCTGACACATGCAGTGGTGGGCAGCCAATCACATATCTGGTGGTTACTGGTGTAGGAATGTGGTATGGTACTCTGGTTTTGACACTGGTGTTCACTCCATGCCTTTGTCATCAGGCACCTGTTACAATACATCTGTACACATGTGCCTCACTCAGAATTTATATACATCTCTCTCTCTATATATATATGTATATATATGTATATAGATATATTTATATGTATATATATATATATATATATATATATATATATATATATATATATCCGTATACATATACACATATATATATTGATGTTCATATATTGCTATAGATGTGGAGGGGGGGGCACAGAGGGGGTGTGAGTGACAGAGGGGGTGGGACAGGCTGTGTTGCAGGTTGTCATATACAGTCATACCTGTAGATAGTCAGATCAGTCTGTCTATGTATATGTATCTACATATATCTATATCTGTATGTGTGCATTGCATAGATATGTTTGTACAATATTCTATCTACATCTGTCTATGTATTCCTACATCTCTCTCTCTCTATGTATGTATACATATATGCATATATATATATATATATATATATATATATATATATATATATATATATATATATATATATATACACATACATATGTTGACATACATACGTATCCATATGTTAGACAGGTATATCAACATATTTGTCTACCATACTGTATACACACACTAACATACTGCTAAACATACATAACTGTGAAATCTACTTTGTACATGGCACTACAACCTACAATCAACCAACATTGATATGTGCACATAGATGCTCTCACATACAAATGTATGTACAGCCTTCACTGATAGTTGCTGTATGTCTCCTGCCCTTTACACATCTTCATATACATATGGATACAGACCAATGACATATATGGAGGGTTCACAGTATGTAGACCTTTATAGTATTACTTTAGATTACCTGTGTTTGTCACAGCTGCTTGTGTTGCTGTCTGGTTCTCTGTCCTGCTGCTCCACTTCCCAGTTGTCAGCTTTCAGGTAGCTGTTGCTGAACAATTTGTTTGTGTCTGCTTAATTGCAGTTTTCTCTGTCTCTGTCTCTTTCTCTCTCTCTCTCTGTCTGTCTCTCACGTCCTTCTCAGGGTGCAATGAAAGTATTGCATGTGTGGACTGGGAGTACAGCATACTTTTGTAGGTATCTGCATATACCCATGTGATGGCCTCTGCACCAATTGTTAGCCAGCATTTGCTAATTGCATGCAGCCAGTTGTGTATTGATTGCAGTTCTCACTGTGATTTCAGAACAGTGCTATAAAAAGGTATGTGAGATAGGCATAGCCCTTTCAGATTTTAAGGGCAGGGACCATGCTGTTATGCTGTGGACAATGTTCTGTGAGTGTAAAGGTTGGTATCTCTCTCATATTTCCAGGTGTGTTGTAGATTAACATTCCTCCATTCATTTCTCCAGTTTCCTGTACTAACTGTGTATGTACACTGACACCTACAACTACTACTACTACTGTTAATGTGTGTGTGTGTGTGCTTTCCTTTCACTTTTGCTTGCACTTTGTTGCTAAGGCTTCAATAGTTGCCCTTTACAGTCACTACTTGTATGCCTGCTAGGTGTCTTGGCTGTAGTGTGCTGCTGTAGCTTTCCTATTTTCCATGTACATTCACACCTTGGAATGCTTGCTATATCTGCTAGGGTGTTACAGCATGCAGTGTGGTCTGGCCATGGTGTGGGCCTTGACATCCACTAAGGTATTTGAGTATGCTGCTGAGCAGGCCCCAGAGACTTTCAGGTTCATCTGTTATGTGCCTCATGGAATGGTACATATCAGTGGGGTACACCCATTAAAATGTCTGGTATGCTGCAGTTGTGACTGTGGGTTAGCATGAGCATATGTATTACTACACTTTTTCTGCCATGCAAGTGATGAATACTTTCAGGACTCCATAGTTACCATTGCATGTGTTACACCTTTCTGCCTACTGTTTGTACATTTTACATGGGGTCTGTGGGGCATCCCTGTAAGTCATTCACTGTTGCTATGTCTAGGCTCTTAACTATTCAAATATGGTGGTGTCAGACCCGTCATGTGTACAGATATTTGCAGGTTGTCCACATTTCTGCCTCATATTTTGGTCAATATCTCGTGCACACCTTTTTCTGGCAAGTCACTCTAGGCTCAAGTCAGAATATGGTGACAAACATTCAAGTTTCAGACTGCATACCCTTCCAAACATCCCACAAAGTGCAGACCCTGTTACTCTCTGAACTGTCTGCGTTTGTTGTAACATTATTTGTAATGTGTCCCTGGTTTTGGGTCTTTGCTCCACATATTTTATTACTTGGTCCAGATGTGTTCCTGTAAGAGGTTGTGGGGTATGGGCAGTGCTTATCCTGCTGTGAGTATGTGTGTGGCTTGCAAGGTGCTATAGTGACATTATTACCTACTAGCTTCCAACTAGCATGGCTGTTTCTGTTCACACACTACTATTATGTAAATCCACTAGTTTTGATAGTAATTCTAAATGGCATGCTTTGTGTACTACACATCTATATTCCCTTTACATTCATTCCTACTATTACATGATATATTTATTTTAGCACAATGTTCTTGTATAAGAGTCATGGCTTAGTGGTAAGTCATGCAGACTACTGTTTCCAAGGTCCTGGGTTTGGGACTCACAGTGGGATTTTATTTTGCTTTTGAGCTGAGTACAGGACTTGTCAATCAAAGTGACTAAGGCACTTTTAAGCAGTTGTAACCGGGTTAGCGCTGGTTTGCGCGGAGCTCACGCACTGGCGGTTAGCTCAGCACACCCGCTTACAACCGCTTAAACGTGCTTACTTTTAAGCACACCGCTATTTTCTTTGAAAGAAAAGAAAATGGGGAGACAGGAAAGTGGTGAAAAAGGGATCACAAAGAGGGTAAGACAGTAGGGAAACAAGCTTGGGATGTGCAGGAGGGATGTAGGTAAGGCCCATAGCTGCACATTTCTTCATCAGCAACAGCTGTGCATATGTATGTAATTTGGTGTGACATTTGAAACCTTCCACCCCTGAGAGAGGTGTCAGGACAACAATAATACTTGTTGTACAGCCAATTGTAATTGATAGGTTCCATGTCCAGTAGACATGTGTGCGGAATGGGCAGCTATGTATGGGGCGTAATTTTTTTGTGGGTACAGAGTGCCCTTTTTTTTTTTTTTTTCAGGTGAGAGTGGTATGTCAGGTGAAGGAAGTCGGTACAGCTGGGGAGGTAGGTTTGGTAGGTAAACAGACAAGACAAACAAGACGCATAAAGGGGCGGTGTATGACATGTGTGGAGGGGGTTACACAATTGACGGGGATGGAGGTTTGGATATCCAGAGCCCATGAGCCCACAGATGGCAACAGTGGAACTGATATCCCCACCCATAGGCAGTTGCCACTGTTCCTTCACTGCCCAGGACGTGACTGTGCTGGGGGCTGTGTAGGCAGGGCAACAGGCATGCCCGTTAGTTGTGCCACCCATGCCTCGAGCTGGTGTAGGGGCTCGAGAACAGAGTCCCGAATCTCCCTACGCACCACAGACCGGATGCTACGGAGGGTGAGTGGTGGTCCTCCTCCGGCCACACTTGCAGAGGGAGGGGTGAGCCCCATCCCCTGCAGTGCTTCCACCCGCAGGTGGCACAGGGCCACCGGAGGAGGGTCTGGACTCGGCACTAGTGCCAGGTGCACTCACCAGCTGAGGTGGGAGAGGTGGGTCTGCTGGAACCCGCCTTCCCTGTCATACTATGTTTTGCATTATGTCATGACAGTTTGGGTTAGTGACATATAATACCATTCACAATTAGTTGTAACAGCATGCGTTAGTGTTCCCATTGACCAAACACCCAGATATTCACACCATTGAGCAGCGTGCATAACACATGCATAATTTGAACAGAAATACACAGTCCAACAACATGCAGGGTTAATTGATGGCAACAGGCCGTCAGGTGTGGATGTATGAACAGGGCAGATGCATCAACAGACATGCAAATATATATGACCCAACTGGACAAACGTTCAGGGGTGTTAATTGTGATTGCACATACCATTTTCACGTGGAATGGGTTATATGTGGTTATAGGGTGGGGTGAAGAAAGTAATATTAACACCTTCGAATAACAATACATATGCTGTACATTTGTAATAGCTACAGTTATATACACACTACTGTTCTAACTACAGTTTCCTATATGATAACTATTCCAACTTGGTGATAGGACTGTTACTGCAACATCAATATACATTTTTATGGTTCTTCATACACATTCATATCTAGCTTTGTTCAGCTACATCATCCTGCTACATTTGCTTTATATAGCTGTAGACAAGTGTGGATGTTTGGTATATCAGATAAACATCCTATCTGCATATTGCAGACTGAGAGCAACATATCCAGATTTTGGGATACACATTCCAGATGCAGCAACACTTTGAACAGATTTTGCTGTTTGGTTTTGAATCTCACATGCATTTCATTCTATCTTGACTGCAGTATACTTTATTCAGGGGTTATTACTACTGTATTGCTGGATTCATGACACTTTCTCACACTCTCTCACTTGCTTTCATTTTACTATTCAGGATGGTACTTCTAGGCTTTATTGACATGTTTTACCAGTAGTTATTACAATCCTTTCCAGCAGTCTCACTTCTGTCATGTTTCAGTATTTCCACAGGGATATATTTCACACATGTGATTTCATCATTTTCTGCAGCTATACTTTTCAGCCTGCTGCAGGTTGTGTACTATTTTCTTACAGGCAGGGCATTTTTATTTCAGAATATATGTTGGACAGTTTCATGTTTAGGTTAAACTTACAGGCTGAAACACACTTTTGTAATCAAGCAATACTTGCATACACTTTCACACTGTTACTTGCAGATTTTATTCCTTACTGACTACACTGCACTCTTTTGCTGACTGTCATACTTTTATATTTCTTTACAGTTACTGGTAGTGGATTACTGACCTGCCTGGTGGTGCAACCGCACCAGCCTATCGCCATAGGCTCTGCGGTTCTCAGAACGGACACCTGCAGCTGTAATATAAATGAAGTAATATTGGAATACACATCTCCATAATATCAGCTAGTTTAATTTCTTACATACATAATTAAATGTTACTTACTCAGTAGTGGGGCATTGGGTGTTTGCCGGGCCTCCTGGATCCAAAGGTTCAGTTGGTCCTGCTTGCATCTCTTCAGGTCCGCATGGTGGTGACGGACCTGCTCACCAGTCCTTGGAATCCCTGTGGCACTGGTGAGATCATGAGCCAACCGGTCCCACGCCTCAGCCCTGTATGCTCCCCAGAGGACCTGGCCCTGCATGAGTTGGGCCTCATGATTATGGACTAGGAGCCAGACCATGTACCTGGACTCCTCAACACCCCACCTCTGTGCTCGAAAGCGACTACCCTCTCCTACTCCTGTCATTCTGCCTGCAGGTCAGTTCTACAATTGTTTATGCTGTGTATTCCTGCCTATGGGGCTTATATAGTCCATTTTTCCCACACATATCTGTGATTGGCCATTTTGGAATTGTATCAACTTCAGTAAACCTGCATTGTCATGCTTGTATTCATTCCTATATATAAGCTATTATTGCATTTACAAGTACTGCTGTCATGGCTTAGTGGTTCTGTACCTTGACTATGGTGTATAGTATCCTGGGTTTGAACCTGGGCACTGCTTTTTATTTTTCATGACTGTCTAGACATGCTGAGGGGTGTGTCTGTGTAAAGGCAGTTTTGATATGGCTTGCTCAACGTTGCCCGTCGGTTAGCTTGTTTGCACGGCGCGCAGCTCCGTGCAAACGGGGTACGCTGCTTTAAGCCTCATTTGGCTATCGGCACGCATATTACGCTCAGCTCAGTTAGGGGCACATAGATTTAGCATGTTAAACCACTGCTTAGCTAAGGGCACTCATTTTGCGCCAGTTAAACCACTGCTCATCTATGGGCACATGCACTCACTCTGTTAAAGTGTAGCTCAGCTATGAGCACATCTGGCATTTTTTCTTCTTTAGTTACCTCACATGTCTTCAATATAAATGGGCTATTTCATTACATTTTACATATATTGGGGTTTTATGTGTACATATTTGTCAGGGACTTGTTTCCTGCTTATTTTGAAAAAAAAAATGGTGTTGTGGGGGCTTGAACCATGAATGCCTGCTCTTCAACCAACATCTCTACCGCTACACTATTGCTTCCTTGCTTGTTTTTCATATTTAGTTCTTATATGCTTTCCCACTGACTGCTAACTGTAGCTGCGCTACGGGCACACCCGTGCAAATGTGCGCACTCACGGTTAAACATCTTTACAATTTAAAAAAAATATATAACATGTTCATTTATATATATTTTATGTTCATAGTCTGTGGGGGCATGTGTTGTGTTGTGTTTATTCACATTTCCGTGGACTCTGTTGTGGGTGTTTACTTTGGGCACTTTTACACTTCTGGGGGCGTGTCCACTTGCAGGGCTCAGCCTACAGACACGCCCCCTACTGTCTTACACGGACCGTGTTAGACTTAGGTGTGATTCAGCATGCTCTCATGAATATGCAAAGCATGCTGACATCACTCCGTTTAACTGCAGCCTCCGTGTAAGAGTTATAACTGTTACACGGAGGCTTCGTGAATCCTGGGGTATGTTTATTATGTTTAATGGGATTTTCAACAAGATGAAGAGTTGGATGTACAGATTATAGTGATCAATACGGTAATGAAGATGAATGCATTCATTTTTCCTGAAATCTGCTGTCACAATTATGACATTCTGTGTGCTGTGCTAAGATAATACAGAGGTATAAATGTTTTTCTTGGCATGCTGTAAATGTTTGAATACATACAGAAGAAATAATGCTGTATGATGCTTTGTCTGACTACTGTAAATGTTGGCTAAACCTTTACTTAACACATCACTATCTTGCTGCTACATTAATGTGCCTGCTACCAATGATGAAGCCTGTGTTGTACAGATTTTTACAAATAAGCTGACAGAGATCAACACAGAGTACTGCTAATTACCACTGTAAGTTTAACGCTTCAAGATATGATTACATATGTGCTAACACTTTGCCATCAGCAGCACAAATCAGCTTAGCAGAGCTGTGCTCAGAGTACAATAAAAAAGAGAAAATCAGAGTTATAGTTTTCTGTTGTACAATGTTTGTATGTATGTATTACCTTTGTCAACAGGTGATTTTGATTTCAGGACAATGTTGACTCATTTCATTCATTTAAAGTATATGTCTGCTATATAGTGTTTACACTTACAATGTGTAACCAGCTTGGTTAATCTATTCATACAGAATCCATCACTGTCATTCTGCACTGCACTGTCCTATGCATGACTTGCATGCTTGTCTTGCAAATGCACATAATGCAAGTATGAGACAATACAAGTGTGCAATCATCCTGACATGAAGTCACAGCACTTTTGATTGATAATCCAGTGGTGTGCAACAGTCAATGTGCATGTTATCCCGTTATGTGGAAAATGACAATGTCCTTCACTGTTAACACAATGTACAGTAAGGACAGTAGCTACATTTCATTATCAAAGTATACACATATTCCAGTGTCCAGTTTCACATAGGTATTGTCTGTCTGCTTGCGACAAATACAGTGCTCTCTACATAGGTAGGAGGTTCAATGTCCATTATGGAAGTCTTGTGTTTGTTTGTAATTTTGTGTGTGTGTGTGTGTGTGTGTGTGTGTGTGTGTGTGTGTGTATGTGTGAAGGTGTTGTGTGTGTGTGTGTGTGTGTGTGTGTGTGTGTGTGTGTGTGTGTGTGTGTGTGTGTGTGAAGGTGTTTACAGTTAGGTGAGCAGGTGCTTAATTAATCTCTACTCTGGATAAATGTTTTAAAATGATAGATGACTATACCATCCCATAAGCCTACTTTTCACATCCACAACTTCTTTGCAACACAAGGGTGTAGCTATGCATACTATTTGTACTATAATGATTATAATTTTTTATGCTTTTTAGGAAATACTTCGTCGACAAATTTATAAATGAATGTGTCAGGTAACACTGTCGTGGTTTGAAAAATATCCATATAATCTTTTTTATAGGGAATGTGATGCAAAGATTTGTTAAGTAGGATGGGGGGAGTATGTTTCCATTCTTCAAATGGCTGGTGTTTTGTGTGGCATCAAGAAGAACACACAGTTACAGTATTCTATTGTCTGCCTGCACCCCTGGTTCAACACACTGATGAGGTCGTTCTTTCACAAGTGAATTGCCACTATTTAAATGCCAGACTTCTTCTGTGGTGCTTGCATGTCTTATACTATTCTCTAGAATTTATAACTTAAAATGTAGGATGTTCAAATACAGCAATGCTTAACTTCTACAACTGTGACTGCCAGTGGAGTCATGATTGTTTTGCACACACACATTTGTAGGTGCAACTTTTACAACTCCCTCATAGGCTATAAAAATGATGTTAGCAGAACCATCTTCTTGGCAAGACACTGCTGATGTTATCCCTTCATAGAGGATGTATGTCTCATATGTAGTCATTATTCTCCTATGGCACAGGCTGCTGAGAATGTATTGTATAGATGGTGTAAATGGATGGATATACTGTGTATATTATTCTGCAAAGACATGTGCAGCTGTACAGTGTTACTGTGCATTATGAATCCTTTTTAATAAACATCCAGCTAATAATCAGTGATAATGTCATCCAATTAAATGTGCACAGGCTCAGTTGTACCTCAACATGGATGGCGCAGTGATGCAGCGGCAGTGTTGTTGCCTCACAGCAAGAGGTTCTCTGATTTCATTTTCAGCTGGGGTATCTTCTGTGAAGAGGTTGCATGACCTCCTTGCATTCGTGTGGGTTTCCTCCCACATTGCAAAGACATGCATCTGGAGCTTTTATCCCTGGGTCTCTGCTGAAAATTTGTTTTTGTTCCAAATCAGACTTTCCCAGTAAACAAATGTTAAATAAAATAAATAAATAAAAGTATGTGGTTCAATTCTATAATAGTTATTTCTGTCATATACTGTTAGCCACCTGAAATCCACCTTTAAGCATGCTTCTGATTAGGAGATTGAATTACAGTGGCACACTGTGATACTAACAAATCTTAGCATCACCAGGGAAAATAACATTTTGGCCACGCAATGATTAGATACTGCTAACAAAACTGCAATATGTCACACTTGGAATGTGCATTCTCCTGTGTTATGTGGCTTTGATAGTGGGCTTAGTACATTGTGTAACTACATATGTAGGATGTTTGAGTCCAGCTGTGAGTATATTGTTCACATTCATACTGTGTATACTATTCTGCAAAGACATGTGATGTCCAGTTGTACAGTATTATTGTGCACTTTGAATCCTTTTTCATAAACATCCGGCTAATACTAGGTTCATAGGTTCATAGGTAGGTACTAGGCTATCTGCCTGAGGGCATTTATAAGCCTAGCCAGAGTGTGTCAGCTTTCGCTGCCCCATTGATTAATTAACTGAGCCTCTGTCAAGAAGAGCCAATGAAGTGATCACAGGGGTGTATTTTCTGTTACCCATCCACTCGTCAAGGTTTCTCTTGAAGAGTGTTAGTGAGAGGCTCTGCCTAATGTAGTTAGAAATTTTGCTCCAAAGCATGGGGAGTCTCTTTGACAGGAATCTATCCCTCCAGCACGTTCTATTTATTCTTGTGGTGAGGTTTAGCTCACTAGAGCAAGTGGCTTGCAGTGACTTGGATTTCTTTAGGTGGAGCATGTCCATCAATTCTGAGTTGGACATGGCTTTGTAAGTCAAGCAGAGATCACCTCTAAGTAAGTGATATGCCACTGAGTACAGCTGGAGTTTTTCCAGTCGGGCTGCATAGGACATATGTTTGAGACCAATAATCCTCTTGGTGAGGTACTTTTGTGGTCTTTCCAGCTGTTGGAAGTGTCTTGTGAGGTACATCCCAAACTGGGAATTGTACTCTATGATAGGTCTGATGAGAGACGAGTAGAGGGGCACTATAACCTCTTTATTTCTAGATGCGAACCCTTTAGTAATTAGATGGGCTACATAGAAGGATTTCCTAATTACTTTGGAAATATGATTGTCAAAAGAGAGATTACTATTTACCTGGGTCCCCAGATCTCTTATTACCTCTACTGTATTAAGGGGGCTGCCACCTATTTGGTAATTCATGGGTGTTTTGTTTTTCCCAAACGGGATGACTATGCATCTTTTGGCATTTAGCTTGAGACCATGACTTTGACAACAGGTGTCCATCTCAGTAAGGCCCTTTTGGAGAATGTCTGTGTCACCTGGTGAGTCAGTTATGGCTCCTGGTTTGCAGTCATCGGCAAACTAGGTTTGCCATAGTCCTCCTGTGTTTGCCTGTACTTCTGAGAAGTATATGCTGAACAGTAGGGGTCCCAGGACCAAGCCTTGTGGGACACCACTTGTGACTAGTTTAGAGTCAGATATGGAGCCTGCTATTCTTACCGTGTGAGTTCTGTCTGTAAGCCAGTTGGCAACCCATCTCATGACATAGGGGTTTATGTTCAGGCTGGTGAGTTTTTCTATAATTCCCGAGTGGGGAATGGTGTCAAAAGCCTTGGCAAGGTCAAGGTAGGCTGTGTGAACTACCTTCTCCTTATCTATGACCTTGGTGACTGTCTCGAAGAAGTCAACCTGGTTTAGTGGGCATGATCTGCCCTTAACAAAGCCAAACTGGGTCGGGTCAGGTGGAGGTTTCCAATGTCTTTCTTATTGAGTTCCATGATGATGCGCTCCATAGCCTTGCAGACCAGGCTAGTCAGGCTTATAGGGCGATAGTTACCAGGGTCAGTTGTGGCCCCTCCTTTGTGGAGTGGAATAACCATTGTGCTTACCATTCTATGGGCATGTAGCCTGTGGAGAGGCTGAGGTTGAACAGTGTGTTTAGGTGGGGGGTTAGTTCATTCTGTGGTTCATGCAAGACGCAGCCTGGGACACCATCTGGCCCCATTGATGCTGTACTTTTGGCTTTTGAAAGGGCTGTTTTCACCTGTGCATCTGTGATTTCTGGGACACTACACTTTTCTGGTATTATTGTGGGCCCTTTCGGGGGTTTGAGGGGAGTGAAGTTTGCACTGAATCTATCTGCCATGATGTTGGCAATATCAGTGGGGTCAGTATATTTTGTGCTATTTTGTACTAGCTCAGAGCATATCTGCAAGTTGCCACTTAGATTCTTGACATAGCTTTGTGGTTATCTTTCAAATCCTTGGCTATTTTTCTTTGTAAGTTAGCCTTGGAGGATTTTATGAGGGACCTTAGTTTCTTACTGATACTGATCAGGGATGTCTTTCCTTCTTGGGATTTGCTTTTTTCTGAACTAGTTTCCTCCTTCTATTGTATAGCCTGTTTATGGCAAGGGTCCACCAGACTGGTTTCTTTCTCTTAGGGGAGTGAGTCTTGGTTCTGCCAGGGATGGCACGATACATGCATCCTTGTAGGTGCTCATAGAGTGCATTTGTAAAGGTTTCTGCATCTTGGGCAGCGTTATCCTTTAGCGTGGGGGCTGTGAAACTTACCACCTCTGTCTTAAGTAAGCTGAAGTTTGCTTTAGAAAAGTTTTTTACTGTGGTTTCCTTAGTTGGGGGTGGTGGTGGGGTGTGGACATCCAGAGTGATTAGTTTATGGTCTGATCTAACCAGTGATGGGTTGACCTCTGGTGTGGAACACCTGTCACCTATGTTGGTGATAACCAGGTCCAATATGTTTTCACCTCTGGTAGGGGGGTTTACCAGCTGATCCAGGGCATTTGAGTTGATAAATTCCAGGAAGCACTGGACCTGTGAGCTTGTACTTGTAGTTTTCCCAGTTAGCGGTAAGGTAATTGAAATCGCCCAATATCAGGGTGTTCGGTAGGACCTTCATGTTTTCCAGTGTCTCCAGAAAGGAGGAGTTGTGGTCCTGGGTCATGGAGGGTGATGTGTAGCAGGCCACAATTTGCATTGCAGATTTGCCTGATGTTAGTTGCACATGGATGATCTCAGAGGTATCATGCAGTGCCACTAACCTGGAGGTGTTGGTATCCTTGATGAATATGGATATAGCCCCTCCTTTGTGTTTCGGTCCATGTTCTGTGGCCAAAATGTGTGGTATGAGTTGTAGCCTGGTAGTGCTGGGGTGCTCTGTGGAGCCTTGAACCAAGTTTTAGTTACTGCACAGATGTCGATGTTCTCCATACTGCGGAGTGCTTTGAGCGCATGCATTTTGAAATTTAAACTCCTGGCGTTGAATAGCATAGCCCTCATTGTTTTATTTGTGCTGTTTATGGAGGTGGGTTTGACTTTTGATATTAGAGGCACTATGGGGGCAGCAAGAGCCTTGGCCAGTATTCGAAAGCCTAGAGGTGACAGGTGCAAGCCATCTCTTCTGAAGCAACAAGGCCTGTCAAGCATGTCATCCCAGGCTGACAGACACTGGATCCCCTTTGAATGACACCAGAATGTTAAAATTGATCATTTTTTCTTTATACTGTGGTATCAACTTGATGAGGGCAGGATGCTACTCAGGGTCAGGGTCATACCCACCTGGGCTACATGATCAGAGAGCTCTTCCATGTCTCTTTTCATGTAGTCCAGGGAGGAATGTCTCAGGTCATTCACACCAATATGAACAATGACAGTCATATTTGTACTTGTTCTGGAGTGACCTGAGTGCTTGTGTTATGTGGCGGATTCTGGCTCCTGACAGGCAGCTAACAGTAACCTTCTCCTTATCCAGCCTAGTGAGTGGGATGTCAGTGTGCCTGACTATAGGGTCACCTATTACTAGTGTGTTAGGTATGTTATTTCACCTTAAGGGCTGTGATTATGCGGCACACTGATTTTGTGTTTTATGTGTTGTCTGTTTTGTGACGGGAGGTGCAGATTTTTTGGGTGTCTGCTTTGGAGGTCTGTGATGTTTTTGCAGGTTTTTATTTAGAGCCTCCGAGTATTATTTTGTGTATTTATGTGTATTTTTTGCCAGTGCTGGTTTAGTATGTCAGTGGTGATGTCATCCATTTAAACGTGCACAGGCTCAGTTGTACTTCAACATGGTTGCATGGTGTTTGTGATTCAGGCAATGATGTCTAGCTTGTGATCTTGGATATTTATTTGAAAGCCATCCATTACTGCTCAGACTACATTGTGTCAGTGTTATTGTGACTGCACATGTCACTAACACTTTTATCAAGTATATGTATAGATGTTGATCCCTCTTAATAAAAGCTAGGACAATTTTTCACATATCAATGCTTTATTCAGAGTAGTGGTGGCATCTGATTTCATGTTCCTTGCATTACATATGTAGGAGTTGCTATCCCCTGGCACAAGGGAATGAGAAAACATGCTGTCTGTTGTTGATGTACCACTGCTGTTACAGGCACACATATCCCTTGCAACAATAACATGATGTAATGCCCTCACATACCCACTTATGTCATGACTGCACTGACATTTCTACCATGATGCATTCATCCTGTATAACATCATGTACTGTCTGCTGTCAAGTACTCATATGTTCAACATCCACATTCAGTGCCTGTTAGCATTATTGTGCCTTATACTGTAATACCCAAATGGCATCTACCACAGTTATAATGTGTCCATTTACAGTGTGAGAGGCCTGCACCATACCCTTCATTTCAGAGATTGTTTACCATATATACATCTGATATAATAAGTTAGCATAGGTGGATTGCCATAGATTCATAAGTTCATAGGATTTTACTAGGCTAGTGACCCTAGAGCCCTTACAAGCCTAGCCATGTTAATCTCAATTGCCTCAACTGCTCTTTGTTAGATGATGTAATTTGCAGAGCAAGTCTATGATAAACACAGACTACCGCTATCCATGAGGGACATGTGTGCCTCCCATGGGGTGAATTTGTGGTCTCCCATCCATTTGTCCAGGTTTCACTTAAATAGGGTCAGTGAGGAGCTCTTCTTCACTTGAACTGGAAGTTTATTCCAGAGTAGCAGCAATCTCTGGGAGATATATCTCTCTCTTCAGCATGTTCTGTTAATGTCATCGGCTAAGTTAAGATACCTAGAGTGAGTGACTCTTGTGCCATTTGATTTGCAGCATATCCATTAGGGTAGGGTCAGAGACTGCCCTGTAGACCAGGCACAAATTGCCTCTCAGCAGCCTATATGATACAGAGTACAGTGACAGGGCATTCAGTCTATCCATGTAAGTCATGGTTTGGAGGCCTGGTATTTTCTTGGTGATAAACTTCTGTGATCCTCCCAGCTGCTGGAGGTGTCTGGTGAGGTACATGCAGAAGTGAGCATTATACTCTATTAATGGTCTGATGAGGGCTGAGTACAGTAGAGTTATAACACCCTTAGACATGGACACGATGCCCTTGCTTAAGAGATGTGCAATGTAGAAGGCTTTCATTACCGTGGTGGAAACTTGGTGATCGAAGCTCAGATAGCGGTCTATCTGTGTTCCCAGATCTCACACCACTGGATTTGAACTTAGGGGGGTGTTGTCAATATTCTAATTATCAGGGAATTCTGCTTTGCTAAAGGGGGTAATACTGTGCTTTTTTGTGTTTAGTTTTAGAATGTGGCTTTAGCACCAGTCATTTGCCTGTGTTAGCCCCTCCTGGAATATGTTAACATCATTGTGGGACTCAGTGATTGCACCCAATTTGCAATCATCACTGATCTTGGTAAGCCAAAGGCCATTTACTTTAGTCTGGTCTTCTGAGAAATAGATTCCAAGCAGTAAAGTTCCCAGCACAGATCCATGTAGTATGCCACTGGTGACAGGTCTACTGGTAGAGGTGGAGTTACCAACTTTGACAGTATGTGTTCTGTCGATGAGCCAATTGGCTACCCATCTAGTGATGTAAGGGTTAATCTACTCCAGCTAGATCAGTTTCTCAATGATACCTGAGTGGGGGATTCTATCAAAAGCCTTAGCTAGGTCAAGATAGGTAGTATGCACTGTCTTACCAGGACTTTGGTGACTTTCTTGAATAAGTCTACTACGTTTAATAAGCATGATCTACCCTTAATGAAGCCAAACTGAGTTGTGTCTAGAGTTTGAAGGTTGCCTATGTCCTTGTTGATAAAGTCCATGATGATTCTTTCCATGGCCTTGTAGATGAGGCTGGTTAGACTTATGGGTCAATATTTCCCAGGGTTGATTGATGCCCCCCCCCTTATGCAAGGGAATTACTGTTGATGTTCTTCACTCTGCTAGAACAAAGCCAATTCTCAGGCTATGGTTAAAGAGAACACCAAGTGTGTCAACTAGGTCCTGTTTTAGATTGCTTAGTAAGTAACCTGGGATGTTATCTGGTTCCATTGAGGCTGTGGTTTTGACCTTGGAGAACGCAGATATGACCTGATCTCTAGAGATACTGGCCAGTGGACTGGTGGCAGGTATGCTTTGGGGTGTGGTTGGTGGAGACAGAGGGGTTAAGTTTGGGCTAAATCTGTCAGGTAGCAGGTTGGCAGTTACCTCTGGTATTGCATGAGTGGTATCATCTGCTACCATTTCAGCACATAGCTAGGCATTCCATTTTAGATTTCAAACATAGTTAAAGAATGCCTTATGATTACCCTTAGCTAGGGATGGTATATTAGCTTCATAATTAGCTTTAAAGGACTTTACACATTTCTGATTTGCTTGTTCAAGCTGTGGAGGGAATTCTTGTTCTGCTGAGTTAGTTCCCTCCTGTTCGTAGATATCAGTTTCTTCCTTTTGTTATGTAACCTTTTTATACTTGAGGACAACCAGGATGTTTTTTTTTTTTTTGGGAGGACCTGGTCTTAATCCAGTCAGATACAGTTTATACAGTTGTTTAAGTGTTTATACAAGGCATTTGTGTACACATCTGCGTATGAGTCATTTGTGTCTGTGATTGAGGGGGGTATAAAACTTTTTATACAATCGCTTTGTAGGCTGTAGTTTGCTTTTGAAAACTTTTTTAGCTTTTTTGGTCCTGTGGTAGTGACAGGTTCAGTAGTTACTTTGAATGAGACTGATTGATGGTTCAACCTTACTATGGAGGGCATCACACAGGGGGGAGTGCAGTGATACCCTATATTAGTGAGTTCTATGTCTAGGATATTTGAGCCCCTTGTGGGGGTGCAGACTATCTGTTCCAGAGCATTTGTATTGACAAAATCCAGGAACCTCTGGCAAGCATACTTGTACTTATGCATGTCATCCTGTCAATGGAAGGATAGTTGAAATTTCCCATGACTAAGGTATTGTACTGCATGGTGAGTGACTCCAGTAAGTCCAAGTAGGTGGTGTACTTTTCTTGGTTCATGGTGGGGGACCTACAGCTAGCAATGATGTGGTAGTGTATTTTGCCTATAGTTAACCTGGCATGGAGTAGTTTGAGTGAGTTGTACTGTTTGACCAGTCTCAAGGTGTACTTGGCTTTAATGAAGATGGATACACCTCCTTCTTTGGTTCTTTCACACTCATTTTGAGGTTAGAATGTGTTGAAAATATTGTAGCTTGGCACGACTGGGGCACTCTCTGCTGCCTTGAACCATGTCTCAGTGAATGCATAGATGCCAGAATCTGACAAGTTGAGGAGTGCTTACAAGGAGTGCAGTTTCATGTTTAGACTTCTAGCATTAATCAGCAGAACCTTGAGTTTGTCTTGAGTGGATTTTTTTACGTCAGAAATTTTGTTGTTTTGACATTGCCTAAAAAAAGGCACTATGGGGAAAGAAAGTGCCTTTGCCAGTATCTGAAAGCCTAGAAAAGGCAAGTGCAGACCATCTCTGGGAAAACAGCACGGTCTGACGACCATGTCTTCCCAGGCTGGCAGTCCCCCCTGGACTGATACCACAAGCTAAGGCAATTGTTGAAGTTGATCATTTTTTGTTTATATTATGGCATCATCCTGGGTGAAAGTAGAATGCTGATTAGGGCTAGGGTCATACCTGCCTGGGACACATAATCTGAGAGTTCAGTCATGTATCTTTACATATAGTCCAGAGAGGTGCATCTCAATTCATTCACCCTAACATAGACTATGAAAGAGTCCTTACAGTACTTGTTGTTGAGTGACTTGAGTGCATGTGTAATTTGATGGATCCTGGAACCTGAGAGACAGCTGACTGTGACCTTCTTCTTGTGCAGCACGGTGAGGGGGACATCTCTGTGTCTCACCATGGAGTCACCAATGACCAAGGCATTAGTTTTTTTGTCTTAGAGGCTTATTTACTGAGACACTGGTATATGTGGTATTATGTGTAGTGGTTTCCAGTTGCATAGCAGTGTGTGCAAGTGGTTTACATTTGTGAGGATTCTGATCTTTTGGTAGGCTTGTAGTGAGGACCTCCTCATATGTAGGTTTATAAGTTGTGACCTCATTTTGTGTGAGGTGAAGTATGTGTGCTGACAACTTGTTTGATGTCCGGTTTGTTGTTACTTCAGAGAATTGATTCTGATTTCATAGTGTAATTACATCTCTCTCATATGGTATTTGTTTGTTTTAAGAGTAAGTGGTTGTCAGTATACACTAGGCAATTACTGCATTGCCTCAGGATTCCCATATCAATCAGGCTGATTGGTGGAATGATGGGAAACTGCCCATTAATTATAGCAGGTTTTTGCCATATGTATATTAGGAAAGGAGTAGGCTAGTTTGCCCAGTTTTTGTGCTAGGACTAACAATGGTGCTTGTTCTACTTAAGGCTATGGATGATGTGTGGCAACACTGCTCAGTGTGCCCATAGTGGAGTAGGGAAGCTTGGCAGGGTTTCACTGACATATGTGTAGGGAACATTTGAGTTTCAAGATGTTTGCCTCTATACAGGGCACCTCTAACCCCTGTTGTATGGTGCACTGCAACACATTAATGCAAGACTTAAATACAGGTGAAAATAAAACACTTTTAAGCTAATCAACAGTATCTATAGGAAAGCACACAATGAGCCTTCCTCCCGAGCTCAGAAAGGTTGGATACACATTCTTTTACCACAAGTATGCAGGGGGACCCTTCTTAATGTAAGATGGCAGGTTTAGTGCTCATCTGTATCTATAACAGGCAAGATTCAGCAGATCTGAATCTAGTCTATGCTATCTAGGTGTAACAACAGTGCAAATCAAGAATAGTGAATGAAGTAGTCACAAACAGTAAAACAGCAAAAAAAAAAAAAAAAAAAATGAAATAATGCAGCAATTTGATAAAATACAGTTCAAAAAGTGCAGAAGAAACACAATATACTTATTTTCTTGTTTTTCCCCTTGGATGCTTTGGATTAAAGCAGAAACACAAACCACAAACTCTGGGAAGGGATAACAAACATAGATTAGCTCTAGTTAATTGAGCGCAAACCTGTGCAAATGTGAGGCTTAAATACAGGCAGAATTAAATGCTTTTAACTTAATCTACCAATAGGAAACATACAATGAACCTTCCTCCAGCAAGCCCCAGCTCAGACAAGGCTGGATCCAACCTCTTCTGCCACAAGGGTGCAGGAAAGCCCTTCTTAATGTGAGATGGCTGGTTTAGTGTGCACATGTATCAATAACAGCTAGCTTCAGCAGGTTTGAATCTAGTCTATGCTATCTAGGTATCAGACAAGTGCAAATCAAGTGCTCAGAAGTGCAAAATAAATACTTAGAGACCTTTTGCATGCTCTTCAGCTCAGATAGACCAGGTAAACACCTACTGCCACCAGATGCACAATCCCAATCCTCCCAATATAAAAGCACAGTAAAGGAGCATAGAGAATATAATGCTACCACAAACTTAACCAGTACAAAATGCTACCACAAGCAAACGTAAAGATATAGATACAGCAGTGTACTTTAAACAGCGTATAAAGTGTGATTATTCAATAAAAGTACTTTACTTTTAATACATGAACCAAGTGCCACTCAGTTATATAGAATTTATATAAGGCACTATAAACAAGATAAGCTGATTAATAATCCCTCTAGGCAGTAAAACTACATATAGAAATCTCAAGTGTTTCCCCAAATTAAACAGACCAGGCTACCTCCCAGTGCACTAGATGGAAAATCTATTGACCTCTTTTGATATAAAAATAGTTGTTTTATAGTGTACAAATACATTACTTTATCCAACAGCTAGCTAGATAATAAAGTCAGATCAGGTAGAACAGATAATGGGAGGCAAAATGTACCTTTTCAATATAAGCACAAGGAAAGGCAAATAATTCAGGATATCAACAGCAGTGTAGAAAGGCAGGATCTTATTAAACTCACTTTACAGTAGGGGTGGGCATCTTAAAATCATCAGGTTAAAAAAACAGATCAACAAAGAGTAGGGTGGGTGGGAAACACAGCAGGGAATCAACAGAAGTGCTTTAGTTTATGCAGGCTTCAAATTTTTTTCAGACAAAGGCCCACAATTTCACTGAGTATTTAGGTATCACTCAAGAGACAACTTAACCAATGAAAAAAAAAACAACCCTGAAAGGTGCAGCCTAGATAATTTAAGTACCTGCCTCTCACATAGAACAAAAACACCAGGCCAAGCAGATTTCTTAAAATAGAAAGCAAAATAGGGCAAGTATCAGAAAGCAGCTCTATCAGTCATACTACTTGTAAGACTTCCACAGTGGTGCTTGTGGTTCATTCAGATGTCATTAGTCAGTAGAGTCACATGACTTGCTGTTCAAGTTCTGAAAGGGGCAGCATTATATGAATGTACGAACATTTCATGAACACCGTTGTATCTAGTTATTCATATCCACTTTTTATGTTGCACAATGATATATCATCATAGTTTGCTGCTGCATGGCAGTGAAATGTTTATTGAGCATGTTGTGCCGTGAGCACTCCTGTGGCACATGCAGTGAGTGATGGGTTATATACCATACCTACACAGATAGACTGGTGTTCAATTCTGGGTCAGTGTGTGTTCTACATGACAAAAACAGCTACCATGTCTAAGAAGCAGTCATATTGTGTGGACAGTAACATGGGCAGGTCCTTTCCAGCATTGTGAATAAATCCGAGTGTTCTTATTAATTTATACCTCCTGTGTTAACACACACACATTCAATTCAGTTATTTGTGACAGCCTCCATTGCTATCTGATGTTGCACATGCAGTCACTGCAGTGGTTTAGAGAGAGCCTTGCATAATACTCAGGGGTATGAATCTGTGTACCTCTGTCTGTCAGACAAATATCTGCCTAGCATTCCTGATCACCAGATTTTACCTTGCTCTTTGTCAAACAAATGTGTCAGACAACAGTGGCTTACATACTGAAACAGACACCTTTTTCAGGCATTTTCCTACCAGGTAGGTCAACAAAATACTCTATATGGTATGAAAGTGTTGTAAGCCCTTCAAGGGTGTTCTTTCTTATATGACTGATATGCATATTTCTGTAATTACCATGACTGTTATGCATCTCTCTGAAATCTGTTCTGGCATGTGCTCAAAAATGACATGATGCAAATGTTTCTTATGTCACTCATTGCTCATACACATTAGCTGTTCACAAGATAATTATTCTCTGTATTGCACGTCTTCCCTCGGACATGTCTTTAATACTGCAATTGCTTTCATCACGCTATACAGCTTAATGGCAAATGAGTGATTCCATACACATTTTTTACTGCAATGCATGCTGCAAGACTATCAGAAACTGTGATTTGTCCTCTGTTACAACACTTTCTATTGTGTTGTTACTGTTGAACTGATGTTATATTACTGTTCCCTGTAATTGCTTGTGAGCATGTCCAGTATTACAACATCAGACATGTTTGCAAATCAGCAACAGCAAAAGTGGACTCCTGAAATATCATACACTCTGTCTTTTCATTTGTCCCTTATGTATGTTGTTTGTTATTAGATTGGCATATAGCATTTAGATAACCGTGCAACACTTGTTTGTCTATTGCATGCTTGTAGCTGATGAACACCTTTCGCTGTGATTTCTTTGCAAAAACTTTCCATTTCTGATTTACCTGACATTACATCTGTAAGGTCCTTTCATTCTTATGTATAATTGGTGAGATGGATAATACAGTGGTGCTGTCATAATGCATACATAAATTCCCTTTATATATATATATATATATATATATATATATATATATATATACATATATATATATATATATATATATATATGTATCTTATTTGAAATAACTGCATTCTGTACATTCATCCCTTAAAGTAACCTCTGTTCTTGCTGTTATAGCAGTTCAGCATTTAACTAACATGTATATCATGTTTCACTCCCCTTTGTTATACTGCAGTTTTATAATCCTATCATATCCTTGGGATTGTCATTGACATTAATTATCATTACATCAGCACTGCAGGATTAATGTCAGAATTACTTCTTAAAAACTTTAGTTACATTTGCCTGTGAAATATGAGTACACTTTAAACATTTCCCATCTTTAACATTACTTATTCGTTATAACACCGTTTTAATGTGACAATTCCCCTATTTCACATCCCCTCATTCTATATTGTTTCCCTATACATGCCCTTAATTTGTCTGGGTTACAGCGAGTGCTCATATCTGAGCATTGCCTATATGCAAACCATTTTGTTTACATTATTTTTTTGTGCTTGCAAGCACCTTTCCATGGCTGTGAACACTATTGCTGGTGGGTGCTTGCAAACATGTAGGCATGATGAGAAGCATGCATATTCCATTAGAACTGCTGCTCATCATGTTAACATGCTTACATTGTGTAGACATAGTGCATCAGCTACATGATTGTTAATGAATCCCAGTGATGTTCATCGTGTTACACTGCTGTAGTCATTACACTTGGGTTATCCTGCCATCAGGCGGTCCCGCAGACGGCCAGAGTTCCAAAGTCTTGGTCCGGTGTCGTTTGCTGTCGCTTCTTCCCTGACGTCAGTGTGTCAGGGGTATATAAGATGCATCCGACGCCATTTTCTTCAGTCTTTCTTGCCATGCAGTGCCCGAAGCAGAAGCAGTTCGAAAGTGCCGGTCAGCCGACTCCTGAGATTTTCGAAGTCGAATTTCAGATCCGAAGTCTTCAATAAAGCTACATACCCCCATTGGGGAAACATTTTTCTTGCCTCAGACCTCTGCTAGAAAAAGTTAATAATTGTATTTCTTGTGGGAAGCAAATACCTCATAAGAACTTCCACTCTTACTGTATTCCATGCCTAGGCCCTGATCACAACGTCACTAGTTGTCGGTTTTGTGCTAGATTTAACAAAAGCACTATAAAAAGATGTTTTGATTTTGCTTTGCACTGCTTTGGCTGAAGGTTCAATTATACTATGCCGTCGGATCAACCGACGACCGTAATTCCGAAAAACACAAAGATAAGGATAAAGGCAGGCATCCGAGGTCCAAAACCGATGATAAAACCTCTTCTAGGCCAGTCACCGGTTCTCCGTTTCTCAGTGAGGCACTTTCGCAGCCCCTGACACCTGCTACCTCAGAGCCACAGGCCGCCTCCGACTCCCACGTGGAGACAACTAGGCCTCTGGAAACTTAAGGTATTGGTTCCCAGAAAGGACAAGGCCTGGAGGCCCATACTAGACCTTTCAATTCTAAATACTTACCTGGATATTCCAAAATTCAAAATGTTGACATTACAGCAGCTTCTACCCATGCTGGGCAAGAAGGCTTGGCTTGTCACTCTGGACCTCAAAGAGGCATACCTGCATGTCTCTATCAGACAAAATTGCAGAAGATACCTCAGATTCAAAGCTGGTACAATGCACTACAAATTCTCTGCACTGCCATTTAGCTTATCTACTGCACCCAGGGTCTTTACAAAGTGCCTGGCACGAGTAATTGCATTTTGCAGACAAAAAGGAATTCAAATATATTCACACCTGGATGACTGCCTCATTCAAGCAGAGACAAAGGACATTCTTCTACAGCATCTGGCATTTGTAAAAAAGGTTGCTAATTTCTCTAGGGTACACAGTAAATGAAAAGAAGTCAAAACTAGTACCCTCACAACAGATTATATTCCTGGGTGCCAGCTTAAATACAATGGCCTAGATGGCTTATCTCACACCAGACAAACAAATTCAATTAACTCAATATTTTCAATTACTGGCAAAAAAGTCCCATCACCCTGCAAGAAAAATACTGCAGGCCCTGGGATTCATGGCATCCTGCATACTACTAATACCATATGCCAGACTGCATATGAGGAAATTACAATGGTACCTTAAAAGTGTTTGGACTCAACACTCTCACAGTTTAGAAGCAGTAATACCAATGATTCCCAGCCTACAACAGGAGTTTTGATGGTGGGCACAGGCGTGTCACCTAAACAAGGGTCAGCCTTTTACCCTACCCACAGCCAGGCAGACTCTAACAACAGATGGTTCGGATTATGCCTGGGGAGCACACATGGCAGGAAAATGCATTCAGGGCAAGTGGACCACAGGCCAGATGCATCTTCAGATCAATCAAAAAGAGATATTGGCTGTTCAAATTGCCCTAACAGCTTTCAAGGACCTTCTGCATCCAGGACAATTATTATTAAAGACAGACAATACCACAGTAATGTGGTACATAAACAAGCAAGGGGGCACTCATTCTTATCCCCTATGCAGGCAAGCCATGACCTTGTGGAACACAGCTCTAACGTATCAAGTTCATCTGCAAGCACAATTCCTGCCAGGAAAGAAAAATACTCTGGCAGACGATCTAAGCAGAAATGTCATGGACCCTCACAAATGGAAATTGAATCCACAAATCTTCAGCATGGTAAGGCAAAAATGGGGATGCCCAGACATAGATCTATTTGCCTCCCCACTGAATTGCTAACTACAAAAATTCTGCACAAGGACTTACTCACACACAAGCATGGAAAGTGGATGCTCTCTCGTTCAGCTGGAAAAACCTAAAAGTTTATGCCTTCCCACCACTGCCTCTCCTTTCAATGGTACTCCTAAAAGCCAGACAAGAAAAATCACAGATGATCCTGATTGCTGCAGACTGGCCACGCCAGCACTGGTACCCAATCTTAAAGAACTTAGCTCAAGGCCCACCATGAATTTTGCCTCAAATTCCACACCTTCTGACTCAACAAAACAATCAGATCCTGCACAGTCAGCTCAGAACCCTCAACCTAGCTGCATGGCAGATTCATTAGTCAAACAGGCAACACCTCTCTCTAAAGCAGTTATGGATGGCATATTGGAGGCCAGGAGGCCTAGCACCAGGAAAGCTTACTCAGAAAAATGGAAGAGATTCTGCACCTGGAACAGGCTCAAAGCCTTGACCCTCTTGTCCCAAACATTCCTCAGATTTTACAATACTTAACTGAGATGCTGGACAAAGGCCTATCCTTCTCATCAATTAAGATCCACACCTCTGCCATTTCAGCACATTACAACATGGATCCTCCTTTATTCTCTCATCCTTTGAAAAAGCAGTACCTCAGAGGGGCTAAAAACATAAGACCACCCCGAAGAGCACCAACACCAACTTGGGCCCTCAATTTCGTTTTGGAAAAACTGACCCTGCCACCTTTTGAGCCAGCCAATACAGCCAATCTAAAATTTTTATCATGGAAAACAGCTCTGCTCCTGGCAGTAACTTCAGCACGAAGAGTCTCAGGGCTACAGGCATTAATGGCAGTGGAACCTTTTATAATTTTTCATCAGGACAGGGTTTCTTTAAGGACAAACCCTACCTTTATGCCAAAGGTGGTATCTAGTGTGGCTCTTAACCAAACCATCCATTTGCCAACTTTTTATCCAAACCCCCAGAACAAAGGGGAGAAACTTCTGCACTCTTTGAACATACACAGGCAGCTACACTTCTACTTGGACAAAACAAAAGCTTTCAGAAAACTGAGCAACTGTTTGTAGCATATGCTGCAGGATCACAGGGCAAGGCTATCTCAAAGCAGACTATATCCAAATGGATAGGACACTGTATTCGTTACTGCTACACACAGCATGGAAAATCAGTCCCTAATAACATTAGGCCACATTCCACCAGGGCAACAGCCACTTCAACAGCCTTTCTCAGAGGAGTACCTACCAAGGAAATTTTGGAGGCTGCAACTTGGAGTTCAGTGCACACCTTTACCAAGCATTACCACTTGCCTCTACTCTAAATCCAGAGCAGGATTTGCCACTGCAGTTCTGCAGGGCATCATAGCCAATCTTAACTCTTTATAGACCAGCCACCCAACCTTAGCTTAGTGATTCTACCCAAGTGTAATGACTGCAGCAGTGTAACACGATGAACATAGAACAGTTTTGTACCTACCATAAATGCAGATGTTCGAGTGTTCACACTGCTGCAGTCCAGGTTACCCTCCCTCCATCTCCTCTGAACTAGCTGGACTTATCTATACCTTTCTATCCTATACAACCTTTGTGGTGTATTTGCTTGTAACTGAAGGTATTGTTTTTATTTTATATGCATATTTTTTATTAGCAATATGTATTGCCTATCTACTTGGGGGCACCTGACATCTGGGGCAAGAAAAACTGAAGAAAATGGCGTCGGATGTATCTTATATATTCCTGGCACACTGACGTCAGGGAAGAAGTGACAGCAACCAACGCCGGACCAAGACTTTGGAACTCTGGCCGACTGCGGGACCGCCTGACGGCAGCATAACCCAAGTGTAATGACTGCAGCAGTGTGAACACTCGAACATCTACATTTATGGTAGGTACAAAAGTGTGCTTTTGTTACCCTCAAGTTTAAGAATATAATTGAATCATTCAGCAAAAATAAATTCTCCTAAGATGAATATGCATCTAACTGTGAACAAATTCAAAGTCAGGGTAGCACACCACCTGTCTGACATCAGACTCCAAATCCTCAAAAACCAACTAGCGAAGTACTGACGTTATTTCCCAAACCATGGAGGTTTCCACTTCCACATCCTTGACAAGCTCACTATGTGTCCACTCAAAGGAAACAAAAATGTGATCCTTGAAAAAAATGGAGTTAAAGCTGGCAGATCAGTCTGGACGGCCACCATCACTCTAATCTTAACTCAAGCATTTCCACTAAATGTGCTTGCACTCAGGAAACTAAACAATAAATCATACAACTAAAACACCTAACCCAGGATTTGGATATAAGCTGTTAATTAACCCAATCTGCTGCTGTTAATATGAAAAAGTCAATCAAGCAATTATTATCATTATTATTATGATTATTTGCGATCTCTAGATGTGTACCAATTTAACTCATTCCTTCCAGTACAGCTTTTTTGAGTGTGTAACTCCCAATGGGTGTGTCTTGAGCCTTTAAAAAATGAAGTTATCACCTTACAGTTCTAAATAATACACATTGATAAAGGTTAAATATCAATACAATTGTGTTTGCCATCATGTAACCTTCAAGATAAAACATTCTGATAACTTGTATGTAGCATGGTTTTGGAATAAGCAATATTTGACACCTTCAGACACAATAAGAGGTAAATGTAGAAATGCCTGGAGGTGCATTCTGCTGTAATGACTTAAAAAGTAAATGGTATGGGCATGAAAGTTTTTTTTTACCTTATGATGTGCACAAATCTAAACAGCAACTTTCAGTTATTTGAAATGTGTTTTTTTTTTTTGTTTTTGTTTTTTTTTTACACTACTGATTTGGGACTTGGACTTTCCTTTTGGTGTTGAGTGAGAAAAGGTGACCAATCTCTGGCCTCCACTTTGAATGATGGCCCACTCCCATACCGATTACATTAGCCTCTTACACCATCTAACCCCATCCCAGGTCCCATGACACCATTCCCTCTCTCAGGAGATTGGTTAACTGACCTTCCACCTGATCCCTCCCAGTTTCCAACCCTTTATCCAGCCAGGGACAAAACTATCTAGCCCTCTTTTACACTAATTTTACCACATGGAACCTGAAGAGAGAAAGAATCTGAACAGAAGAGCTCTGACTTCACCACTGCTACTGCTTCTGTTATTATTATTATTCTTAGTACTACTGCCATTTATTATTATCATTATTATTATTATTATTATTATTTGTGTTTTATCAACTGGGTTGTGGTCTGTTTTCAGTAGAGACCTGGAAAGAAAGGCTTCACAATATGAGGCACAGAGATTGTATTTAATGCTGACAAATACTTGATTATAAACCAAGAAATAAGTATTAGCAACATCATCATCAACATCATCAGCAGTCACTGGTGAACATACTGTTATATTAACACTGTATAGAGACATATGGACATATGGATATATTGTAACTGACATACTGCTTAGATACAAAAGCTACTTAATGTATCATTTAGGACCAAATACAGTCAAGTGATAACTCTTCTGCATGCAGATTTTCCTTTTGAGATTAAGTAGGAGTACATCTTTTTTTTCTTTTTAGTTCAACTTTGTTGATGGTACCTATAATACTAACAGACAGCTTGTTACTGATGTTGCATACATAATTTTTGAATACAGCATCACCAAATGAGTTTTTTGCATTAACGTATTATATGTTTTCCAGGAGATCTCAAATTTCTAGTGTGTACCATTCTAAAAACTGGTATAGCTGTAGAGGACATATTGGTCACAACATTTAAAAGACAAAGCTGTCTAATTTTCGTCTGACTGTAGGAAGCCTAAGGGCTGTTAAAAAATCATTATGGTGGTGGTGATGTGTGTGTGTGTGTGGGGGGGGGGCAGACAGCTGAGGACTGATTGACAAATCTGGCACATTTGTTTTAAACTTATTTAAGTTTGTTTACATTAAAAATAGACTGGTATACGTTATGCAACCATAGAAAAGTCTAGGAAGTGATATGGACATGATTAGGTTAAACTGAAGAGAAGAAGAAAAGTAGACCCCAGTTCTGTATGAGCTCTCCAGGATGTTGTTACACTTTTTAAGAGTTGCTGTAAGTCACGTACATAAAATAAAGCAATAACAATAAATAACTCCCACTGGTAATAAACTGTGTGAGGGCAGAACACATACAAAATAAGACCAAAAAAAGTCGACACAGACACACAGGAAATATGAACTGTACAGCGTCACAGTGAGGGTTGGGTCTGAATGAATATGTTTCAATGAAACCAGCCCTTAGGGTTAGAAGGCTCAAAAGGTAATATATGAATATATATAAAACATTTTTTAATCTTTATTTTTTTAGTTTCGTTATATGAGAGAACTGATGACATCTAATCAAGTGTGTATATGCTCTGCATTTTAAGAAGATCCCGTCAACTGAATTAGATTTGTTTGCTGCTTGGTTGATGTTTATTGATATTAATTAATATATATATTTTTTATTAGCTGTATTGATGGTGAATTTGTATGGTCTGAAGAAGCGATCTTTTGATTGTGAAAGTGCAAACCGTTTTGTATTAAAGCTGTTTTTTTAAGTTTTATACATGAGTTTTTGTTTTAGTGTATCAGTTGCTCTGTACACTTCATATTTGCAGTGTGTCTGTGTCGGGCTTTTTTTGGTCTTACCTAAAATAAAGGATTATTCAAAATGCTATTCCAAGATAACTGGTATTATTTATACAATAAATTTTAGTTGCACTATTAAGTTATGTGTAGATGTTGGCAGGGTGAATAGTGATAATAAGTGGAGGAGAACAGAATTAATTTATTGTTATTTTTATTTAAATTTAATCATAGGGCAGTTTCATAAAGACAGTGTTCCAGGTCAGAAGAAAAAAGTTTGCAAGTCCTTTGGGTATCAGTGTGCATAACAGCCCTGCAAAGTAAAGCTGCATCATTAGTGTACTACATAGATACCAGATGACCACAATGAGCAGTCAGAGTATTAGTGACATATAGCAAACTGAGTTATAAACAATAAAAACAATGTAATGCCATCTAGAAACACTGTTTAACACAAATTTAAGTAGTGGTACTCTAACATGCTGAACAGTTTAACTTCAAAAGATTCAATAGCATCCACATATTCTTCAGGGGAGCAATAATCTAGAAAAGTTTCTTCATTAACTCTCAAATGACTTTTTGCTTGTGCTATGCCTACAATGACCATTCCTAATTATGCTTATCAGCCCTCTGCTCACACCTTGCTTTTGCTGTGCCTACATTAATTGTTACTAAACTATGCTCATTAACTCTCACCTCACTACTAACTAATTCTATGACTATACTAACTCTTGCTAACCTGTGTTGATTAATTGTCAGCTCACTTCTTGTATGTGGTGCCCCTACACTAACTCTTCATATTCTTTGCCACAAACATTCAAAAATCTTTTACTGACAAATCTGTCTGCCTTCTTGCCAGCTATATATTCACTTGATGTTTCAAACTCTTCAATTATATTGCTCTTCCCCAAATCTTCTGCCTCATTATTTCATGTTTAGTGGGTGACAGTAACCATGTATAATTTTTCTGAGTTATTTATTTTTGTGAACTTATCTCATTTGTCACATTGTTCAAATCGTTCACTAACTATACCTTATTGACTGTGTCAATTAATTCTGTTTACCTCTTTTTAACTGGTCCACTTTAATTGTTATTGTTTAAAGTATTCATTTTTTTCTTTTTTTTTTTTTTTTGCTGTGTCCTTTGTTGTCTTGATAGTTACATTTCATTGGGCCGGATTCACAAAACCTCCGTGTAAGACTTAATATGTCTTACTCTGAGGCTGCAGTTGAATGGTATGACGTCAGCGTGCCATAAATATTCATGAGGGCATGCTGACTCATCCATAACTCTTACACAGACTGAATAGGCAAGCAGGGGGCATGTCAGACTACTGAGCAGTCTAAAAGTCCACATCCCTGCAAGGTTTTAAAAAGCATAATGTAAACAGACAAGAGCGACTCCGCTCAAATGTACTTGCACTCAACACCACACTCCCTGACACTGTAAACCCCCATCAGAGTTATAAAATGGAAAAAATTATTTTTTTTTTCAATCCACGATATAGCTGCCTGTATTTGCGCTTGTTTGCGTGGGTATGCCCATTGCTTAACCACAGTTAGCAATTGTGACATTGAAGAGCATATAAGAAATACTTATGCAAATTAATCCAAATAGCAATAGCGTTATGGTAGAGCGTATGCCCAAAGAGAAGGCATTCATGGTTCAAATCCCACCACTCCCCTTCTTATTTATGTTTTAAATCAGTATTTGAAATAATACCAGACAAATATGATTAAAATTTTATTAAAAGCAGTGACATGGCCAATGTATCAGTGAACAAAATATATAATTTTAAAAGACCCAGATATATAATAGCCTGCCGTTAAGCAACGTTTTACACAGCTAAACACAGGTGCCCATAGTTTAATAGCACTATACCCATCTAAACAGAGGTGCCCATAGTTTAATAGTGCTTTATCCAGCTAAACAGAGTTTCCCATAGTTTAATAGCACTTCACCCAGCTAAACAGAGTTGCCCATAGTGTAATAGCGCTTTACCCAGTGCAATAGAGTTGCTCCAACATTTAAAAATGCTTTACCCAGCGCAATGTGTTTGCATGGACGTGCGCCACGACAACCAGGGCACCGAAGGGCACAGGGGAGCAACGTAGAGCTAAGTTGCTTAAACGCAGCCACACGCCCTAGCCTGTCTAGACAGTATTAAAATAAAAGAATGGCAAGGTTTGAACCCAGTACCCTTTGTATCATAATCAAAGTACAGCACCACTAAGCCATGCCTACATAGGGGAAACAGCCACTATTAACATACATAAACTTAGGAATGGTAGTTTAACCATTACTAAGCAGATCTGCAGTCGGCCGAGAATTTTACAAAATGGCCAATCACAAAAAAGTGCGGGAAATGCAGCATATTTAAGCCCCACAGGCGGGAATACATGCCATAACTGATTGTAGCTCACATCTGCAGTCAGAATGTCTGGTGTTGGAGAGGGAGTGCGCTTCCGAGTGCAGAGATGGGGCACCGAGGAGTCCAAATACATGGTTTGGCTCCTAGTCCACCGGCAAAAGGCAAGACTCCTGCAGGGCCAGTTCCAAGGGACGGAGTACAAGGCAGAGGCTTGGAACCGGTTAGCTCATGACCTCACTAGTGCCACAGGTGTTCCCCAGACTGGTGAGCAGGTCCATCACCACCATGCGGACCTGAAGAGATGAAAGGAGGACCACCTGAACCAGTGGATACAGGAGGCCCGTGGGATGCGGGATGCCCCACAACTGAGTATGTAGCCATGGAATGCAGTATGTAAGGATTTAAAATGGAATATGTATAACTGATAGGAATGTCTCAATATCCCTTCATTTACTTTACAGCTCCAGGTGACCATGTTACGAATCAGCAAGCCTATGATGATAGGCTGCTAAGGCTGTGCCGCCAGGCAGGTTAGTGATTATTCTGCATGTATTGTTATATAAAATATGGGAGAGAGCATGAAAGAAAGTGTTGTAGTCCAATAATACAACCATAAAATGGGCTGAATAAGTCCTCTGCATGTACTGTCAGATAAAAACGTTAGAGAGGCAGAAAAATAGTGTAGTAACCCATTAAGAAAGGTAAGAAATGTCTGGAATAATATCTCTGCAGGCACTGTCATATAAAATAATATGTGAGTGAGCCTGAAAAAAAGAGTGTGCTAACCTATTAATAAAGGTATAATATGTTGTGAACAAATAAATAAAGGAGTGAGCCTGTGTAAAAGTGTGTAATGTCATTAATAAAGGTCTAAAACCTAGAGTGTGTCTGTTTCACTTAGTATGAAATGTTGTTGTACCCTTGCATTATACAAATAGTAATGTGTTAGAAAGTGCTGGCAACCCAGAGTTCTGCAGTCCCATCTAAAGTGGGTGATGGAAGTGCTAGTAGCTGTGAAGTAAATATACAGTCCTCAACAGTCAGTTACTGGCTGGCATGCATAAGTAAATCTGGCACATGAGTAGCATGTGAATATGTTCCCCAGAAATGTAAGTGTGCTTCAATAAATGCAGGGTTCTGTACAATTTGAAGTAAAAATGTCATGTGAAAACATCCAGATATGTAGGTAAAGTAATATAAATGCAACCATGAAATATGCAGTAGTAACATCTGCATCCTGGACAGTTAGTATGTGAGATATAGGACAAGTATAGATTGAACTAGCCAAACCCATTACACAACCTAATGCATGGTGGCAAGTGTAATAATACATGTAGGGAATATACACCTGCAGTCACTAGGAATGTAGTGTAGAGTAAAAGTGTTTATAAGATGTTAATGGAGGTTTTTTTCTACACCCTACTGTTTGTGCATAAACCATGCAATTCCGCACCTCAATGGGTATGTGTAATCTTAAATATTTGTCGGGATATATGTCCTATTGTTCCATAAATATTTGCACTCATGTTGATGCATGTGCCCTGTTCAAACACCATGCTCATGGTGGCCTGTTGCTTCCAATCATCCCTGCATGCGGTTGGAATAACCACTGTTGTTCAATATATGCATGTGTTATGTTTTCTGTTCAACTGTTGGAACTGTGGTGTGTTAGGTTAATGGGAATATTACTGCATGCTGTTACAACTAATCTGGAATGCTGTTGTTTATGTTGTAATGAAACACACCGAGTCACAGAACGTATGGGAAGGCCAATCCCAGCGGACCCACCTGTCCCTCCTCAGTTGGCGAGTGCACCTGGCACCAGGGGCTCTGGTGCCCAGCCCGGACTCCCCTCCTCCATTGGTCCTGTGCCACCTTCAGGTGGAAGCACTGTAGGGGAGGGGGCTCACCCCCCCGTGCAAGCGTGGGTGGAGAAAGGCCACCCGTCACCCTTCAGAGGGTCCGGGCTGTGGTGCATAGGGAGATCCAGCGTTTAGTCGCTGATCCCCTATGCCAGCTTGAGACAAGAGTGGCATGTCTCACGGGTCAGCCTGCCCATCCTACTCAGCCCCCAGCACAGCCACCACCAGGGCTGTGAAGGTGCAGTGGTGACTGCCCATGGGTGGGGATCTCAGTTCCACTGTTACCATCTGTGGGCTCATGGGCTTGCAATTTCCAAACAACCTTCCCCGTCAATTGTGTTCACCCACCCCATGTGTCAAATTCCGCCCCTGTATGCATCTTGTTTGTCTTGTCTGTTTACCTCCCCAGCCTACCTCCCCAAATATACCTATTTCCCCTACCTCACTTACCACTCTCACCTGAAAAAAGAAAAAAAAAAAAGGGCAATCTGTACCTGAAAAAAAATTACACCTCTTACATAGCTTCCCATTTTGCACACGTCCATAGGACATGTACATCGATAATTCTAATTGGAAGTGCAACAAACTATGTTGCCCTCACCCCTCTCTCAGGGGTGGAAGGTCTCAAAACTCACTCCAAATTTTCAACATATGCACAGCTGTTGCTGTTAAAGAAATGGGCAGCTATGGGCCTTCCCTACACCCTTCCTGCACATCCCAAGCTTGTTTTCCTACTGTCTGTCCCTCCCTCTGCCCCCTTTTGTCACCACTTTCCTATCTCCCCATTTTCTTTTCTTTAAAAGAAATTAGCACGGGGGTTAGCAGGAGTAAGCACTTTTAAGCAGTAGTTAGCGGGGGTGAGCAAGTGTGAGCTTCTGTGCGCTTAGCTAAGCATTGCTAAGCATCACACAAACCCGCGCCAACCCGCTTACAACTGCTTAAAAGTGCCTTAGTCACTCTGCATGACAAGGCCCTTGTATTGCTCAGCAGTAAAATAAAAATACCCTTGTCAGTCTTGAACCTGGGACTCACCAGTCTGCATGAAGTACCACTAAACCACAGCAGATATACAATAACTTAGTGCTGAAAGCAATTTATCATGCATTACCATGAGTGAATATAAAGGGAAAATAGGAATGGCATAACACAAATCTTGTTCTGTGGGCCTTAACCAGCAGGTGTTGTTGAATTGCATGACATGACTGTGAAAAGAGAATCAGCCATACTAGTAGGGAATAAGGTTACAGTAGCAGCTTACAAACCCCACACAGTATCAGAGCAGGATACACACTGGCATATTAGCATAGGTCACAAGCCAGACCTCCCAACAGTGACTGCTCTACAGTGATGACCCTCATTTGTAAACAAACGTTAGCTCTGCCCCTCTGACTCCCTGTGAAATGTGCTAACAGTAGGCAGAAAGGTGTTGAATCTCACTTAATAACAAATGTCAATAAGTGAGAGTAGAAACTGCTTGCACGTCAGAAAAGGTGTAGTAATAGAAATGGTCTGAATCACCCAAAGTCTGAACTGAAAAATGTCAGAACTATATCACAGGTGTATCCCAGTTATATGTACCTTTCCCTGAGGCTGTTCAAATATATACGTGAGAGTATCTGATGCCTGGAAGAGTCAGAAACACACAGGCATATCAGCTTGTCTGCTGTTACACACTCTGCAAATAGCTGTAGAATGAATCCCACATGCATGCCCTTATGTAGACGTACAACACAGAAATAGCAAAAGATGTAGCCATGTACTGCTAGCAACCACCTGTGACAATGCCATTGTTCAGGTGCTGAAAAGACTGCTGTGGTGCACAGTCAAAGAATACTAGGCTGACTTCTGTCTACCATCTGGATATGTCCACAGGTGGGAGCTACTCAGACAGACTACAAGCCTTCATAGACATATAGGTACACAGCAACTCTGCATGTTCAGCAAGATAAACATCACACGATAATAAATAATGCACACTGCAGTTCTGCACCCCTACCCAAAGGTACTATATACCCAGGTAGTCAGGCACAACCAAGGGTGTAGGTAGGCATACACAGTACAGAAATATGTCCAGTCATCCTGAACAGACTATGCTAATGCCAACACAAACCACAAACTGTTCAGATGTGAGTAACGTACTAATGAAAGTATAGCAGTTCACAAACAGTGCATGTGCCTGATATTCATAATTGGTAGTACAACATACATAGATGTCCTCACCACTCTCTCAGGGGTGGAAGGTTTCAAATATCCCACCTAATGTATTGCATATGCACAGCTGTTGCTGGTAAAGAAATGGGCAGCTATGGACCTTCTCCACACCCATCATGTACATCCCAAGCTAGTTTCTCTACTGTCTTCCCCTCTTTGAGCACCCTTTATCATCACATTCCTATCTCCCCATTTACTTTTCTGTCAAAGACATGAGCACGGGGGTTAGCGGGAGTGAGCACTTGTAAACAGTAGTCAGCTGGTTTGCACCAGTGTGCGCATGTGTGCGCCTAGCTTAGCATTGCTAAGATATGATAAGCTCCGCCAAGCTTAGCTTACTATTGCTAACATAAAGTAAGCTAAGCTAAGCATAGCTTAGTATTGCTAAAATACAATAAGCTAAGCTAAGCGTCACTAAGCGTCGCGCAAACCCGCACCAACTCACTTACAACTGCTTAAAAGTGCCTTTGTCACTCTGTATGACAAGGCCCTTGTATTGCTCAGCAGCAAAATAAAATACCATTGTCAGTCTCAAACCCCACACCTTGGACTCACCAGTCTGCATGATGTACCACTAAGTCACAGCAGATATACAATGACTTGGTGCTGAAAGAAATATAACATGCATTACAAGGAGTGCATGTAAAGGGAAAATAGGAAAGCCATAGGAATACATTGCAATAAAAAATATGACATGCATTACAAGGACTGAATGTAAAGGGAAAATAGGAAAGCCATAGAAATACATTGCAATAAAGAAATATAACATGCATTACAAGGACTGAATGTAAAGGGAAAATAGGAAAGCCATAGGAATACATTGCAATAACTACTGTTGTATGCCAGTTAATTCCCTAATTCCAAAAGAAAGTACATACTCTCATGTATCCATTGTTAGCATTAGGAGGTGTGAGTAAACTTACACACTGAGAAGAGTGTACTGGAAGAAGCAACAGTCAGGTTTCAGTACAACATGCATTTCACTGGCTACAACCCAGCTTCAGATATGAGACATATACCAACCTTCTGACTGACACAACAGTGTCCACAGCAAACAAGCATGGTCCCCACCTTGCAAAACTGAAAGGCCTATGCCTACCTAACCTGTCATTTTATAGCAGTGTCCTGAAATCACAGTGAGAACTGCAATTACCACACAGCAGGCTGCATGCAATTACTAAATGGTGGGCAACAATTGGTGCAGAGGCCATCACATGCACATGTGCAGATACCTACAAAAGCAGCTTGTACTTGCTGTCCACACATACAATAATATCACTGCAGCAAATGGAGAGAGAGAGAGAGAGACAGACAGACAGACAAACAAACAAACAAGCAAACAAACAGAGGCAGTTGGAGACCAACCCAATAAATAAAAAAAAAACAGAGGCAGTTGGAGAGAACAACTTAAAAAAAAAAAACAGAGGCAGTTGGAGACACCAACCAACCAAAACAAAAAGTAAAACAAACAGAGGCAGTGGAAGACACCAACCTAAACAAATAAAAAAAAACATCAACAGGTACAACTGACTGAGGTGAGAAATACAAAGGTATGGTATGTAACACAGATGTATTTGCTGGCATCCGAATGATGTGTCTGAAGGGTACTCTACATTCTGTGAACACTCCTTATGTGGTAGCAGTCCGTATCTATAGGTATATGCAGATGTGCATAGGGCAAGGGACATACTGCAACTGTTAGTGAAGACTGGACACACACATATATATATATATATATATATATATATATATATATATATATATATATATATGTATTTGAAGGTTGCTATGTGCACATATCTATGTAGGTTGTAGTGTGTGGCATTGAAAACAGCAAGCAGTGCAGGTATATGTCATGTGGTGGTTAAATGCTGTGGGACTGAGTTACAGCCAGTGAGGTCTGCTACGACTATACGGCCTGAGGACAGCGAAATGCATTCTACACAACACTGTGCAATATTATTACATAATTGTATGTCTCACAACTGTTCCATAATTGATATTCCCACCATGAAAGGTGGTCAGTATATGTGCATATATGTGCATGTATATGTACAGCAGTGGCTGTTTACAAGTATGTGTATATATATATATATATATATATATATATATATATATATATATATATATATATATATATATATATATATATATATATATATATATATATATATATATATATATATATATATATATATATATATATATATATATATATATATATATATATATATATATATATATATATATATATATATATATATATATATATATATATATATATATATATATATATATATATATATATATATATATATATATATATATATATATATATATATATATATATATATATATATATATATATATATATGTAGATATATATATATATATATATATATATATATATATATATATATACATATATAGATATATATATATATATATATATATATATATATATATATATATATATATATATATATATATATATATATATATATATATATATATATATATATATATATATATATATATATATATATATATATATATATATATATATATATATACATATATATATATATATATATATATATATATATATATATATATATATATATATATATATATGTATATATATATATATATATATATATATATAGATATGTATATATATATATATATATATATATATATATACATATATGTATATAGATATATATAGATATGTATATATAGAGAGTGATATATAAATATATGTGTATATATTCTTATATATATATATATATATATATATATATATATATATATATATATATATATAGTGAGAGAGGGAGACACAGGGTCAGACGTATTGCAACAGGTGCCTGGTGACCAAGGCATGGACTGAACACCGGTGTTGATACTGCAGTTCCATACCCCATTCCAAAACACTTTACCCACTAACTACCAGATAGGTGGTTGCCTGACTAACAATGAAGGTGTCAGAAGGGAACATGGGACACAGGTGGACAGTAGCCTCCCCTTTGATAGTCACAGTGCCACACTAGTCTTGTAATCTGTCTACGTGGTACGTGTAATCACAAAAGATGTGTCATGTACGGAAATATAGCTCAGTGTTCCCTTGTACTCATCACAATGCCCCATGTGGTATGTACCTCACATGACAACTACAGCAAGTGGAAAGGCCACAGACATACCTCACAAAGGGTAATACTGCCCTGAAACACATACCCTATGCAGACTGACTCACATAACCACAGCTGTAGTGCATTGTATACCGGCCACCCAGAGGTTACCTCTGCCAAATATACAGAGGTATGCCACACCCATAGCAGTCAGACAACCACCATGTCAACACCTCACAATCCCACCGGGCTACGCAGCCTAGGTCCCTAGTCCCCACAACCTCACTAAACAGCACATGCTGGAGGGATAGGCCCCTATTGGCAAATATGCCATACTGTGGAGTAAACCACCCAACATGAACAAACAAGGCTCCTCAGTACCACATGTCAGACATACCCCTGATGATTGTCTGGAGGATAGGTAACACGCCCTGGGAATCACCTCTGTGTATCCGGTTGACAGGAGGAAGTGAAATCTAATTACATGTGTGTCACAGACCAGGGTAGCATATGGCTAGGTTGCTGTAGGCCCCAGGGAAAATAGCATATTACCTACTTTTGACACAATGCACACAGACATGTACACAGTGCAATACCTGCTATGCGAGGTGGAATGAGTGTGACAGTGAATGTGTGCAAGGTCTGTGATGGTGTGATAGCTAAGTGTGAGGTTGTTTCTGTCATGGTCGTTTGTGTCCTAAGTGTGAGGCCAGAGAAAGATGTGTCAGTTATTGGGATGCAGACATAGTAGGATAGTATTTGTTGTGATGTAGTTCCTTGTGTATGACTGTGGTGTTCCATCATAGGCTGAAGCAATACATGCATGCTTAGTAAGTGGTACTGCTGGTGAATCCAGCTGACATTTGAACTGTTGTACCACCTGAAGCTGTAGGCCTAAACAGCACAGTATGGTGTATGTTCACATTCCCTGGTAACACTGTCTTGTGTGTTTCCTGTAGTCTGCACAGATTAAATTCCTCAGACATAGGTATCTGTAAGTAGGGGCACACAGTACTGTAAGGTACATACCAAATGCTCATCTGTGTTCGCATACATTTGTGTGTTGTATGAATGTTTGATGTGTGTGTAATGATGCCCGTACCATGTCCACAATCACATGTGTGATGCATTGTTTGCGTGTGTACCTAGCAACATGTATACTCTGTTACAGCAGTATGCCAGCTATATTAACAACTGTGCACATATGTTAGGTAGGGTATGGCATCAACGACTAGGGTGGGTTACTGGTTATACTGTAACTGTACTTCACATTCATTGCAATGAATGACATATTTCTGCATGCATTAGCTTGATATGTACCCCCTGGCAAGGCTGTGCATTGGATCCCAAACAGTGAGCTGAGTACTGGTGTATACTGGTGTATCATATGGAGTGTGGCAGACACTGTCAGCCTGTTGTGGGCTGAGCACTGATATGTGGTATTGAATGTGTGTATCCTCTGACAGATGAACAGATGCTATATATTGCAGTTAACTGATATCTGTACTGTATAATGTTGTGTACCACATGACTTGCTCACACATATCGTTTACTTGTCTTCCAGGCTTATGGCACATCACAGGAAGCCCTGCTACACAGCTGCAGAGGAACAGGAAATCCACCACAGCCTGGTTCAGCATTATACCCTGCTGTTTTCAAGGGCCAGCCAGCACCAGCAGGAGGGTACTGCACTGTGGCAAGAACTTGTACGTCGGGTAAATGACATAGGCATGCATCACCAGACATATGAGCTGGTATGCCATCACTGCAGTGATTTAATTAGACATGTCCGGTGGCGTGTGTTTGATATCCACAGACAACAGCTTGCCACAGGTGGTGGGGTGGCCATACATCCCCCCTCACCAGAGTGGAGGAACTGCTGCTAAGTGTGGTGGCTCCTGGCCTGCAGCAACAACAACATCACACATGTGTTGTCATGGAGGCTGGAGCCACCCAGCATGGTGACATGGAGCGTGCAGGTAACATGCCCTAGCTGTAGACTACTGTTACCTGTATTGTTAGATCATGCATGTGTGAGATGTGTACTGTGTTTAGCAGTTGTGCTGCCTATTGTATGCAATACTGATAATTTGAATAGTATCTGCACACCTATGCCTGTTGCTCTACTGTAGTTTAGCACACTCATAGTAGCAATGCCACAGTTGTGGCCACTAACAAACTCTGTCATATTCTTGCAGGTCCCTCTGGTGTGACAGCAGGGCAGACGTTACATGCTGGTGAGTATGTTAACACTTTAAACTTGGTATTGAACTGTGCATGTCATAGGTGAGGTGGAGGCCATGTACACATAACACACCTACGCATAATGCATGCTGTGCATGTTTGCTGTAAGACGTGAAACATCTCAGTAATGTTAGTAGCTGCCTCAATCACATGCAATGCACAGAGCATCAGACACAAATGTGGCAACACTGTACTGCACATTGGATAGGCATAGTTGACACACATGTACACAGCATAACACATTTGTCATACGCAGTACACCTCAACATGCTACACATAGTGTAACTGGACACCCGCTGCCAGGTCACATTTCAGTATCCCACATGTCATCCACACACCACACATACTATACCTGAGGGGTAGGGGCCTAGCATGGGGCTGTGCAACACTACTCAACACACAACACAGTCATGTTAGGAAATGCTCCCTATTGGACACCTCACACACCCTTGTGCAGCATGGCTGTGTAATTGTGAACTTAGCCATGGCACTGCGGTTCAGGTACAGCATGCTAGGTGGTGGTCTAGCACACTTTAGTGGCCTTGAGTGACCACATGATGCATGATGATGATGGCTAATGGTACTATACCCTATACTGTTACAATGGCCATGTCCAGGATTGGTATCCCATCATGTATACATGCACCACTCATCCCATGTGTGTCCACACCTGTGTCCACAATTATCTGCTACAGACACAGACACTGCAATCAGACATGGAAATTCATGTGACACACAGATAACACACGCAGCCATGGTATGTATACCTGTGTGTGATGGTGCACAGGACATTGCAGAGCTTATAATACTTGCACAGAAATGTCGTGTCCTTGTACACATTGTGTTCCAGGGTGTAGGCAATCACTGAACATGTACACACATGCACCACAGCCATGTACACTGTCATTAACTATGGCTGTCTACACTCACACTGCATGGACTTGATCAACACTTATTCTGCATGCTGACACGCGTGTGTGACTGTTTGCCTTCTGATACTGTCACCCACCTTCAACCAGTATTGAGTATGATTTGGATTTCTGTTGTGTGTGTGTATCTGCTGTAGTGAGGAATGTGCATGTGTTCCTGTGTTCCTGTGTGCATGTGTTCCTGTGTTCCTGTGTGCCTGTGTGCCTGTGTGCATGTGTTCATGTGTGCCTGTGTGCACGTGTGCACGTGTGTGCATGTGTGCATGTGTGCATGTGCAGACCGTAACGTGTGTTTCCTGTCTTCCTCTCACAGGTGCTGAAGTAGGGATTGGCGAAAGCAGCAGGTGACCTGAAGCCACTGCCATGGGTAGTGGTGATGATGACACATGTATTTTGGCACAGGAATATTTGACAGGGTCTGTCATTGGTCCACCAATCGACAGTACACAGCGTTCAACCCCATCTATGTGCACACTCATACTGCCATTACATCCCTCATCACCAATGGCCATGGGGAGACACAGCATACAGTTGGCATTGACCAGGAGTGTGTGGTACCCATGGCACATGCATCCCCTCACAGCAGCCATAGCCGTAGACCCGGAATGGTGCCACATAGGCAGAGGTCCAGAGGTTCTCAGGGGAGCACCACTAGATGTACTGCCCTTGGCAGGCATGCCCTCACATGTCTTATGATGACCACTATGTTCCGGACTGTAACGCAGGCTTAGGCATGTATGGAATGGTACACCAGGCAGGGACTTAGGGCGCAGAGGGCACATAACACCACTATTGATGACAGCATCTGTGACCTTGCTGGTGCCATCCGGACATACACCAAGGTCATTGATAGACGTTGGGGGGAGACAATAGATGCCCTCCACAACATGTCTTCCTTGAGCCAGGACCATGCGGGATGGTTGCAATGTTGATGCGGATGCATGCCAGCAACAGCAACAGCTGGCAGTGGTCGCGGACGGCCCACAGCTCACAGCCACTCCCGTAGTGGCAGTACCAGCCCCAGCAATGCTGGGGCTGGCCTGTCCATTGTCCATCCCAGTAGACCACGTACACATGGCTCTGGCAAGTCCCAGCAGGGACATGGGTCCAGTCGTCATACCTCTGCCTTTGATGACAGTACCCAGTCAGGGTTGGTATCCAATACCATCCGTAGCACCCCTGCCAGGCACAGGTACTGTGTCCGTGGCCAGAGACAGTGATCTGTACAGCCAAGCAGGTACAGTCTGTGGCTGTCCCACAAACCACCGTATATGGCAGCCACATGGTGGAGCTGTGTGCATGCAGACACACACACATTAAGCAAACAACTAGGGCTCACACATACACACACACATTACATCAACATTGGCCCATGCTGTACTGTTGTCCCTCACACACACACACACACACACACACACACACACACACACACACACACACACACACACACACACACACACACACACACACACACACACACACACACACACACACACATGTCGATTGGATGGGTCAATGTCAGGCTCTGGCAAACAACAAAACACCCTGTGCATATGATGATACCTGTGCCACCTCCTGTCATCTGCATTATCGATGGAGGGACAGGCTAACATGGTGCTGATGCACAGGGTGACACTATAGCAGTGTAGCAATAATAGCGAGTTGTCAACAAGGAAGTCTAACTACATCCTTGTAGGTATATCTGAGCAGACATTATGCATAAAAGCTCTGATTGTCAATGCAGCATTGTGTACACCACTGTTAGGTCTGAGTATGTATTATCCACCCATGTGCCACTTGGCTGATGTGTGATGTGTTGCCAGCATGTGTTAGCGAGTGGACAGTATGTGTGTGATGTGTGCAGTACAGATTAGCAAGTGTACATCTGTGAACATGGTGGGTGCGCACTGTCTGGATGTACGTGCATAGTGGACACATGGGACATGTGGCATACCCTGTCGTACACATTATTAACATCCCATTGCATCTTTCAATGGCCAGTATGCATTCTACTACAGTTATGTACTAACATGGGTAGACGTGTGTATGACATGAGTTGACACTATGCTGCAGGTGATACCGTTAATATCAGTCAATGATTTGCAGTCTGGTAGTATACACAACCTCAACAGCATGACTATAAGCAATCATTGGATGATGTCCTGACAAATGACACACAGTAGTAGGGAACCCAGTATCAATTGGATCCTTCCGGTGCTACACTATAACACTAACCAGTGGTGATGGCCACCACCCATTACTGTGACCACACCTGTGTGTCAAATAGCCCCCTTAGGTACATGCAGACACACTAGGGATGGAAATCTGGGAATGCATGGAATGGCCTACAATGCATTCCCCTGGATGGGATGCATATCCTACACAAGGGTATCATACAGACAGATACCTGTTGTGTGATACATGCTGTATAGCAGTAAGCCGACTATGGCATAGTCATCCTCATGTACTATACATACTATCCCATCAGTACCACACCGGTGGTAGCCCTCAACATGTATGTCGGGTACCATTGTGTACATACAGACCCATGTTATGTCATGTGCCCCTTGGTATCCACATATCCATAGGTATCGTGGAGTCCCAAGGTGTATCACAAACATTAGAGGCCTGAATGTATATCCACAAGCCAGTCATACACCTATAAAGACTGTCCATTCTTGGCAAACTTTGTTCTGTATGACCATGTCTGACATATACCCCAGGCATATACCCTCATTCACACTACTCTTAAGTAACTGTCATGGGTGTGTGTGCCACAGATGACCTTGGCCATAGAACATGACAGTGGACGGCCGTGTCACATACATACTTATGTGACCTATGATCTGAGTATCAGCAGCACAACCTGTCAATGGAAACAAATGTATTCATGTAGTATGCAGGCTTCACACCTATGTACTGATTGAGGGGACATGTACACATATATATTTGCCATGCAGATACCTGATGTCTGCAATGCACTTACTGTTGTCATCATACTGTGTCATACCATAGTAAAAGCAAAACCCACACTGTGTTGACCAACAGTGACACGCACACAATCAACATTTGCATGATTCAAACCCCTACTTAACTATGTCATGATACTAGGGAGAGACACATTAACATGGCGCACTATTTGCTTTACTGGCTGGCTTCTCTTCTCCTGCAGTATTTGTAGGATGGTGACATCATCAGACTTTCCAAAGAGTAATGTACCTCTTTTAGTGTGTTTTCACAGTCTCCAAAAAGGACACTCCTTTCAAAGACAATTGCACACGTACACAGAATTCAAACCCCTACCTAACTATGTTATGATACTAGAAAATGATGCATTAACACGGTGCACTATTTGTTTCACTGGCTGGTTTCCCTTTTCCTGCTGTATTTGTAGGATAGTGACATCATCAGACTTTCCAAAGAGTAATGCACCTCTTTTAGTTTGTTTTCACAGTCTCCAAAAAGGACACTCCTTTCAAAGACAATTGCACATATACACAACCCCCCACACACACATTCACTATTTACAGAATTCAAACCCCTACCTAACTATGTTATGATACTAGAGAGAGACGCACTAACATGGCATGCTATTTGCTTTATTGACTGGTTTCCCTTCTCCTGCAGTATTTGTAGGATGGTGACATCATCAGACTTTCCAAAGAGGAATGTACCTCCTTTACTGAGTTTTCCCAGTCTCCAAAAAGGGAACACTTCTCAAAGGAAACTGCACACATACACCCCCCCCCCACACACACACTTTGCAGGATTCAAACCCCTACCTAACTATGTTATGATACCGGAAAAAGACTCATTAACACGGTGCACTATTTGCTTTACTGGCTGGTTTTCCTTCTCCTGCTGTATTTATAGGATGGTGACATCATCAGACTGGACATGGTGATGTGTGTACACTTTGTTTTATGCCATTCCAGGAATGGTCCATGTGGGTCAGCAGGTGTCAACAGCTTGAACGTGACCTCAGTACCTTACCTTGTATGATCTATCTGTGGACACATTGACATTCCGTCATATGTCAACACATATTTATGCACAGCTTCTTTGTTTTGTGGATACTACATGTGTCTGGGATGTTGATAAAGGGCTATTCAAAGTCTATGTAACACATGTGTAGATGTGTTCATTGATGTATGTCCTGGGTGGCTGCCTTGCAAACAGTCTAGCATGTTTGGGAACCATGATCCGTACATGAACATACCACAGTTGGTAGGATTGTGTGTGTGTCAGCTTCCAATAGCTCTGTTTATGACTGCAACCATGATGGACTCCATGACCTTGCAGATCAGAATTCATAGGCATACTGGACTTGACTTCCCATGGTGTGTTGTGCACAAACACTTGTGGGGAGTGCCATATGTAGCTGTGACACATTCAACGGTTCCACATCCTGTGTAGGGGATGCAGCTCAGCTGACTGTTCAGGTGCATGATCTGTTTGTTCTGTAGTTTGTGCATGGCACATATTGGGAATCAATGTATTCCACCTGCTGCCATGCTTTTGGCAGTGGGGGTAGCTGCTTATCCATTCTACATGTGATATCTCCTGGTATGATGATGTGGACTATTGCCAGTGGGGGATGGGTATGTACATATGGGCCTGTCTGTCATGATGTCGGCATTGACCCTCAGGTACAGTTGGCCCTGACTCAGGACATATATATGGGTGTACATTGATATTTATGACATAGCTGAAGGAGGTGTCATGATTCAGTCTGGACTCCTTCTCAGCTCCTCTTTACAAAACACTAATGAACATGAGCACTAATCCCTGTTATACTCTTTTACACACTTAACACCCTACTGAGCCTTTGTGAACAGGCTACAGAGTATGTCATGATAATATCCTGGCATGTCCAAGGGTCGGTTTTGTGTGTACTCTTCAGTCCAGCTGGTGGATATTGTGATATTGACACAATGTCACATCTGCCTCATGTATACAGACAACCCTCTTCTCCTCCCGATAAACTCAGATATATGTGTGAGATGCACCTATATAGACATACAGGGAGCTGAACTCTCTCGACCCATGACTGGCACAGTCTATCAGGTGGTGAAGTTAACCACACACACCACATATCAGTCTCACATATCCTCTAGCAACAGCACTCAAACCACATTAGCACACACATTGTCATACTCAGATGCTGTAAATGTACTCTACCTAAGCAGCAGAGACCTCCAAACAGACACACACACACCTGCTACCCCGCTACAATACCCACATATCACAAAGTCCACAATGTCAGTGTGCCACACAGTCACTGCCCTTCGGGCTAAACATCTCACCTAATACACTTGTAATAGGCGACACTTATGTTCAGACACACTGACATACCACTCACCAGCCCTGACAAGGGAATAGTCACTTTGGGCTGTCTGTTGGGTGCCAGGATCTGCCGCATAACACAGGCAGTCAGGTCACTCCAAAGCAAGTGCAAGACTGGCACCATCATTGTCCATGCTGGTGTGTGTACCCTCAGACGTTACTCCCTGGACCACATGACATGATACATGAAGGTGCACTCTGATCATGTAGCCCAGGCCAGTATGACCCTGACCTTGTCTAGCATCTTCCACCCACCAATTATGATGTCACAGTATACGGACACGCATATCACATTTAACAGTTGGCTAACAAATTTGTTTCATTCATAGGGGATACAGTGCCTGTCAGCATATGGTGACATGCTCAACATGCCACGTACCTTCACTATGGACAGCTTACACCTGTCACCCTTGGACTTTGGTATGCTGGCTAAGGCTCTTGCTACCACCAGAGTGCCTTTTTTAAGCAGGGCTCAGAAGACAAACCCACCTCCATAGACATTACAGGTTAAATGAAACTAAGGGTAATGCTGCTCAACAACAGTTGTGTTAACCTCATATTGTGGCCACTCAGAACTCTCCTCAGTATGGAGGAGAGCAATATCTGTGCATTGACAGACACCTGGTTCAGGATCGCTTATGCACATCAGCACTACCAGGTTATGTTTCATACCATGCTGTCTGACAACAAGACTTGGAACAGAGAACACAACTACGGGGAGTATCCATATACATCACAGATACTCACACCTCCAGGTTAGTAGCACTGCACAAAGCATCACAGACCATACATATACAACTACCATTGTGCAATACTGCCTTTCAGTTTGTTGCCTGCTACAGAACACATTCCCAAACTCAGGAACCACACTCGGCTTTTGTGGGAACTATGGAGAATATGACATTCTCCACAGACACCATTATATTGTGCGACTTCATATACACACATAATGACTGGGGATACTATTCAAACCCCGACAACCTCACCCAAAAGTCACTACAATTTGTGGACTCATATGCTTTGGCACAACCAGTCAGCACAGCCACAAGGGGGAATACATATTGGACCTGCTCATCACCAACATGGGGACTCTATGTTCCACACCAGCAATATACCACTCATTGGTAAGGTCAGAACATACATATATCTCACAGGACATACATATACCCTCCACACACCCATCCTAGGTAATCTTGGTGAATTTCTCATGAGCCAACATCCCACTTCACCGAAGCAAGGTGGTATCCTTCAGAGATCCTGAGACAGTGGCATATACGGCTCACACTGCTGCATCCTTTACATACAAATTCTATAGACACCTAGTGGACTGCATGACCCACTACTACATTGGCAGGGGACCTGTCTGGTAGACCCCAGCCATTAATAAGCTGTACAATGTCAGGAGGATTCTACTACATGATAGAGCACAATCCCAGACTGGGAAGGCATCTGTGATCTGTATTAGCAGACAGCTACAATCACTCATGGACTTTTCTAAGGGCCACTTCTACCAGACAATTGCACCTGACACGTAGGACTATCACACGGCTTTCTTCAGTTATGTCAGGAACCTGGGTGGACACTCACTGATATGCTGTGAGTTACTGCATACTGACTAAACCTACCCTGAACCTACTGGCATTGCCTACATCCTGGAAAACAGGTTCAGTGCATATGTCTCCTACCCATCCCCCATAAGGAGTAACTATCCATCCCAACAGAGTATAACCTCCCTCACATCACACAGTAACAGGTGAGTGCTGCCCTCCCCACAGCGTACATCACAGTATCAATGTGACCAGATGGTGTCCCAGCCTGCATCATACACAAGCATCATGACAAACGCAACCCTCACATTGCATCACTGTTCAATATCGGAGTTACCACAGGATATGTACCCAAGGAATGGCGTACTGCAACAGTGGTCCCGTTCCACAGAGTTGGTGCCACAATGGACAACAGACAATATTTCCCTATAAGCCTATGTAGCCTGTTCTGCAAAGCTATGGAGCATATTGTCATAGAACTCCTGCACACAGACATCGGGAACCTACAGACACTGTGTCCTACTCATTTCAGCATTGTTGTGGGCAGATCTTGCCTCTTGAACCTGTAGGTATTCTTTAAATGGCTAACAAGTCCATCAACATAGGGACGGCTATCCACACAGCTTACCTAAACCTTGCAAAACCATTCAACACAATAACCCACTGGGCCATTATGCATAGGCTCACCAGCGTCAATTTGGACACATATCTCACACAATGGATTGATACCTAGATCAGGGATAGCACCCACATGGTCAGAATTGCAGGTGCCATGTCTGACTATACACCAGTTACACATGGCATCCCACACAGCTTGGTCCTGGGATCTCTCTTGTTCAGTATATATTTGTCTTACGTACAGGCTATCACAGGGGGAATATGGCTGAACAAGTTTGCACATGACTGCAAACTGGGTGCCATGATCAACTCCCCAGCTGCCACATGCATACTCAATCAGGGTCTCACAGAGATGGATGACTGGTGCCTGAGCCATGGCCTACAGCTAAATGCCATTAGTTGCATAGTCATTCCCTTTGGGAGTAACAACATGCCCACACATTACCACATAGGTAGTACTCCATTACATACGGTAGGAGTTGTTAGGGGTTTGGGGACATCACTTGTTCGTACTGTCGCCTTTAACATTCACATTGCCAAAGTGGTTGGTCACACCTTCTATGTGTGCCACCTTATCCCATATGGTTTCACATCTAGATCGAGTGAGGTCATTGTGCCCCTATACTCATCACATCCATGCTTGGTTACAATGCCACATTTGGGGTGTAACTTACCTGACACCTGCAGCAACTGTACTGGCTACGGACGGTCCTCACCAAGCAAATCTAGGGACTCACACATATGCCCTGCATAGTTCAGATGCAGTAACTCCAGCTGTACTCAGTCACTTACCACCTACTCAGATATGATGTGTGCCTGTTGTTTACAGCTATACCCAAACCAGAATTACTGGACATGCTCCACCTCAGGATATCCAACTCCCTTGGAGCTACACACTTCAGGGACGTATACCTCAGCACAGATTAATAGGACATTGTGGAGGGATAGATTCTTATCCCAGAGGCTCCACTCACTACAGAACGTAATCCCAGTTTCACATAGGCAGAGCCATCCACTGACCACCTACTGGAGAAATCTTGACGACTGTATGGGTGATTGTATATTTACCCCTGGGATATCTTCTGTGTCCCTTCTAGACAGAGGCACACTAGCATAAATGTACATGGGCTATCTTGTGTGACCTACTATTCACACACACAGTGTAGTAATCTGACAGGGTTGTGAATGCCAAACACACTCTGGCTAGGCTTGTACATGCCCTAGGGCAGATAGCCTAGTATCGACCTCTGAACCTATGCTAATGTTCAAGATGCACAATGTTTATTGCTGATACTGTTTGCAGGTCTTTATCATCTTTGCTTTACCAGTTTCCATGAAGAACTTCAGTATCTGCAGAACATATTTGATTATGACAGGGTTCCACTATATTATAGATGTATCTGTTGTCATATAACTGTGTGCACAGGGCGGATTGCTGTATAGTGACAGGTTCCTGGGTTAACACATGCAACTGCCAGATATGCATGGCCCACTGCTGTACTCAAACATGGCCTAAGTGTGTGAGCATGCCCAGTTCTGACATTCAAGTGTGTGAGCATACCCAGTGTGACCCTTCAGTATGTTGCTATCTGAGATCCACTACATTTGCTGATGTGTGTGAACTTGACCAATATTAACATTTATACTGTGTGTGTTGGAAGTCAGGTTCTGTTCTCACTGCCGGACTCACCTTTGTGTCATAACTCAACAAGGATTATGCTGTGCCTGAAGGGTTTCCATGGAATACTTTGCATAGACTTATCAACATTCCGTCAACAGGTGGGCCACTGCAATGCTGTCATGGTTTAGTGGTTAAGTACTTTGGCTATAGTGCACAGTATCCTGGGTTCGAGGCCTATCACTGCTTTATATTTTCATACCGAGCAGACCAGACTGCTTAAGGGCCTGTTAAGCAAATATGAGCATGTTGGCTTTTGTTCAGTTATGCTCTACTTAGACCAGGCTTGCCTGACATTGCTAAATATTCACCAACATTGCTGGACGTTGCCCAGTATTACTGAACATTGACCACAGTTGTGCTAGTTGGTGTGTGCGATTTTGTTTGCATATACTACATGGTGGTAACTGCTGTTTAGCACTGCTTTATATTGCTTAACACATGACATTCATGCCTTAGGTGGTGCTGCAGGGCTGCCTATGTCAGATGCACATACTACACTCCCTGCACATGTTTGAAAGCAGGTAGTGTCAACTTAGGCATCCCTTTTACTTTATGTGCGAGTCAGAGAGGGCAGTCATTTCCAGAGTACCTACTGAGCCAGTGTATGTGCTATGCGTTGCCTCTTTGCCAAGGCCAAGGCATACTGGGCATGCCTCCTTCTGCCTACTGGGGCAGGCTCAGGTTGTTCCTCCTCTGAGTCACGCTCTGCCTGTGATGGCCTTGGCAATGGTGGGGGGCTGTTTGGGCCAGGTCTATGCTGGTCCTGCTGCAGCTGTTTTCACAGGATCATATTATGTAGCATAGCACATACCATGACAATTTGGGTACATGTAGTTGGTGAGTACTGCAAGGCTCCACTAGATGTGTCCAGGCACTGGAACCATGACTTGAGCAGCCCAAACACATGCTCTATTACATTATGTGTTTGTGCATGTGCCTCATTATGGCATTCCTGTTCAGGTGTGTGTGCATTTCTGATGGGTGTCATCAGCCACGGCTCCAGTGAATAGCCAGCATCCCCCACTAGGTGACCATGTGAGATGTGTCCATTGGCAAATGTCTGGTACAGCTGCATCAGATGCCAGATATGGGAATCATGGTAACTTCCAGGGCAGCCTGCACACACATTCAGTATTATGCCCTGGGCATTACACATGACCTGGCAGTTGATGGAGGGGAAGCCCTTGCGGTTGAAGTAGACCCTACCCCGCTCACCGGCTGTTGCTTTGATGTGTATGCGCATGCAGTCTATTGCACTCACTACCTCAGGGTATTCCGCTATTTGCTGGAAGAGACACATATTGCTGGCCAATACCTCATGGGAATTGGGGAAATATACATGATCGCTGACATGCGCTGACATGGCATCCAGGAACTGGTGTAGTATCCTAGATGCTGATGCCTGTGATATCCCCATCATATCACCACTTGGTCTCTGGAAGGTACCTGTTGCTAATATTCTTAAGCCAACACATACCTTGGTTTCTACTGGGATGGGTTCCCCTTTGTTGATTCTGTGTGTGAGGTGTGGCCTGCACAGCTCAACAATTTGCTGCAGGAGGTCTCTGTCCACTCTATAGCACTCCACTATTTCCAGCTCATGTAGCCCCTGGTGGGTTACCCTGGGCCTGTACACTCTTCTCCGTCCCCTCACTGTGGGTTGTCCAGCAGCATTTCCATTGTCACCACCCTCAGCATGTTGCATATGTTGCCTTATAACAGCAATGGCAGCCCCTAACATTTCTTTGTCTCAGTAAAGCTTTTTCAGTTTTCACTTCTATCAGCTTACTGCAGTGTCTGTTGTGAGAAACATAATGGACTGTTGTTGGCAGAGTTTTAAGTGCTAGGCTGGGCTGGGTTAGTGTACTGCCTGTGTAATTGCCTGATTCTGATTGTTTTCACCTGCTAGCTCTGCTAGTACTCCCTGGTAGCTTCCTATTATTTGTTGTGCTTCCTTTTTCCTTTCTGTTTCCTCAGGGGGAGCACCGCGCACACAAGCGCAAACACGCGCAGAGCAGCTAACATGCGCGCACTCATGCTTACATGGACTAAAACTTGCTTATTCAGGTTAAAATGCGCGCACACCAGCGCAAACACAACAGCCTTATACATGCTTACTCAGCTTAAGCGCGTGAGCACTCGGCTTACATGCATACTCCAGCACGCACACACGCGCGCATGCACGCCAAAGAAACTAGTATTCTGGGTTTTAGGCGCAGCCGCTTTGCACAGCGCCGTTTCTGTAAACATAATGGCGTATATTTGGCCCATTGCATGCTTCCTGCACTGGATGCAACCTTTATTTGAGCTGTTATGGTCTATTTTTGCATTTGACTGAGTACATTTCTGCAAATAACACTCTCTTTTTTGGACACAGGTTTTCTTTCTAAATTCTACCATTTGCATCATTGCATGCCTGCCCCTGCACAGTTGAGGATTTTGCATATCCCAAGGTCCGTTAGCAAGACGTCTCTAGAGCTCTTACACACACCCCAGGCTGTTTCTAGAAAGGAAATGTGGATTCCAGGTATGGAAACAAATTGGGTTGGGAGGGTGGCCTAATGGGTAAGGTGCCTTACAGGTCCTCTGGCTTATGCATCCAGAACCCTTAAGTAAAATAGGCAAAGTATTAACATAAACACTTTTATCAATGCACACTGTCTTTCCTAACAAACACATCCATCTATCGATCTGCCTATCTATCTATCTATCTATCTATCTATCTATCTATCTATCTATCTGTCTGTCTATCAATCTATCTGCCTATCTAGCTATATTTTTCTTACAGTCATACATATTGAGTTCCCTTGCAAGCAACACTATTCCTCTCATACCTCTCAACGTCTTTGCTCAAATGATCGAGATACAAAGGCCTAAAATTCAGTCGCAGTTTTAAAATAGTACTCTAATTCATGCATTATTCTGAACAATATGAAATATGAAACTCTAATGTTTGACATCATTGACTGAATGCAATCATCACTGATTTATCAGAAAGTGAAAAAAAAATATGATAGAGAACTCTACAATATGAGGCAAAATCAGGGAAATTCTGCAAAATTTTAAGTAACTGAGGGGTTTGGGCAATGCCACTGAAAGCACAGACAAGTACAGCAGATAGCTGGAACAAATTACTGTATCATTTTTTTAGGAGGTAGCAGTTGAGTTTTAATGCTAAAATTGTGCACAATAATACATCATTGAAGAAAGAAGAAACACTGAAGCAGAGCTCTAGGATGAGGACAATCTCTAGACTGTGGATGTGAGGGAGTTCTGCATTAATGTATTTGAGAAAAACATACCACTGCAAGTTACAGGGTGACAAAGGGGAGGATATGGCCATCCTGATACTGGGTTATGCTTTAAGGGCAATCAAGCCCAGAAAAAGAATGCACCCAGTACTAACACAGAACTGTATGCAATTTTAAGGGGTTCCTATTAGATGACTGAAGACGCATTCTTTCAAATGCGTCTTGGTCGAACTTGAAAAGATGAAAAGGCAAAATGACAAAGTGGCATATAAGAGAATTCTTTCCCTGGGAAAGAAATCGCTTGGCCGCGTCCATTACTTTGCCGTTTTCGTCACTGTAGTGCGATCTCGGAGTTGGTATATTTAAGTAGGATTTCTTTTTTTTTTTTTTTGGAACAGCGATTTTTTTTTCCCTTGGAAAAAAAAATTGCTGTTCTAAGTGTTCGAGTTTCTAAGCTTTCACTTACATGGGGTTGATAAATCATCGTTCGCTTTTCTAAAAGTTTGATGATTTAATATAGACCCATTTAAAGATATCATCTTGAAAATGGAATACAATTCCTTTTTGGTGAATTTTATTCCATTGTATACCTTCGTCCATGATGTCTGCATAGAAAGTGTCTCATGTGTAGTACATTTATCCCAGGTGATAGATATTCCCCAATTGACTGATTAACTAAATGATTAAATGAGTACATTCTTTAATATACCAAATTGTCTGTTGATTGTTTTAGTCCTGAATCTGCCTTACAGAACAGTATTTAAATAGTGTTTTATCATAGATAACTTCTTTAATTGATATACAATTGTTTTTTTGTTTCATACTTTAGCTGCAGCAGTTTTGTTTTGTCGGGATAAATTGTATATAAAGTTATGCAATAGCTACTTGTTACAAGTATTTTGTCAATGGGACTGTTTAAGAGTTAAGTTCTACAAATTGTTCAGGAAATTGTTTAACTGTCAGAACATGTTTATCAAGGTTTACTACCAGTTGCTTCCTGAAGCTGACAGTAACAGAAGGAAGGCTGTAAAAACTAGCAATTGGTCCGTGGAAGATACAGATGAGGAAAATACCAGAAGCTTGCTAGATGTGTACTTAAGTGAGCATATGTATGTGATTCATGACTGGGACCTTATATGTATGTGATTCATGACTGGGATCTTGGATTGTCTGTAAGTGTTTAAGTGTATGAGAATGTGTTGTGTGGGTTTATAAGTACAGTCACACGCAAACACACACACACACACACACACACACACACATATATATATATATATATATATATATATACACACACACACACACACACACACACACACACACACACACACACACACACACACACATATATATATATATATATATATATATATACACACACACACACACACACACACACACACACACACACACACACACACACACACACACACACACACACACACACACACACACACAGTTACTAGTGTTCTGTATTTAGCATATAAACATTAGCACTGTGACTCTGACACAAACAATTGAAGTACTGTGCTGCTATCTAATACTTCAAGAGTTCAAAGTCATTACTTCATTTCTGGTGAGCTCCTCCCCCACCTGATAGACAGCAGTAAATAAAGAACATGTTGCTCAACATATGTCATTATAGATATGCATACAGAGAGAGAACCTGATAGTTATTATTATTGTTATAACGACAGCTAAATGGTGGAAAATCCCAGCTTCAGTCAATCACTTAATGCACGTTTTTGTTGTATTTGACTATGCCAAAATATCATAATATATGGCATCATGACTGTACCAGTGGGGCCAGCTGCAGGTAATAATAAAAAGCACATTTGAAAAGCAGTTACAAGCAGTATGCAAATAAGAGAAAAAAGTCACTGCACATGCAAATTTAATGCAAAACATAAATAATTACAGGATGACATAGGTGGTATAACCTGGCACTGAATTTTTTAAATGTATCACAAAATATGAAAGAGTGAAGTCAGAACTGTTAATGGAAAATTTCTAGAACTTAAAGTAGGGGGTTAGGCAATAATTCCTTCTGTCCAGCTTAAAATCTCCATTGTAAGTTTTTGTTGATAGTCATAAATTATTTATGGCCTAGTAATTTATAATGTGGCAATTTTTATATCCACCTTGACTGATAAGTATACTATATTTTTATGTTACAGTACAGAATTATTTTCAGCTACTTGTGAAGAATAGACTCATACATGAGTTGTTTAGATTAAGTGCATTTTAATGTGACCCTAGTAAAAAATCCAGTTCATTTATTTATTAATTAAACAACAACTGACCTAAGACAGACAGCAGCAACTATTTTTGCTAAAAGCATAGTTTTTAATGTGTTACTTTTTGATGTTGTCTCACCATTTGAGGGGGCTGCTATGTTTGTACTGTATCTACCAACTAGCTAAGATGATGGTTGTGCAAATGTATGACTTATTTGACAGTGGATACAAACATGACCACAAGCTTTAATGATGAGACTGCGCATTGCTTTGTACAGCACCTTCCTGAACAGCAGCTGAGTTTTAATGTGACAAATCACATGTTAACGCAGTTCAGGCTGCACTGATTCTGATGGTTTTACCCACAGAGTATTAGAGTACGTTTAAACATCTGTTAGACAGTGACACCTCTCCTTATTCTCTAAATGAAGGCTATTCTTAGCAAAAATCATTTTTAGTGTAATAGTCTTATAACTATATTGGGACTACTTACAAACTACCCAT